>NW_026571353.1:8055770-8058270 GCF_026225935.1 Boleophthalmus pectinirostris | reverse complement strand
GAGAGAAACAGGGAGAGAGAGGGGGAGAGAGAGAAGGAGAAATGAGAGAGGGAGAGAGAAAAGAAGAGGGAGAGAGAGAAGGAGAAACAGAGGGAGAGAGAAAGAGGGGAGAGAGAAACAGAGGGAGAGAGAAAGAGGGGGAGAGAGAAAACAGAGGGAGAGAGAAACAGAGGGAGAGAGAGAAGGAGAAACGGGGAGAGAGAGAGGGAGAGAGAAACAGAGGGAGAGAGAGAGGGAGAAGAGGGGGAGAGAGGGAGAAAGAGAGGGAGAGAGAGAAAGAAGAGAAGGAGAAACAGAGGGGAGAGAGAAGGGAGAAAGAGGAACAGGCAGAGCGAGAGGGAGAAAGAGAGAAGGGGAAAGAGAGGGAAAGAGAGAGAAAGAAAGGGAGTGAAAGAGAAACAGAGAGGAAGAAGGAGAAAGAGAAACAAAGGGAGAAAGAGAGAGAGGGGAGAAACAGAGGGAGAAAGAGAAACAGAGGGAGAAAGAGAGAGAGAAAGAGGGGGAGAGAGAGGGAGAGAAGAAGAAAGAGAGAAAAGGAGAAAGAAGGAGAGAGAAAAAAGGAGAAAGAGGGAGAGAAAATGAGAGAGGGAAGGGAAGAGAGAAAAGGAGAAAGAGAGGGAGAGAGACAAAGAGAGGAAGAGAGAGAAAAGGAGAAAGAAAGGGAGAGAGAAAAGGAGAATGAGAGTGATGACAGAGAGAGAAGGAGAAAGAGAGGGAGAAAGAGAGAGAGAAGGAGAATAAGAGGGAGAGAGAGAGAGAAAAAAGAGAAGGAGAAAGAGAGGTAGAGATGGGGTGAGACTGAGAGGGAAAAGAGAAGGAGAGAAAGAGGAGGGAAGAGAGGGACCGAGAGAGAAAGAAGGAATGAGAGAGGGAGGAGAAACGAAAGGAAGAGACAGACAGGGAAGAAGAGAGGATATGGAAATCAAAAAGAGAAAGAAGAAGAGAGAGAAAGAGAGGGAGTGGGGGAGAGATGGAGAGAAGAGAGAGAACAGTCGGAGAAAAGATGGGAGAATGGAGAGAAGAAGGAGAAAGGGGAAGAGCGATAACAGGAAAGATGGGGAGAGAGGAAAAAGGAAAGATAGACAATGACGAGAGAGAGTGACGGGAAGAGACAGAAAGAGGGAGGCAGAGAGACACAAAAAGAGAGAAAGAAAGGGGAAGAATGAGAGGGAGAGATACAACGACAAGGAGAGAGGGAGAGAGAGAAAGAAGGAGATTGAGAGTAAGTGGTTTAGAGCCATCCATGCCCAGAACAGAGGAGCTGAGTGGGAGACAGTACAAAGTGCTCCGTGGATTAGATGGAGCATTATCGGAGCAGCGCCGGTTGGCCCGTCTCCTGCCTGTCAATCAAACGGATGCAAATGAGGCCTGACATGACAATGATATCACCCCCGGCAACAGATCCTGACAGCCCCGGACGGACAGAAGGGAAAAAGGCAAAAGAAATCTAGGGCAAATAATGAGGAAGCCAGATGGAGGAATAAGGATCGGAATGGTGGGCGGAGCTTTAGGGGACGGCGTGTAGGAGTTTGGAGTCTATGCTGGGGATTGTTCGGCGCTATTCAAAACCTGCCCCGAGTCTGAATGTACAGAACAATCACTTCACTAAAAGATGATCAACTATTCTTTCAATAATGCTTTTTTTTTTTTTATTTAAAGGTGCATTATAATGTTTCTGATCACCTGAGATGTTACTGCTGTACCTGAAATGTTCCACAGTCATGTCATAAAACCCACAAACTACAAGGTGACATGCTCGGGTCAAGTTAAATTCAGGCATGAAAACGGGTCAGGGGTTAAAAAGGTGAGAAGGGTGCCTGAGGGGCGACGAGGCCTATAGTGTGTGGGGTTTTTTTTGCAAACTGGGAGCAGATGGGTTCGTCGGTTTCAATTCGTGGAAACCGTCTGACCTCACAGCGTCGACTGTAGATGGGTACTTATTTTATTGAACCAATCGCTGCTATTTGGTCATGACGTATGTAATGCGCCAAATCCCGTAGGAAGAAGGGCAATAACGTCTTTCCCCTTGAAATTGACCAAATATTCTCTTTGTTCCAGCTTTAAATCCTCAATCTCGGGAATCGTTGCCAACACAGAATGTCTGTCTTCTTCTACATCCATCTCGAACGTTTTGTTTACTGTTGTGCTGTACCACAAAAGGGACCCAGACATGGCTTCAATGCTCTTCGCTGATTGGTTGGTGCGTGGTCTGCAACTTCCAGAGTTCTTGCAAACTTAGTGCACAAGTGTCAAACATGCGGCTCGGGGGCCAGATCCGGCCCTCCAAGACCTTTAATCTGGCCCTTCGGCTGATTTTCTACTAAAACATTTTAATTCTATTTTTTATTAAAATCTTGTTAATTTTCTGTGGTGCTTATCATATCAGCGTCTCCAGCTTCTCTGTACGTGGCCCCTCCCACCAGAGCAGCACAAATGAAGACTTGTCTCTTTCCAAACGCTCTTAAAGGACGATCGTTTTGACTGTTGACCGTGACACCCT
>NW_026571353.1:7708270-8050770 GCF_026225935.1 Boleophthalmus pectinirostris | reverse complement strand
TTCAGTGCCATTCAGTTTTTCATTAGTATTTCGGGCTAACTTTACTCTAGCTGGTGGCTTTTTTGTGTTGGTGGTGATGTGGTAATTTTCTAAAGTTTGAAAATCGCTGGCTTAGTTGTTTCAGGAAATAAATAGTTGTATGGATAATTTAAGGGAGACCGAGACTATAAATATTGTAAACTAAGAGCCCCCAAAAGAGCCTGTTGCATAAGGCCTTCATAAAGACTACAATGGTCTGTGAGTCTGGCCCAGTGCTGTGGCTGTGGAGATGTGAGTGGTGACAGGATGACAGATGGAGCTGAGGGTTCGTGGGGACGTGACTTCAGTGAATGGATGGCACCGCCGTGGTCCACTGGCCGCAGGGAATCCAGGAGAGCAGAGGCGCTCGCCAAAGGGAGGGCCCAAGGTTTCCAGAACTGAGAGTCATTTCTCAACTGTGTTTAAAAATGTGTCAGCAACCAGCAAGACGGGCTGAAGCTGCCAGCTCTCCTGCCCTCGAAAGCTCTTGTATTTATGTGGTCCCGGCAGAAAAGAAGAAATGATTTGTAAAAGATATGGAGAGAAACGTCCAAACCTGCCATCTGTGCCTTTCCATAAAACCAAATCAAATGTTCAACATCAAACTCCCAGTGCACGACTCTTTCAAGAAGCATTTCCTCCTCCCTCAGTGCAGCGTCTCCCCCTCCCCTGCCTCTTAGGTTAAGAAAAGCCTGTCAGAGCAAATCAAGTCCAGCCGAAGACATAGTTGAGCGGCCGTGACAGGCTGAAAGCCACTCAAATGGCTCTATAATGGGGCTAATAATGGTGTGGGTAAGCATGATTTAGCGTGAGCCCCGCGCGGGCGACTCAGGGAGGATGACTGCAGCTCTGTTGGCAGCCCATGATGAGACTCATTTCAATGATACGACACGACCAGAGCAGAAGGTGGACAAGCTCCAGCTCCCTCTGAGGCGGGCCCCGGGGCCGGGCCGGGCTGCTCATCACAGAGCACTGGACTGGAAAATCACACATGACTGCAGCTCCAGAGCGACCCTGTCTTTGAAATGGAGAGAGGGTGACCTCACTGCGCCTGGGGACTCGGTTAACCAATCAGCATGAACTTCAGGAGAACTCTGTGTGATGTTTGTGTGAAGAAGTGGTGACAGCTATAGCCACAAGCTAATGGGGCCAGTCCACCGGGAAAGCACTCCCTCGGGGCAGGATAACCAATGTCTCCGGGCAGACATCATGTAAACACACAAACTCCCTCTGGAGGGAAGTGTAGAGGACACATGTGTCCTTGTCCTGTGTCCTCTGGCCTCAGTCCTGCTGCTGCAGCTGCACTCGGTGCACCACACTTTGGTCAGCTTACTCAGTTCAGTCTGGGAGAGAGAAGAACTCACCAAACTGAAAATAGCATCTATTTTTTTCTACATTAGATCAATGTTTGTGCTCTAACTAAGTAGTTGGAGTGGATGGATGACTCCTTAAATGGTCCCCTGCTCACTTGTAAAACTAGCCTCTCCTCTAAGAGCCCCCCACTGTGATCTGTGTAAGTACTGTATGTACGCCCTCTCCGCTGGTGTTTCTGCTCTTTACGCCAACATAATTAGCCACAGTGGGTGATGGGACCAGAGCACCCGAGGGTGCTGGCTGTGCTGGAGGCATACGTGACGTGCACAGCAGGAGAGAGAGAGAGAGAGAGAGAGAGAGAGAGAGAGAGAGCATGTTTGGGGATGTGCCGACAGAGGGACGAGCAGATCCTCAGAGCCACCACCAAGTCAAAGTCACTCCCCCAAAGTCACAGTGACGCACCAGCCCCCAGCACCCGCCTCATGTGAGCGCACTAGGAAAAGGGAGAACAGCATTTGACATTACTTTTTTTTTTTTTTTGAAAATGCTATATTTGCTGAAAACAACATGTTTCAGTTTGGATTTTGTATCGTGTTTTATATTGTATATTTATGGAGAATTGTTGTGGGGGACATGGGTGAGCTGGGCTTGTGGGCGGAGCATCAGATAGAATCTTACAGCTAAATGTAAGGAGGGTTCAAATAGGGTTTGGGAATGATTGTTAAATTACTGAAACATGCATGGATGACATCTAAAACCTCTTCAGGCATGTTTCTGATGAAGGAACAACATGATAGAAAGCTCAAAAAATACATTTTGCATAATACCCCCTCTTTAATCACTCAAAATCCATTGTTGACTGCGCCTTCAGCTCTCGGCGTCCGCTACTGTCCAAGGACATGTGTGTCGCTGTATATTTGGCTGTTACTGTGTCTGATGGCTAAACTGAGCAGACAGGTGCTGACAGGCGCACTGCCAGAGCGGAGTATGCCAACAGGGGAGATTTGTGAAAATATGCCCCCTGTCATTTCCTCTCCACTTCCCTGACAACTTCACTCTGTGGGAGCACATGTGCGTCTGCGGTGGGCGGGACACAGTCTGAGAGAGGACATGTCCCCGAGTGCAGGTGGGCGGAGAGAGCGGCTGGGAAGCGAGATATGAAGAACGAAGAGTTTGGGGTTTAAGAGAGAGTTTGGGCTCACTGTGTCTCATATTGTCAGAGATGAAATGAAAATGAGAAAGTATTTATGGCAGCTTGAGAATGCCTGATCTCATCTGGTCTCTGAAGCTAGCCATGGCTGGGTCTGGTTAGTATTTGGATGAGAGATCGCTGGGAATAGTTTTTCCTATTGGTTACATTGTACTTTGCCATGGAATATTTAAAAGGTGAATTCACAAATATTAAACTTGATAATTTCTAACACTGATTAGATCTGCATAAAATCTGCATTTTAATAATATTCATTTTAGCTCCCCCCATCTTTATTAAATATTATTGGCCTAAAATGTTGATCAAGAATATTGTGAAGTGGAGGAGTTCAAGTATCTCGGGGTCTTGTTCACAAGTGAGGGGAGAATGGAGCATGAGATTGACAGGCGGATCGGTGCAGCGTCGGCTGTGATGCAGTTGCTGTATCGGACCGTTGTGGTGAAGAGGGAGCTGACCCGAAAGGCAAAGTTCGCGATTTAGCACTTTATCTACGTTCCTCCCCTCACCTATGGTCATGAGCTTTGGGTAATGACTGAAAGGACGAGATCGTGGATACAAGTGGCCGAAAAGAGGGTGGCTAGGTGCTCCCTTAGAAATCGGGTGAGGAGCTCAGTCACACGGGAGAAGCTTGGAGTAGAGCCGTTGCTCCTCCACATTGAGCGGTGCCAGCTGAGGTGGCTCGAGCATCTGTTCCGGATGCTTCCTGGATGCCTTCCTAGGGAGGTGTTCCCCAAGGCCCTGTGGAAGACCCAGGACACGCTGGAGGGACTGTGTCTCTGGGCTGGCCTGGGAATGCCTTGGGGTACACCCGAAGGAGCTGGAGGAAGTGTCCAGAATGAAGGAAGTCTGGGAGTCCCTGTTTAGACTGCTGCCCCCGTGACCCGGCCTCAGATAAGTGGAAGAAAATGGATGGATGGAGAATGTTGTGATGTTTTCTGAAACCCAGGAATACACTGCAAAACATATTATCTAGGTAAGTTAACATTTCTTGAATTACTGAAAAATCCCTAAGTTGTCCAGCTAGAATCCATGGCAAAGAAGAAATTCAATTTGTCAACTGGACAAAGTTTATTTGGAAACATGGACACGGACAAATAAACTTTGTCCAGTTGACAAATTGAATTTCTCTTTTGCCATTTCTTGAATTAAAATATTTATCCACCACCTATTATCTACATTTTGCACATAAAACAGTAAAAGAAATGTTTCATATAACAAAAACAGCACTAAAAATAAGAATATGACTGTCATGTTGCTTGATCTAAACAAAAATATATTGTTCCATTAGTAGATAATTTAACTTGTCTCAATCACAAAAGGCATATTACACCCTGAATTTAGAACACTGCTAACAATATTAACTTTGTGCATTTTTACAAGAACACGAAGTCAAAACGATCAGCTCCATCAGTGAAGTCACGTCTTGAATATCTCAGAATGTACCTCTGTGTTTCCACCTCTCAATTCTCACACTCTTTCAAACAGTTCTAAATCTCCCCTACAGTCTCATCTTTGATCCCTCCTCTCCGAATGCGTCCTGAAAGATAGCGTTTCATGCCCAAAACAGCCCAGAGTAAAGCGAGCGCGCGGAACATGCTAACTGTCAGCCTCTTTCTCTTCACCTGGATCTCGCGACGCCGCTGAGTTTAATCTGCGGAAATGCGAGCTGGAGACAGGGACGTCAACATTACACGAGCAGAACTGTGTCTCTGTTACATTAGCCCCAGTGTGGAGGGCCCTGGGGTGAGCAGCAGGAGTCGGCCCGTGTTACTGTCACATGCTGTTACTGTCACAGCCGTCACCGCCATAACGCGCAGCCACGTCCCCCCGGCTGACAGTGCAAAGCAAATGTACCACCTTGCACATTTCAAAACATCTCACAGTCCTTATGTTTTCAATGGGGTGGGGTGGAGCCAGCTGTAATGTTGTGATGTTTCGGCGTGACTTGTGTTACAGTGAACGGATTGTTTTGGAGTAGGGTCAAAGTCCAGTGTTGTGCATAACTGTGGTCTTGTAAAGAAGAGCTTCATGGAACATTGACGTTGGGGTTTCATGTTTTACACATTTACATAAAATATCTTATGGAAAACAGGAAGGCAACTGAGGCACGTGAACATACAAATCGCAAAATCAGCACAACGCACTAGCAGATTGAATCAGGCGAAACAAAGCGGCTGCTGAGAATTAGCCAGCCACACTTAGACTACGTTTATATGATGACGGTCTGAACGGAAGACGAAAAGTGGCGTTGCGTCTTCACTTTTTATTCTGTGTGTAGACGAGCGTTTTCTGGAGGAAATCTGCGTGCATACGGTGACGCAAAAGTGTGCGGAATTCGAATGGGTATGCATGCCAGGTTTCTGTGTACTGTATGTATGTGACGTAAACGCGTACGAGACGTGAGCAGATCTGACCAGAGTTTTGCGTCTTGGGCAGTGTAGACGGAAACACTATGACAGAGCGTATTCAACTTTTCCACTCTGGAGGGCAGGTTCAGATTTTTGTGTTTTTAAGCCTCAAAAACGCCGTCACTGTCTAAACGAAAGGCACTTCCGATTCAATATTTTGTTGTTTTTACCTGCAAGTGTTCTTGTGTAAACAGGCCCTTAACTTTTTCTGGTGCAGAGTACTGTATTTGCTTATCTCAATTTGAGATGTTATTGCTTCACCTGGAATATTCCATTGTACAGCATTAACCCTGCAAGTCAAATCTATGGAGAGGAATCTCTGCTCACAGTTAGTGTTTTCCACGACACCAGCAATTAAAAATCCAATATTACGCAAAATAATAGTTGTGTTTTAGTTTGAATAACCCTTTATTATTAGTCTGTGTACATCTCCAAAGCTCAAAATGTTCATCTTGTGATGTCATGAAGCAGTACTTTTCAGCTACCTTTTAAATTTTTTCAGGGGCTGTTTACACGAGAACGCTTGCGGTTAATACGACAAAATATTTTATCAGAAGTGCCTTTCGTTTAGATGTTGACAGCATTTTTGGGGCTTAAAAACGAAAAAATCTGAAACCACCCTCCAGAGTGGAAAAGTTGAACACGCTCCGCCTTAGTGTTTCCGTCTACACTGCCCAAGACGCAAAACTCTGGACAGATCTGCTCACATCACGTACGCATTTACGTCACATACATACAGTACACAGAAACAAACATGTCTGATCCATGATGGGACAACTTTGTGGAAGGAGTAACTGATGAAAATGCGTGGCGCGAGAACTTCCGTATGTCCGAAGATGCCCTTGTTGCTTTAAGTACATGAATACCCAATCGAATTCCACACACTTTTGCGTCACCGTATGAACGCAGATTTCCTCCAGAAAATGCAAGTCTAAACGCAGAATAAAAAGTGAAGACGCGACGCCACTTTTGCATCTTCTGGTCATGTTGTCATCATATAAACGTAGCCTCCGTGAACATAGGCAATTCCAGGGCTGAAACTATTAAATTATAAAATTAAAATTATAAAATATGTTTGTTTTATAATTCCAAATTCGTTTAAATGGGCCAGTCAGAGTCAACGAAAGAGTCTGGGAGGTCTGATCTAGTGAAGGTGTATGGAGTTTAAAAACACAGTAGACCGCTTTCTGTATTACCACATCACAAGGTGGAACTGAGTTTTTTCAGTTTGAGAAAAGAACTCAGCCTAAATATGCAAGGTTTGTGTGTTTAACATGTGTGAATGAAACAAAACACAGCTCCAGGTCTGTTATTGATGAGGAAACAACACTGTAACTTTACATTACAACAAAGATGAGGAAATTGCGTAATATGGGCCCCTTTGGAGAGGGATCTAGCAACATCTCTCCAACTTTTTAAACCCAGTGGCCCCTCATTGTGATATTTAAAGAGTCAATAAGGCTAAACCAAGACTAAATAAGGTCTAGAACTGGACTAAACTAAAACATCTGTATCAGCCATGACAAAACCATGGCAAACGTAACCAGGAACTCTAATTTGAAATCAGGAGTACCTCCGATCTTGATGTATTCTGCACCAACTTTTCTCTCCGGCTCTAACTAGAACTGACACATGGATACATTCAGTTTTGGTGGTATTAACTTGTGGTTGAACCTGGCTTTTTCTCTGTCTCGCTTCTCTATCCATGTTGTGTGCCTTCACCTGCCATGTTCTGCGCTCTGGGGTCAGGCCTGTCCGTTCCACTTTACAGATGTTGAACTCTTTGCCTCTTGACCTCCTGGCGTCACCTCCTCAGCTTTCCTCCCACAGCTCCCTAATTCCCTCTCTGGTTGTCAATCACCGCGGGGGCCGGGTGGTGGTACGTCCTGCGGAGAGAGAGAAGGGTGAATGGGGGGCGTGGGCGGGGGTCAGAAGTTCACAGGAAACCGGGGAGGCCAGGAAAAGCTTTGACTTGTGAAAGAACCTGTGGAGGTGTGATAGAAGGACTTTTCAACACCAACTTGGCCGCACGCAGCAAGTCAAAAGCAATATGGGAGATGTTTGTGGTCTTTTTGCCATGCTATGAAATGTGGTTTTGATTCATATATATGTGGAAGCTGGTATGCGCAATAAAGAAAGATGTCAAGAACTGCTAACAGTAGACGCTAATCTACAACCACCACCATCATATGAGCAACTTTTTTAAAAGGCCCATACTACGCTATTTTCTGATGTGTTACTGCTTGTGAGCTTTAATCCATGGTTTAATGTTGTTATTAGGGAAGCACTGATCCAGCTTTTTCAGTTCCAATACCAACTGTGATACTGTGGCTTTAAGTATATGGGTCCAGTCAAGTGGTAACGAAGGGAAACAGGGGCAGATTTTTTACATTCAAATGTCTCTTATTCAGAAACTAGAGGGACTATTGAAATAAGTAAAGTATCAGAATGTAGGAAAGAGTTACACTCCAACAGGGTCAAGTTAAACCTGTGATATTCTTTCAAGTTGTTGACAAAAAATTTAAAACTCATGTGAGTAACGGAGGGAATGAAATATGCAGCACTTTTTGGCTGGCGGCACGGTGACTGAGTGGCTAGCACTCATGCCTCACAGCAAGACGGTTCTGGGTTCGATCCCCGGGTCGCCCAGCCCTTTCTGTGTGGAGTTTGCATGTTTCTCCGGGTGCTCTGGTTTCCCCCATCAACCCAAAACATGCTACATAGGTCTCCATAAACTGTTGATAGTCAAGGTCAGTTCAATACAATCAATTCAATCATTGTGTCCTTAGGCAAGACACTTCACCCACATTGCCTAGTATGTGAGTGATGGTGGTGGTTGGAGGGACCGATGGTGCCGAGTGGCATGGCAGCTGCGCCTCTGTTAGTGTGCCCCAGGGCAGCTGTGGCTACAATAGTAGTTTACCATCACCAGGGTATAGGGTGAATGAATAATGCTGTGTAAAGTGTCTTTGGGGACAGAAAATGTCTGTGAAAGCACTATATAAATAAAGACTTACTTACTTTTTGGGCAATAAATCCAAACAGTGATAACTAGTGGTTCTCACTTCCATATCCTTAACAAACTGGTTTGAATATTTGCTTCATGTAGTTTTCTACCATATGGTACAAGATTAGGTTGAAAAACCTCTTACTTTTTGAGTAATGACATTTTTTATTAAGAAAGGTCATGGTAACGGAGGGAAAAGTAACGGAGGGAAAATTGTGCAAACAAGTAGAAGGTGCAGGATTTTACATAATTTGTCGCTTTTTTCTTCTGAATACTTTAATATTACTTCAAAATCAAGGTAACTATTTCTATAAAATATGTCAGTCCTTCCAAGCAAATTTTTATCATTTAAGTTTTTTTTTTTTTTTTTAAATCATGTACCTTCATCAACAGTTCAAAGATGGAATAACACAAGATATGATGAAATACATCCATTTATTTACATGATTTGCAGATCTTTGAAATTTGGGAAATAATTTTTGTTCCATGTTTCATACATGGTCTGTTTAAAACATATGGAACTTTAGAACCAAAAATGGTACAGAAAAAAGGTCAACAGTTTCATAAACTAGAGTACATATGTATCTGTTCAATACATTTTTATATCAGATGCATTAACTTGAATTTTTGGTCTTGCTGTTTACTTCTGCTTGACCGGGCCCATCTGCAGATATCCGATATTAACCAATACCAGGGCTTAAAAATGACCATTTATACAAAATTAATTAATTAATAGTTGTGTCAAGTAACTACTAGTGCTGTCAATCAATTAATGTCATGAATGTCATGGTTAACTCTCGATTAATAGCAAATTAATCTCACATTTTTGTGCCTTGAATAATATTTTGAATACTCTTATCAACAAAAAAAAATGGATAGGCTTGCTTTGTGTAAATGTTTTTTAATTGCAACTGTGTTTGTCGCTCCAACGCTGCTGTACTAAAGGGCGGTGACGTCATCACACGGCGCTGTTTGTTTACATGTCACACAGCAGAGCTAAAGCTTTTAGTGGAGAAAATAAGTCCAGTGGCAGAAATATCTATTAAATAGTGAGACAGATATGAGTCCTGCTGCGATACGCTCGTTTGTGAGTTTATAGATATAACAACAGCTCGGAGCAGTGAGAACAGCCTGAAGAGAGGTTGTAAAACTTCTGTGTCTGTCACAGTCCTTATCGAAGGTAATGTTTGGATATGTTTATGTTATGTGTGTTTGGAGTTTATTTTGTGTTTTCCTCGTATGAATAACATCAGTGCACCTGACAGGGCTTCTCAGTTTCATACAAATTGTTTTGCTTCCTGTTTTCAGCTGGATCCTGTAGTTTTTCTAATATTACTAACAGTGGCAACAGCTTATGAAAAAAAATAGTTTGCAGTTAAAAAATTAAGGCCATTCAAATTGTTTTGCGTGAACTCATTAATAACGCAATATTATTGACAGTACTAGTAACTACTGAACAGCTTTGTATGAAAAAGACTTCATCAAACATCATGAGACTTTCTGGGCCAATATCATTCAGTAAAATACTCTTATTACATCCACTTAAAGCAGGGGTGTCCAAACTTTTTTCATCAAGGGCCACATATCTAAACACAGACAAAGCAGAGGGCCGATCAAGGGCCGTAGACTGGTGCTCAGTACAGGGAATAATTGAAATATGTGCATGTTTAACATGTTAGAATGAGCCATCAGTCTTTCTTCATGCTAAGATCCTTAAAACTACACACTTAATACTTAATACTTAGTTCTTATCAAGGTAGATTTTCAAAAAAAACTTGTAGTAAAAAGTTCATTTTTAATTGATGTGAGGTAATTTGGGCCAATTCACCTGGAAGCCTGAGGGCCAAGAAAAATTTGTCTAGGGGCCACATTTGGCCCACGGGCCATAGTTTGGACATGTCTGACTTAAAGAGTCAACTAGAATAGTGGCTGAACCAATATCATGGAGCCGATATGTGCTCCAGCAAATTTTCCTGGATCATGCTGATATTCAATACAAGTATCAGAACTGGTGCATCCTTAAGATGAGATAAGATAATCCTTTATTGTCTCCCATGGGAGAAATATGTCTTGGGACAGGGGGTAACATGCTTTATCAAAAAACAGGACAACACAACACACAAAGCACCACATAAACAAACACCATAGAACACAAACAGACAGGAGACCAAGTATGAGCACGAGTGATGCACCAACAGGACCTTTCAGTTATTCTTAACAGGCAAGCCCTTTGTATTCTTGTATTCTATTAATAATCCCTAAACCTATGTGCAGTTTTGATTGTAAAAATAACTTAGTTGTTACTAAAAACTAAAAACATACCTGTAGTTGTTTTTTTTTTGTTTCATTCACACATTTTTAACATACAGACCTTGCATATTTAGACTGAGTTCTTCTCTCAAACAGAAAACACTCATTTGTGCTCCACTCTGTTTTTAAACTCCACACACCTTCACTAGAAACATCTGGATCATTTCATCCGTGGAATTGCCCATTTCTACTGAACTAAAAGTAAAAATGTAGCTGTTAACTTGAAAACTACCACTTCATGACATCACAAGGTGGAAGAGAGCATTTTGAGATTTGGAGATTTAACTCAAATGTGCGTGAATGAAACAAAAAACACAACTCCAGGTATATTTTTAATGAGGTAACATTCTAACATGGCTTAAAGCTCACAAGAATCCATTTTGCATAATATAGGACCTTTCACCTTAGTAAGTAATTGAAATATACAGTTTATATTGTATTTTCGCCTATACTGGAAAACAGAAATATAAAACGACACTAAACACAGCCTTGCGTTGCAGAATTTTGCTCAGTTTTGGTGCAGATCTGTTGCGGTGGATGCGATCCTCGGTGATCAAAGCCCTCTCTCGGTGACAAAGCAGGGTTTGTTTAGCCCAGTTGTCATGTATCTGCAGTCATAAATTACAGGGACTTATAGCAGGCCGCTGGATTTCATGCTCGTGTGGCTCCCTGTCTCCTCCATATCAGACACACTGGAAGTTTCACAATCACAGACCACACACGAGAAGCTGGGGGGGGCCCGAGGGGGGTTCTGGAGCGGCGACGAGAGATGGGAGCTGGCAAATGACGCCCTCAAGATGATAGATAGAAAGAAAGGGTTATACACAGGGTTAGGAGCCGTACAAATACAGCACTTTAAAGGGGACTACTCAGCTAGTGCTTTGATCTGATGACCTTTTCTTTAAATTACACAGTAGATTACTTAAAGGGCCCATATTACTCTGTTTTCTGAGCTGTGGTTGTTTCCTCGTCAAAAACATACCCTGAGTTGTGTTTTGTTTTGTTTCACTCGCGCATGTTTAAAGCACAAACCCTGAGCTCTTCTTTCAAACAGAAATCGCTGTGTTCCACCATGTCGCGTCATGTGGTAATACAGGAAGTGCTCCACTGTGTTTTTAAACTTCATATACCATATTTTTCTGAATATAAGGCGCACTTAAAATCCTTTAATTTTCTCAAAAATTAACAGTGCGCTTTATAATCTGGTGGTCTTATGTATTAATTGCGCTTACTGATCTCGAACCGATGTTATGTGGTGCATGACCGCATACTTAAACAAAGGGAAGCATTTTGGATTCACACTCTCCAAACTTTAGCTCCTAAAGGACTCAATGACGATTTTAATCTTAGCATCTTTTTGTAAACATCAGTTTACATCATTAGGACTCTTGTTTTGGGTGGGCTGTATATGGGCTACAGCTTAAGATTCATTGTGTATATATATAGATGTGTATATGGCACGACAACATTATTTTATAGTTGGGTGAATGTGTACTTTGTCTATATGTATCCATATATTCTTCTTACTTTTCTAAAATTATTCTATGATTGTTATATGATGATTTCATTATTATTATTTGTATTATTATTACACTATATGTTGACTGTCTTTGTTTTTTGAATTATGGGGTTTTGTGTGCACTGTTTCTTTATGACCTGTCACCCTTGGGTGCTTGCCACACCCTATTTAACATGGCCACCTGAGCTCTCATTCTGTTTGCCTGACGAAGGCCTAGTGCCGAAACGTTGCACGGTTTGTCCTAATCAATTTCACAGTTTGCAAGTAAGACGGTGTGCGGGATTTTTCTGTATGTTCTGGGGCTGCTCCCTCTCCTCCAACGCACCCGTCTCTAGTAGTTGATGTGCGAGGCTCTCATTCTCTCATGTGGTGCATGACGCTAAAAAATCTGTCAAAATGTTTTAATACGACTTTGGTAAGATACGAAGCCGTACCGCTTTATGGAGCATTACAGCTAACGAGCCTCGCGGAGTAAAGAGCGAAGTAGAGTTCTGCGTTGACTCAATGCACATGTCGCCTTGTAGCAGAAAGAACACACATATTCCACTAAGTCGTGTCCTTTAGTCCGCATCAGCGCACAAGGAGAGAGCTGTTTTTTTCAGCACTTATAGTTTATGCAAATTAGCCATGTGGTTTTAAATTTCATTTCTGTAAAACATAAATAAATGTGCGGAAAGCTGCATTAAACACATTATGACTCAATGTATATTTGAGCTCGTAGGAAATAAAAAAAACAAACTTAAATGATCCACCCACATTCACATTCATAATCCACATTCACCATGACAGGGAGGAAACGCCGGGCGAATTTCGCTACGATCTGCCAATGGATCGTGGACACCTGGACTAAGGGATCAGACTCAAGTGTCGTCCATTTATTTTGCTTAATGTGCCTTATAATCCGGTGTGCCTCATGTATGAAACTAGACAAGAGAATTCAACATTACTGATATTGTGTCTTATAATCCAATGCGCCTTATATGGTACTTCACTTCACTAGAAATTTGGATGATTTCAGCTCCAGAATTTCCAATCTCGACTAAACAAATGTGATAGGTTAACTTGGAAACAATCACTTCTTGACAAGGTAGAACAGCATTTTGAGTTTTGGAGTTTTGTAGACAGACTCAATTTGATCAGATTACTAAAATATGTGTGGATGAAACAGGACATGCCTTTAGTCAAATAAGAATTTCTTAAGTCTACTACAACTTTACAATAGATAAATAGATAGATAAGATAAATATAAAATCAGGTGTCCATATAGCTCACATTCACACATTTTGTCACACATTAAAACTGTTAAAAAATTAACAAACAAAAAAAAAAATTGTGCAAGACATACAAAGTACATACAAACATGTCTTTACTCAAACCAAGGATTTCTTAAGTCTACTACAGTCTTACAATGTTTACTTCTGGGACTGCAAAGAAATATACTTTGACATTTAAGGTCATGGATTTTGAAAGTGAAGTAATCGTAGCATGTTTTACAAGCTTGAACCTTTTGGGAAATTTCTGGGTAAGGTAAGTTACAATACACTTTATTGTCCCCGAAAGGAAAATGATCATCTGTAGTAAACATAGAGAAAAAAACACACACTGAAGAGAGGCTGTGTAGTATTACAACATTTTTAAAAAGTATTGTTTTCAGTTTGACAGATTTTGAAATTCATATAATACAGTGCTTATTTTTACTTCTTAAATTACTTCTTAAAATAAGGAAGATGCTGTTCTTATTTATATTTGAGGGGCAGATGGGGTAATAATATAATTTCTGAAAGAATACTGGATGTTCTTCAGACTCGTCCCAATAGTAACAAGACAACTGACAGAGATTAACTATAGCAACTAGATGACGTTAGATGTTCCTCAGACTTGAACTGTAGCAGCTAAAGGACCTTAGATGTTCCTCAGACTTCAACTGTAGCAGCTAAAGGACCTTAGATGTTCCTAAGACCTGACCTGTAGCAACTAGAAGACCTTAGATGTTCCTTATACTTGAATTATGGCAACTAAATGACCTTAGATGTTCCTCAGACTTGAACTGTAGCAGGTAGAGGACCTTAGATGTTCCTCAGACTTGAATTATGGCAACTAAAGAACCTTAGATGTTCTTCAGACTTGAACTGTAGCAACTAAAGAACCTTAGATGTTCCTCAGACTTGACCTGTAGCAACTAAAGACCTTAGATGTTCCTTATACTTGAATTATGGCAACTAAATGACCTTAGATATCCCTCAGACTTGAACTGTAGCAACTAGAGGACCTTAGATGTTCCTCAGACTTGAATTATGGCAACTAAAGGACCTTAGATGTTCCTCAGACTTGAACTGTAGCAACTAGAGGACCTTAGATGTTCCTCAGACTTCAACTGTAGCAGCTAAAGGACCTTAGATGTTCCTAAGACCTGACCTGTAGCAACTAGAAGACCTTAGATGTTCCTTATACTTGAATTATGGCAACTAAATGACCTTAGATGTTCCTCAGACTTGAATTATGGCAACTAAAGAACCTTAGATGTTTCAGACTTCTGTACTAAGAACCTTAGATGTTCCTCAGACTTGAACTAGCAACTAAAGGACCTTAGATGTTCCTCAGACTTGAACTGTAGCAACTAAAGAACCTTAGATGTTCCTCAGACTTGAACTGTAGCAACTAAAGGACTGTAGATGAACTGCAACTAAAGAACCTTAGATGTTCCTCAGACTTGAACTGTAGCAACTAAAGACTTAGATGTTCCTCTTAGAACTTGAACTGACTTAGATGTTCCTCAGACTTGAACTGTAGCAACTAAAGGACCTTAGATGTTCCTCAGACTTGAACTGTAGCAACTAAAGGACCTTAGATGTTCCTCAGACTTGAACTGTAGCAACTAAAGGACCTTAGATGTTCCTCAGACTTGAACTGTAGCAACTAAAGGACTGTAGATGTTCCTCAAACTTGAAATGCAGCAACGAAAGGACCTTAGATGTTCCTCAGACTTGAATGTGACGGTCTATCCAAACTTTTGACTGTTACAACAACTGTTCAGGAAAAATGTACTTCTGTATACAACATATCAACCCCTTTTTATGATAAAATCCTTCGCTATTCCTTTTGAAAACTGTGAACTTAAATGTGCACTGTAACTTTTCGGTTGGGGGTCTGTCACCTGCTTGTTTCTATGGATATGTCATTGCTCTGCCTGGAATATTCCACAGTATGACATTAAAAAGCTCTACCTAACATTTTTTCACTACAGGTGGTTTTACTGCTGAGAAATACCTAGAAAAACAGGCATTCTGACTGTGAGCGGCGTCGCCTCTCCATAAATCTGACCTGTAACTTAGTCTGGTTTGGTCTCCGTGCAGATAGAAAGGTTTAATCCCATACTGTGAAAAATTCCAGACAAAGCAATAACATCTCCATGGAGAAAAGCGTTTCACAGACCGTTCCCTCAGAAAAGTTACACAATGCACCTTTGATCTCACCATAACTCGTCCTCTACACATCCATTTGAACCATTTAAAAAGAGAAAATTTTCACTTTTAAGCGCTCCTGCAGAGGCTGCCTTGGATTTAACTGCGCCGTATATCTCAATGTTAATAGGCCAAAAATATAGCAGGATTCTCCCTTAAGCTCAATAAAGCCTTTTAGACCACCATATAAGGATCCACGACCCAGTAACACCGCTACGGGGAGGCCGATCTTGGCAAGTTTGAGCCAGGCAAATAAAGGGAAGGCTTGTTGAGTTATTGCTTAAGGTTTGAGGAAAAAAAACACGGCGGCATCGGGGTGACGTTTTGACCATTAGACCTTGTGGTGCCAAATATTATTTTTATTAATGCGAACAGGAATTGGTTTATTCTACTACACTCGCGAGGATTAAACGAAATAGGGCCAAAGGAAAAGGAAGAAATAAACAAATAGCTCTCCCATAACTCACCCAGCAGTCAGCTACGGGGAGCTATGGAGAGGTATGGGTCCCTGTGTGAGCCGGCCAAGGAAAACAGTTGGAAGTTTGCTCGCTCGTAAATTAACGTCTTGACAGTCAAAAGTGTTGGGGCTAATTTGTCAAACCTGCCAAGCTTTTTTTTTTCTTCTTCTCCTCCTCCTCTCTCTCTCTTTTCCGCAGTTTAAATTCATTACGGTAGTTTTTCTTGCTTTCCGAGAGGCTTCCAGAAATATGGGCCCCCCCCTTCCGCCGTTCCCAACATAACTCAAGAGAAAGATGAAAAACGGATGACAAGAATCGTAAGTCAACTCGCATTTCTCCGTAAGACTGAGAGGTTTGAGTTAGTGCAAGAGTTATGAGAGAAGTGCTACTCAAGGGACATGAAACTGTGCTCCCATTTGGAATCATAAACATGCAGCATGCCTTTTAGCAAGAATGGATTCAAAGGTTCTATATTACACAAAATGGATTCTCGTGAGCCATGTTAGAATGTTGTTACCTCCGCGAAAACATACCCGGAGTTGTGTGTTGTTTCATTCACACGTGGCTGAGTTACCTTTTATTATTACTTGGTCCACATCTCCAAAGCTCAAAATGTTTTCAAATTAACTGCTACCTTTTGCCTTTAGTTCAGAAGAGAGTTGCAACTTCAGGACTGTAATTATTCATTGAAGGTGTGTGGAGTTTGTGTGTGAATGAAACAAAACTCAACTCGAGGTTTGTGATGAGGAAAGAACATTATAACAGATCAAAAAATTGAGCAAATGGTTTTATATTACACAGAACTTACATAGTTATAATGTTTCTAGCTTTACTTTTATTTATCGATTTATTTATTTATTATTGCTCAAGTTATTATATTTGTTGGCATCAACTTAAAGAGAACAACAACAACAAAAAAAACTCTGACAGTTAACATAAATACATATCAGAATCCAGAAAAAGGTGGAACTCTTCCTTACATGGTTGGTGTTTCTGAAAAAACTGCAGAGGATTTTCAGACAACATGAAATCCCGGTCTATTTCAAACTTACAAACACTTTAGGATAGAAACTGGTCCACCCAAAGGACAAAACACCGAGCCACAAGCAAAGCAATGTGGTCTACTCCATGCTCTACTCAGTGTAGTGAAGACTGCAGTGAGCGCTACACTGGAGAAACAAAACTTCACTTCACAACAGGATGTACCAGCACAGACGATGGAGCAACACAGGACCTCAGTCTGCCGTACATCTCCACTTAAAAGGCCACTCGTTTGAGGAGGTATAGAACTTAGCCAGAGAAAAGATTTGGTTTGAGAGGGGAGTTAAAGAGGCTATTTTTGTTAGGAAAGAGAATCCTTCTTTGACCAGAAATGGAGGCCTCAGACATCTTCTGTCCCCCATCCACAACTCCATCCTAAAACTTAAATGAAATTTAAAAAAAAATAGGGTTAGTCAGGTCAGGGCCAGAGTTGTGAAAACACTCAATTTGGGCCTGATTGATTCTGCTAATATGACGCCGCACTCAGTACAGATGAATAGGCTCAGCTACAAACTGAAACTGTAAACAAGTAGGATAGGGTGTTAGTTTCAGAGTAGTTTCAGTGTAGTTAGCTCCTCCTTGCAGGTAGATATAAGGCAGTGTCCACCAATGGATGAGCTGCAAAACGATAAGAAAAAAAAAAAAACAAAACATTGCTTTAAAGTGTTATAGTGTTGCTAGTTCAAAGCTCAAATGCTCTGTTCAACTTTGTGATTTCATGAGTTGTTTTTTTTTTCTTTTTTTTTTTTCTTCAGTTAACAGCTAACAGACACCTTTTACCCTTTGTTTATTCAAGATTGGATTCTTTAAAAAGTACTGCCCCCCTCTGTCTGTAAACATTCTGGAGATGCACAGTGAGAAGAGCAGTTTGTAGTAGTCTTGTGTGAGTTGTGTGAAGTACTTGATTACATTGACAGCTTTCCCCCAAACGCGACGCCGCTGCTCAAACACAGATGAGCTCTTTGGCTCTGAATGTGCAAACAAAAGTCTGAGCGGAGCTTTCTATCCCATTGTGTTTATTTACACAAGGCTCATATCACAAACAGCAGCTCGGCGCGGGGCTTAGGGGCCGTACAATACACCCATTTACACCAGTCACTCTGTTTGAGGGCTATTAGCATGACAAGTGCTTTCAAATACTACAGACACTACAGGGTGATAATGTTCTTTCAAAAGTCAGGTCCTGCAGTTGTTATATTTTTACTGTGTAATAGTCAGTGTGTGGGTTTAGACTGTTACCTAATTTGCCTTTGGTACATATTTTAGACTTAGACTTTATCCATCCACTTTATTGAAATGACTTGGACACAGTTGCTCACACATCACAATATATTATAATAACAGAGGAAAAAATATAAAAATTAAAACTTATCACATTAAATATAATGCCATTGTTGCACTGTCTTCTATTATCTCTTGTATATAGCTGAGATTTTGTAGTTGATTACTTATTTTTCTATTTTAGTTTGACTTACGTGCATATACATTTATATAATTATATATTATTTCTATGTATAAATGTATTAAATTGCAATAATTATGTATATTTTATATCCCTTGCTATATTTTTTGTAACTTAATTATATATAACATAAAAATATAACATTATGACATTACAGACATAACAACATTATGAAAATATATTAAAAAAAAATTATAATATTGTATTACATATATATAACATTACATAACATTACACAAATATAACAATATAACATTATAACATTGCATTTCATATGTAACATTTTTAACATTATACAAATATAAAAATATAACATTATAACATTACATTACACACATAACATTACATAACATTATACAAATATAACATTATACATTCATTCATTCATTTCATTCATTCATTTCATTCTTTGTTTGAGTCAGGTACAACAAAATTCAAAAACAATAACAAAAATAGTGATATATACATGACATATTTGGGACCTGGTGCTCAAAAGGAGCAGGATGAAGTTTTAAAATCTTATGGAGTCCTACCCCAATTGTTTTACATAATCACGCGGTTCATTTTTTTATTTTATTTATTTATTTATTTTTTAATTTGAATCACCTTTGGAGTGCTTACCTGTCATTTCCAAAAAATATATATATACCCACATATATACACATATTACAACATTACATTATACACATAACATTATGCAAGTATAAAAAATATAACATTATAACATAACATTATATAAACGCCTCACTCAGCCTGGCCCTGGTCCAGCTGCAGCTCCAGTGTGGTGGAATACCAGGGTTAGAGCATTTGCACAGATGCTTTATAAAACTGAACTAAACTTGGACTAAACCTGGACTAGAGCAGGACTAAACCAAGACTAGAACAAAGTCTAAATCAATACTAATCTAGGCTCAAACCAGAACATGTTTAAAGGACCTATATGATGTTTTTTTCTGATCTGTGATCATGTTTTTTCCTCATTAAAAACAGACCTGGACTTGTGTTTTGTTTCATTCACACGTTTCACAAACAAACCCTGCATATTCAGTCCTTCTCTCAAACGTAAAACACACTGTTCCACCTTGTGATGTCATGTAATAATACAGGAAGTGCTCCAGCGTTTTTAAAATTTATACACCTTCATTAGAATCATGTGGATGATTTCAGTCCTGTAATTGCCTTTTTCTACCAAACTAAAGTAAAAGTTATTTGTTAAGTTGAAAACTACCGCCTCATGACATCACAAGGTGGAACAGAGCCTTTTGAGACATAAACCAGGATTACTCAAACATGTGTGAATGAAACAAAACCGAACTCTAGGTTTGTTTTTGTCAAGGCTACAATATTATGACATGGTTTAAAGCTTACAAGAGTCAGTTTTGTGTAATATAGGACTAAACTAAATTGGGACCATTGGTATAGTGTTCATTTTTGAGACATTTGATCAGAAATATAAAACCATCCACATATGAAGTTCACTTAGTTTTTGTTTTATGATAGACCCAGTAATAAAAGAAATACTGGCAACAGACCAGACCTGCCCTCCACCTCAATTCAAAACCTTTCAAGGTATCACCATTTCGCGGATTTCAACTTGCTCTTTTGACTCCCATAATCCCCTTCCCTACAGCGTGTTTGCCCCCTCTCCTCTCACCCCCACCTGGGCTCTGTCACTGAAAACATGGCCTCTTTAATGACATGGAGCTCTGTCCATGCCTCCGTCCTGCAGGAACACAAAGCCCCAGGTTAGGCTCACACAGCAGTGACCAGGAGTGGGATTTTGTCTGAGAGTGGGGTCGCCTCTCCACAGATTTGACCTGTAACTTGGTTTGGTTTAGATTGCATGAAGATAGAAAGGTTTAATACCATACTGTGAAACATTCCAGAAAAAGCAATAACATCTCCATGGAGAAAGGCGTTTGACCAGGGGTGGGCAATTATTTTGTCCACGGGGCCACACGAGAAACAGAAAATATTGCAGAGGGCCAAAATGCTTAGCGCAATTCTGCATCATATTAACTGTATTTCTTTATAAAAAGCAGTAGCATTGTTTTGACGAGCTGCTCAGAGTGGTAAGAGTTTAAGATTTGACTGAGCAATGAAAAAGTGAGGTTGCCTTATAAAAAATGTAATGAAAAAACACCTCTAAAATAAAAGCAATGCAGCTTTAGTTCATGCACAAGGGCGTAGGTTTGGGCTCAGCTTTGGTGGGGACATTATCAGCCCCAACAGATTAATTATATAATATTGTTTACTTTTCATATGATGCACACTGCAAAAACCAAACAGCACATCTTTATAAGAAAGGGTCAAAGGGGATAAAATGTTGCGTTTATGCGACACAGGGCAGGTCCAAAATAAGTGAGAGGTGATTTCATTTTTCAGTTCTCAAAATGTGCAGTTTCTGTCCCTTGCCCTTCTAAGATGATTCTTTAGCACATAACAGCGATGTAGAAGTTTGTAGCAGATTTTTCACTCACACCTGCTCAAGCCGCCACCTTCGGGTGCTGGCCCTGTCCTGCCGCTTCTCCAGTTTAGGCTCCTGGTTCCACTAATGACACCACTCTGTTGCAGCCAATGAAACGTCTAATAAACAAAATGTGGGTCGGTCAGAATCAACCAAAGGGACTTAAGTGACCCAGGAGCTGTACAATGCCCAGGTCTGCGTTTGACGGACTCTCCACCAGAAA
Organism: Boleophthalmus pectinirostris; assembly: GCF_026225935.1. Taxonomy (NCBI): domain Eukaryota; kingdom Metazoa; phylum Chordata; class Actinopteri; order Gobiiformes; family Gobiidae; genus Boleophthalmus; species Boleophthalmus pectinirostris. The sequence goes on along the minus strand of NW_026571353.1, from coordinate 8,029,872 downwards.
AGTTACACAATGCACATTTAGTTAGCTGAGAAAGACTGGTCAGGGCTGAAATTTATATGATTCAAGTGAAGGTTTAAAAACATGACATCACAAGGTGGAACAGAGTGTTTTCTTTGTGTGTGTGTGTGTTTATTACATTTTTTGATATAAGAAAAAACTAAATAAAACAGGTATAAGAAAAAAAAAATCACCCTTATATAACAGATAATACTCCCTACAACTGTACAACAACTCACTCTTATATAACAGATAATACTCCCTACAACTGTGCAACAACTCACTCTTATGTAACAGATAATACTCCCTACAACTGTGCAACAACTCACTCTTATATAACAGATAATACTCCCTACAACTGTGCAACAACTCACTCTTATATAACAGATATTGCTCCCTACAACTGGACAACAACTTACTCTCATGTAACAGATAATGCTCCCTACAACTGTACAAAAACTCACTCTTATGCAACACATAATGCTCCCTACAACTGGACAACAACTCACCCTCATGTAACAGATAATACTCCCTACAACTGGACAACAACTCACCCTCATGTAACAGATAATACTCCCTACAACTGGACAACAACTCACCCTCATGTAACAGATAATACTCCCTACAACTGGACAACAACTCACCTTTATGTAACAGATAATACTCCCTACAAGTGTACAGCAACTCACCCTTATGTCATATAATACTCCCTACAACTGTACAACAACACACCCTTATGTAACAGATAATACTCCCTACAAACATGTATAAGGCCAGAAAAAATACACAGAGCTGCACTGCAATGTAAACATATTTTTAGGCATTAAGAAAAGAAAAAAAGAAAAAATAAATAAATGGACGGTGTCTTATATAAAAAAGTTATACTGTGCTATTATATTTTATTTTATTTTCATTATATCCAAATTTCTAGAACAGAGCTGAACTAAATATACTAAATTTGCCGGTTTTGTGTGTTAAATGTGTGAATGAAACAAAGCGCAACCGCAGTTTTGTTTGTGATGAGGAAACAACATTATCAGCCACATCAGAAAATGGCGTTATATTTTTAATCTATACCTTTGTCCGTTCTTTCCCCTCACGGCGAGCAGAGCGACGCACACATTTCACCGCAGGACTCTCCGTGGGCTTATGGGAGAAAGTGACGTGACAGTTGTGTTTGACTTGGCTGAAAAGAAGGAGTGGGCTTTGGGGAGCAGAGTTGAAGGATCCCATGACCCCGTGACCTCTGGGACGGGTGCTCCTGTTTGTCTCGCTGATTGACAAATGAGCGGGCGAGCAGCGGGGGGCGGGGCTACTGCTCTGTGCAAGTCAATGGGAAAGCGACTTCAAGCTATTCGACCATATGTGTCTTTCTCCGCTGTGATTGGTTATCTACACACTGGGAATATTAAAATGTGTTTCTGGAGTTATTTATACCTTATGTGCCTAGAATGAGTTGATTTGTAATGTCAAAAATAACTCTCAGTAACTAATTTATGCATTTATTCTTTATTTCAGACCATCTCAGTCCATAAACCCTTTCAAATTTTATGTCATCAGAATGTTCAAAATTCTACAATGGAGGCAAGTGAAGGCAAAACGAAGCTGACATAATATATTTACAATAATTAACTGATGAGCAGAACTAAAATCTAATGGTTTTATGACATTATAACAAAAAATAAGCAACGATTTTGAATATAAAAGGTACAAATTTACTTATTTACTTTGCTTCTCTGTTCAGAAAGATGGACAAATATTACAGTCTAACCCTTAAATTGTACTTAGGATTCACAAAAAGTATAATTTATGATGAAATGTATAATATATCTGTAGATGAATTAGGCTCAACATTTCTGTAAAGTAAAACTTCAAAGTGTAGATTTTGTCTTTGTAAAAATGCTTAGTGTCTATCATACAGACTTGTCAAAAAAAATTATAATGTAAAAATAATGTAAAACAGAATTGTAAATGTTTTGAACCTGGGCTCTGGTATCATTCACATGTATCTGAGTGGTTTTCATTTTCCAAATTGTCCTTGACTTTTAATATTTTGTGATATTCTGAAATGAATCTTGGTTCTCCCATTAAAATCACATTATGTTTCACTTCACTTTTGCTTCCAGCTGCCTCCATTCTGGAATTTAGAATGTTTTTGTTGTTGTTTTCACTCTTATGTAACAGATAATACTCCCTACAACTGCACAACAACTCACCCTTATGTAACAGATAATACTCCCTACAACTGTACAACTCATCCTTATGTAACAGATAATACTCCCTACAACTGTACAACTCACCCTTATGTAACAGATAATACTCCCTACAATTGTACAACAACTCACCCTTATGTGCCAGATAATACTCCCTACAACTGTACAACTCATCCTTATGTAACAGGTAATACTCCCTATCGCTGTAGAGCAAGGCACCCTTATGTAACAGATAATACTCCCTACAACTGTACAACAACTCCCCCTTATGCAACAGATAATACTCCCTACAACTGTACAACAACTCCCCCTTATGCAACAGATAATACTCCCTACAACTGCACAACAATTCAGCCTTATGTAACAGATAATACTCCCTACAACTGTAAAAAAAAAAAAAATTATATATATATATACAACACACACCACACACACACACATATATATATATATATATATATATATATATATATATATATATAATATATATATATAATATATATATATATATATATATACAGATAATACTCCCTACAATTGTACAACAACTCACCCTTATGTGCCAGATAATACTCCTTACAACTATACAACTCATCCTTATGTAACAGGTAATACTCCCTACAACTGCACAACAATTCACCCTTATGTAAACAGATAATACTCCCTACAACTGTAAAAAAAAAACAGCCTCACCCTTATGTAACAGATAATACTCCCTACAACTGTACAACAAATCACTCTCATATATACAGATAATACTCCCTACAACTGTAAAAAAATAAATAAATAAATAAAAAACTTATATAACAGATAATACTCCCTACAACTGCACAACAATTCACCCTTATGTAACAGATAATACTCCCTACAACTGTAAAAAATAAAAATAAAAAAACTTATATAACAGATAATACTCCCTACAACTGTACAACAAAATATGTGAAAAGTCAGTCCAATCACATGAAAACCTATTGTCTGTGGATGTGCATAGGCCGTCTTTCTGAACACACTGAATAGGCATGTGGGTGAGCTGTGTTGGAATACCTGCTCTCCGCTCTGTCACTCTCATGATTTATGGGCGGGTGGACAAAGGGCACTCGGAGGAGGAGAGGGAGGCCAGGGTACAAAAACAATTAGGCTCAGTCCAAGTGAAGGCTCTCTTGTGTCCAGAGAGCGAGCTCTGAAGTGGGAGAGGTTAAAGGAGAGGTGATCATTAACCAGCTTATGCTAACTTTGTATTGTTCACCTTTTCAGTAAAGAACATTTATATTACACTCATTTGGAATCTGTGTTATAATGTTAGGTCTTCATTCAAAACAGAGCTGGAGTTGCTTTTTGTTTCATTCACACATTTAAGTAAAAGCATTAAAGTACCTGTTTAAAAATGTACTTAAGAGTAAAAAGTAAAAGTGTTTTGAGATAATAAAATTAAATGTAATGATTTTGATACAGATTTGTTCTTAATTTTGCTCAAGAAACAACTGAATTGATTGTGTTTTTTCCAACTGTTTTTATTTGTATATTTTTATTTGCTCAAATTATGAACGTGTTAAAAATAAACTCCTCGACCTTTTCAGCAGGTCTCAAACTGTAATAAAAATACTTTTACTTTTTACTGTGGTCATGAACTTTGGGTGATACCCGAAAGAACAAAATCGAGGATACAAGTGGCTGAAATGAGTTTCCTTTGCAGTGGGCGGTCCCTAGAGATGAGGGGCTTAGTCACACAGGAGGAGCTCAGAGTAGAGCTGCTGCTCCTCCACTTCGAGAGGAGCCAGCTGAGGTGGTCCGTTCATCTGTTCTGGATGCCTCCTGGACATCTCCCTGTAGAGGTGTTCTAGGCATGTCCCTCTGGAAGGAGGATCGGGGAAGACCCAGGACACACTAGAGGGACTATGTCTCTGGGCTGGCCTGGGAATGCCTGTGCGTCCTTCCAGAGGTGCTGGAGGAAGTGTCCGGGGTGAGGGAAGTCTGGGAGTCCCTGCTTAGACTGCTGCCCCCACAATCTGGTCCTGGATAAGGGGAAGTAAATGGATGGATGGACTTTTATTTTTCAGTCATGTTCAAAAATGTAGTGGAGTAGAAAGTACAGATACCTGTTCTCAAATGAAGGAAAAGTAAAAAGTATCCACTTTAAAATGTACTTTAATGTATACCTAACAGTTATATTTAAGTACAGTATTTTATTACTTGTACTTCATATATTCCATCACTGATGTTTTCAAATAATACATTATTTTATTGACCTTTATTTGGGAGAGTCCTGCTGAAATGAAGAAGCCCACAGGAGATTGTGTTGTACATGTTTTTAGCGGTAGAGGAAACTGATAACTTACACAGGCACAGGAAGAGCATGCAAACTCCACACAGAAACATCCCACGCCGCCGCAGAATCAAACCCAGGACCTTCTTGAAGTGAGGCAAGAGCACTAACCATTTTACTATTCTGTATTCTGACGTGACATCACAAGTTGGAACGTTTAGGCGGATTTGCATCTGCAGAGAGACATAAGTCAAACCTTCCATGTGAACACGTCGCCTGTTTTTATATAAAGACAACATTAAAGTGTAACTACGCCGAGTTCAAACGCGCAGCTGGAGGACACCCATAAATCTGTGCGCGTACAGCTGCGTGTGCGCTACAGGGTGAGCCTCGCACTCGGGTTTAAGTGGGCGAGCAGGTGGGAGCAGCGTGAGCGTCGGCCGAGCGAGTGTGTGCTTGTTGTTTGTCTGTACATTCCTCCTGAGTTCACACAGAGGCCAGGGCCCGAGGGGCAGCGCCATTAATTACACCACACTGACACCCACACCGACGAAACCCACTACGGATCACTCTGACGACGAAAGAGAGGAGAGAGGGAGGAGGAGAGGAGAGGAGGAGGAGAGGAGAGAGGAGAGGGAGGAGAGGAGAGGAGGAGAAGAGAGGAGAGAGGGGGAGAGAGAGAGGGGGAAAGGAGAGAAGGAGAGAGGGAGAGGAGAGGAGACGAGGAGAGAGGGAGAAGAGAGAGGGAGAGGAGGAGGGGAGAGAGAGGAGAGGAGGAGAGAGGAGAGGAGGAGGAAACGAGAGGAGATTAGAGGAGGAGAAGAAGAGAGGAGAGGAGAGGAGGAGAAGAGGAAATTGGGAGAACAGAGGAGGAGGACAGGGTGGAGAGAGCGAAGGAGAGGAGGAAAAGAGGGGGAGAGGAGGAGGAGAAGAGGAAATTGGGAGGACAGGGGAGGAGGACAGAGGGAAAGGAGGAGAGGGTGGAGAGAGAGGAGGACAGGGGGAAAAGAGGGGGAGAGGGGAGAGGACAGAAGAGGGGAGGGGAGAAGAGAAGGAGAGGAGAAGAGGAATGAAGAGGAAGGAGATGAGGAGAGGGGGAGAGGGGATTAGGACAGGAGGAAAAGAGGAGGAGAGAAGAGGAAGGAGAGTAGGATATTAGGAGAGGAGGAGAGAGAGGAGGAGGAGAAGAGGAGAGAAGAGAGGAGGAGGAGAGAGAGAAAGAGGAGGAGAAGAGGAGATTGTGAGATTAGGAGAGGAGAGGAGAGGAGAGAGGAAGAGGAGGAGAAAAGAAGAGAGGGAGAGGAAGGAGAGGAGAAGATTAGGAAAGGAGAGGAGGAGGAGAAGTGGAGAGAGAGGAGGAGAGGAGGCAGAAAGGAGGAGAGAGGGGCTTTGTTAGACTTGTATTACCTCATGACATCACCGGGTGGAACAGAGTGTTTCTTAAAGTTAGAAAAGAGTTGGTTCAAGTTTTTAGTTTTCAATAGTTTAGTTACATTTTGAGGCAGGTGTGTGTACAAAATGGAACCTAATAAACGCAAGAGTCTTATTTTCTTATTTCTTTGAGTGTTTTATTCTCGGTGACAAGGCGTCTCAGATCAAAACTCTTTCCCCGTCAGTGCCTCTGTGCTTGAGAACATACGCTAGGACCGTGCTATAAATACCTGCATGTGTCTGGGGAGTTCTCAGTCATGCAGGTGGGACTGAGGCGTTCAAAGGAAGGCATCTACTCACACTTTTATATAAACTATTCCAACTGAGACGTCCAGGAAATGTTCTGTTCAAATGCTGCGTACAAATGTTATGAAAACGTGAAAATTCTAAGTGAACATTACCTGGTTAAAGGTTCTATGTTATGTACAAGTAAAACAAGTCAAGTCACGAGCCACTGTTAACCAGTCGTGTATGAGGAACTCACTTTCACTACAAACATAAAGGCCCCAGTCCAGTACAAATCTGAAATATTTGATGTTTTTTTTTTTCATGTTATTAACTTCAACGCTGTTTATAATCACCTACAGAACATAAATCATAGACTACAACACGTGAACCAGGACTAAAACAGGACTAAACCAGGTCTAAACCAGGACTAAACCAGGACTAAACAAGATCTAAACTAGGACTAAACTAGGACTAAACCAGGACTGAACCAGGTCTAAACCAGGTCTAAACCAGGACTAAAACAGGATGGAACCAGGACTAAACCAGGACTGAACCAGGACTAAACCAGGTCTAAACTAGGACTAAAAGGACTGAACCAGGACTAAAACCAGGTCTAAACTAGGACTAAACCAAGGACTGAACTAAACCAGGACTAAACCAGGTCTAAACCTAGGACTAAACTAGGACTAAACCAGGTCTAAACTAGGACTAAACCAGGTCTTAAACTAGGACTAAACTAGGACTAAACCAGGTGACTAAACTAGGACTAAACCAGGTCTAAACTAGGACTAAACCAGGTCTAAACTAGGACTAAACTAGGTCTAAACCAACAGGACTAAATTAGGTCTAAAGTAGGACTAAACTAGGACTAAACCAGGACTAAACCAGGTCTAAAACCAGGACTAAACAAAGGTCTAAACTAGGATTAAACCAGGACTAAACCAAGGACTAAACCAAACTAAACAGGACTAAACCAGGACTAAACCAGGACTAAACTAGGACTAAACCAGGACTAAACCAGGTCTAAACCAGGACTAAACCAGGGTCTAAACTAGGACTAAAAGGACTAGGAACTAAACCAGGACTAAACTAGGACTAAACCAGGTCTAAAACTAGGACTAAACCAGGTCTAAACTAGGACTAAACCAGGTCTAAACTAGGACTAAACTAGGACTAAACCAGGTCTAAACTAGGACTAAACCAGGTCTAAACTAGGACTAAACCAGGTCTAAACTAGGACTAAACTAGGTCTAAACCAGGACTAAATTAGGTCTAAAGTAGGACTAAACTAGGACTAAACCAGGACTAAACCAGGTCTAAACCAGGACTAAACAAAGTCTAAACTAGGATTAAACCAGGACTAAACCAGGACTAAACTAAGACTAAACCAGAACTGAACCAGGACTAAATCAGGACTAAACCAGGTCTAAACTAGGACTAAACCAGGACTAAACCAGGTCTAAACCAGGACTAAACCAGGACTAAAACAGGACTAAACCAGGTCTAAACTAGGACTAAATTAGGACTGAACCAGGACTAAACCAGGTCTAAACTAGGACTAAACCAGAACTGAACCAGGACTAAACCAGGTCTAAACTAGGACTAAACTAGGACTAAACCAGGTCTAAACTAGGACTAAACCAGGTCTAAACTAGGACTAAACTAGGACTAAACCAGGTCTAAACTAGGACTAAACCAGGTCTAAACTAGGACTAAACTAGGTCTAAACCAGGACTAAATTAGGTCTAAAGTAGGACTAAACTAGGACTAAACCAGGACTAAACCAGGTCTAAACCAGGACTAAACAAAGTCTAAACTAGGATTAAACCAGGACTAAACCAAGACTAAACCAGAACTGAACCATGACTAAATCAGGACTAAACCAGGTCTAAACTAGGACTAAACCAGGACTAAACCAGGTCTAAACCAGGACTGAACCAGGTCTAAACTAGGACTACACTAGGACTAAACCAGGACTAAACCAGGTCTAAACTAGGACTAAACCAGGTCTAAACTAGGACTAAACCAGGTCTAAACTAGGACTAAACTAGGACTAAACCAGGTCTAAACTAGGACTAAACCAGGTCTAAACTAGGACTAAACCAGGTCTAAACTAGGACTAAACTAGGTCTAAACCAGGACTAAATTAGGTCTAAAGTAGGACTAAACTAGGACTAAACCAGGACTAAACCAGGTCTAAACCAGGACTAAACAAAGTCTAAACTAGGATTAAACCAGGACTAAACCAGGACTAAACCAGGACTGAACCAGGTCTAAACTAGGACTAAACTAGGACTAAACCAGGACTAAACAAAGTCTAAACTAGGATTAAACCAGGACTAAACTAAGACTAAACCAGAACTGAACCAGGACTAAATCAGGACTAAACCAGGTCTAAACCAGGACTAAACCAGGACTAAACCAGGTCGTCCACAAAGCATGATCGGCTGTGCTGAGCCCCGTGAGTTGTCGAGCTCTGCGCCGGTCCTTTCACCTGTGGTCACCCGACAGTCTATGCGGGCGCACCTCCGGGCCCGTCCAGACACTCAGTCCTGGTTCAGTCCTGGTTCAGTCCTGGTTCAGTCCTGGTTCAGTCCTGGTTCAGTCCTGGTCCCTCATGTCTCAGGTCACTATAGGACAGTCGTGCAGATTTCATGAGCCTATGCAGGTTGTTTTCACCATTGTATCTCCGGTTTGACATTTAAGTTGTAGCTATTTTATATTTGTTATTTTTTTATATCTCACGTCGGGGAAAAGCGGGTGGACGGCGAACCCCCACGTACCACGCCCACTACACTCCTGCATTTAACCTTTTGCTTAGTAGAGATTTGCAAATTCCAGCCCTGAAATCATCCAAAAGATTCTCGTGAAGGTATGAAGTTTCAAAACAGAGTGGGACAAGGTGGGACAGATTTTTTTCAATTTGAGATAAGATCTGTTTTCATGCGATACTTTTACTTTTACTTGCGTATTTCTTTGCTCTGGTATCTGTACTTTTACTTGTGTATCAAAACTACTTCAATACTTTATCCACCCCTGGAAAACATACATATATAATTAAAATGTATTTTTGAATCACTGAAAGCTGTCACCATATAATTTCAGTTACATTACTTAACATTTAAAAAGCTCGGTGTATTATTTGTGTAGGTGTGTATTTGTAGATAATTCTGAAGTTGAACGATGGCCCCGAGCGCCTCACATGCTCTCATCTGTACTAAATCAAACATTGTCATTCAAATGAACAGGAACAATAATATTACAGATTCTACATGTGGTTTGAACTACGTCTCCTGTAACAAAAGAAGCTATTATCACAAGATTACTGTAATTAAAAGAAGTCTCAGTTCCCATGTAGAGACCTGTAAGACCAGTCCTGCCATTAAGAGGATCATTTAAGGCAGCGCTGACAGACGCACTGTTTTGGTTTTTACAACATCTCCAAAGTCTGTCAAAATGTCAAACACTCAAACAGCTTCATTAGGATGTCGGGTTTTTTGCCTTGATTTTTATTTATTTTTTTCTACAAATGTGTTTTGTTTTTTTTTTCCATGTATTTGAGCAAAATTTGTCCTGCCTCAGTACAGATATTTTGCATAAGCAGCTCTTGAGGTCAAAATAAGTCCTTCTGTGTACTGTCTGCAAGCAGAAAGCACTGTACTGTCCGAAAATCAGGAAGTGCACACTTAGCATGTTGTTTTTTTTTATTGCAATTCATTCAGTGCTTTTTTTCCCACATATGTCACAATATATATGCTTCTTTTTTTTTTTTTTGCATGAAATCAATATATGAATAAAAGAATATATGAAAAGAAAAATAAATAATAATGATAATAATAAAATGAAGAAATATTAATGACCATTCATCTATTTTCTTCGGTTATCTGGGGCCGGGTCGCCTAAGCAGCAGTCTAAGCAGGGACTCCCAGACTTCCTTCACCCCAGGCACTTCCTCCAGCTTCTCCAGTGGGACCCCGAGGTGTTCCCAGGCCCAGAGACATAGTCCCTCTCGCGTGTTCTGGGTCTTCCCCGGGTCCTCCTTTCAGTGGGACATGCCCAGAACACGTCCTGAGGGAGACACCCAGGAGGCATCCAGAACAGATGCCCATGCCACCTCAACTGCTCCTCTCAACATGGAGGAGCAGCGGCTCTACTCTGAGCTCCTCCTGTGTTACTGAGCTCCTCACCCTATCTCTAAGGGAGCGCCCAGCCACCCAGACTCATTCCGACCGCTTCCATGATCTTGTCCTTTTGGTCATTACCCAAATATTAATGAACCAATCATTTAAATAAAATGAAGAGAAAAATAAATAAAGTATAAAGTAAATCAAAATGAAATTAAAAAAGAAAAGAAAAGAGAGGCAGTCGTACAGTACACATGCATACAGTACATGGCTGGAGTTGAGTAATCATACATTATTAGTCTGTACATCTCCAAAGCTCAAAATGCTCTGTCCCACCTTGTGATGTGTGTGATGTAGTGGTAGCTTTCAAGTGAACAGCTCCTTTTACTTTTAGTTCAGTAGAGATTGGCAATTCCAGGGCTGAAATCATCCAAATGATTCTAGTGAAGTTATATGGAGTTTAAAAACACAGTGGAGCACTTACTATTATTGCATGTGACCAAATGAGGGCAGTAATACCAATGTCCTTCTGGATAAAGAAAAGCTGCATATTTGTGGTTGGGGCGGCAGTAACACTGATCACCGCTGACCCACAGGTTGGCTGGTGTGGTTCTAGCTCCTACAGATGAATGCTGTCGTTGTGTCCTTGGGCAAGACACTTAACCCACCTCGCCCCCAGTGTCTGCGTACACTGGTTTGTGAATGTGTGTGTGAATGGGTGAGTAGTTCCTTGTTGTAAAGCGCTTTGAGCCTTGAAGATGGAAAAGTGCTAAATAAAAATATGACCGTTTACCATTTCTTCTACATCAGCAAATACACGGGAAAAAAATAACAACAATATCTAGCTAAGTTAAAATGATTTAAATTAAGATCATTTGACATTATTTGAGTAGATTCAGCTTGACTATAAGTGTGAACAAGTGTGTTTTTATTAATTCAAGCAACATTTGATTTTGTTTCTTATTTTAAGTGCAAAAAGTTGTTGGTTTATCTTATTTTAAGTGCAGCAAAATGTATTTTCATATTTTAAGTACAAAAAGTCTTATTCCACTGGCCAAGTATCAAGTGAAATGTACTTAAATCATGATAAAACTTTCTTAATTCAAGTCATCTTAACTTGACTAGATTTATTTATTTGCAGTGTACTAGACATATAATATTTTCTTAATTATTTCATCACAGTAATGCAGTTAATTATGACAATATTTTATATATTTTTACTTTTATTTTTTTTTTACATAAGTATGACTTTTAATTAAAAAAAAAAACCTGAGTCACAATTACTCAGTACATTCATGATTGTTAATCGTGGTGGTAAGTACATTTTACTTAATACTAACTAGTAAATTGTACCTGATATTACAGCAGTAAAATTTAAGTTCTAGTGCAAATTGTTACGAGGATTTTTTCTTCAAAATCTTACAAGTTCTTTTCTTCAGTGTATGTTTTTAATGATGATTTTCATGTTTGTGTTTTTATTGTTGAAAAATGTCTCTGTGACATATTCAAATCCTTCATGCAAGAACTACATTTTTCAATAATCGCATGAAATTACAGAGTAGAGGGCGGAGATAGGGGGTAGGTGCAAAACAGACATTTTCTGAGTTCCTCCACTAACTAAAGAGGAAATAAATAAGTCTAAGCAAAATAAAACCAAAACAGCACACAATAGTTTAGTTAATAGTTAAAGTTCAAATCTGCTGTCTCTCCTGCTCGTGTCGTGAGTGTGGTCCGGGGAGCATGAGCGATGGGCTTTCTCTCAGATGCCCTGCCCCTGTCACCCAGCTTTCACTACCCGCTGCTCTGCTTTGATCAGCCCAATGACAAACGACCGTCCAGGGAGCTACGGGCCGACCCATCCCAGCCGCGAGCTCCCCGCGTCGGCCTGTTGGTATGGATGAGGCCCTTTCGGAGCAGGAGGACCCCCTGGCCAGTGGAGAGGTGGTCGGGACAGGGGTTTGTTTGATGGAGAGGGGGCAGGCGTGGGGTCAGATCGGGGCTAGACTTCAGAAGATACCCCATGTGACCCTGGATCAAAGGCAGGAGCAAGTGGAAGTGAAGGCTATTGTCACCAAACACTGCTTATCTGCTCGGGACTGACCCAGGGGCGTGGACAGGACCTTACCTACTGTGAGTTATGTAGGTATGGACTGACAGGTGAAAGTTCTACATTTTTGTTTGCAATTTAGTCAAATATCCAAGATCAATCAAACTTCTTACAAGCTTTAAAGGTCCTACATTACTCAAAACTGACTCTTGTGAGCTTTAAGCCATGTTAGAATGTTGTTACGTCATTAAAATGAAAAAAGAAATCCTTACTTTTTTTTTTCATTCTCACTGTAGTTTGTTTTGTGCAATGGACGATAAACTTTTGTGCCTTCGTTGGCATTGTTGTTGGTTTGTACGACCATAGATAGAAAAAAAGGGAAAGGGATCCTTGCATTATTTGTTTAATTTTTTTGTTTATTTTGTGGGATCATAAACAATGGATATTTTTGTCTTCTTTGTTATTGTTATTAGTTTGTATAAATGCATAAATGAAAACCTAAATCCTTACAATTTTCATTCTCATTACTGCTTGTTTGTATGACCACCAACAAAAATATATTTTTGTATGTATGTATGTGTGTATGTATGTGTGTGTGTATATATATATGTATGTATGTGTGTGTGTATGTATGTATGTATGAATGTATGTATGTATGTATGCATGTATGTGTGTATGTATTTATGTATGTATGTGTGTATGAATGTATGTGTGTATGTATGTATGTATGTATGTGTGTATGTATGTATGTATGTATGTATGTATGTATGTGTGTGTATGTATGTGTATGTGTGTGTATGTATGTATGAATGTATGTGTGTATGTATGTGTGTGTGTATGTATGTATGTATGTATGTATGTATGTGTGCATGTGTGTATGTGAGTATGTGTGTATGCATGTATATATGTATGTGTGTATGTGTTTATGTGTGTATGCATGTATATATGTATTTATGTATGTGTTTATGTGTGTATGAATGTATAGGTATATATGTGTGTATACGTGTATCTACATACATGTATGTGTCAACCATGTGTTAAGGTAAAGCAATTGTGTTGTTGGTTGGGCCTATTGAACTTGCACTGCGCTATATTGGAGAAAAGAAACAGCTTCTTCACAAGAGGATGTACCAACACAGACGAGAGACCAATAGTGGACCTCAGTCTGCTGTACATCTCCACATAAAAACCACGGGCCTCTCCTTTGAGGACAGTGAGGTACAGATCTTAGCCAGAGAAAAGAATTGGTTGCACTGTGGAGTCAAAGAAGCTATTTTTGATAATATAAGCAAACAAAGAAAACAATATATGTAGCCAGGTCAGGCCCAGAGGTGTGAAAGCACCAATTATGGCCCTCAACGATTCTCCTAATATGACCCCAAACTCAGTGCAGCTCAGTAGGTCCAGCTAACAAGTAGTTTCAGTGTAATTAGCTCCTCCCTGCAGGCAGATATAAGGCAGTGTCCTCCAACATTTTGAAGAAGCAGCTTGGATGAGCAGCGAAAATCGACAAATTCAATTTCTCCTTTTGCCATGGATAGTACCTGATGACTGATGGATTTCACACACATCTAAATTTTCACGATTATCAGTTTCCTTAGTTCCTCTGATTATGGAAGTGCACAGTGTCTTCCTGCTTAGGCTGTCACTCTGTCTTGTACTTGTCTATTGAAACTGCTACTGGAAATGCTCTTAATGTACTTTTTAATATACTGCTTATTTATTATGGCTCTTATCTCTTTTAATCATTGGGCCTCAAGGAACAAATTTTGTTCTGTCATGTGTTTGTCCCGCATGAGTGAATGATGAAAAGATCCTATATTTTGACCTGCATAATAATGTTTTTGATTAATCATTTTAGTCTGACATCCTCAACTGCAGCCTTTTCTTTTGCATGAAAATGTGTTGAAATGATTATAATTTGCAAATAAATGCCCCTCTAAAATGTTTTTATTTTAGTAGAACTTCTGTCCGTTTTTGTAATTGGAAAATATTTGATGAACTACAGAAGAATCGGACTGTTTGTGCTACAACTTGTTTTTGGTATCTGGCAACACATTTTGTCACTCATCGGCTTTGACCGCACTCCTTTGTGAAAAGTTAACAATCGAAGAATTCCATTTCAACATCAACACCCCGAAAGCGATTCGATTTTCCTAAAGTTCTCCCCAAAAACACTTTCATTGCTGAGAAGTTTTATTGTTTATGGCATAAATCACACTGGTAGATAAACACTGCCAACTTCCTATCCAAGACTCCCAGAGACTGCTTTTGTTCAGCCCCACACAACTGGCTGCTGCGCATTACACATGTCAAACCCACTCAGAATCACGCTCCCTCACCGCGTATCCAAAGAGACAGGGTAATAGTTGACATCATCGTAGTGACAGCTTATTTTGATCACTTTAAATTTGCACGACGCGTCTGTCTCGAAACAAACCTTTACGGACGGCGATGGCTAGAACGGACGCCGCTAGACAAATGTTTCCCAGACTCAGATTTTGGGAGACGGACGAGCTGATGGAAAGTGAAATGCGAGAAATCAAAACCAGGTGGAGAAGAAGATGGAGGAGGGGAGGGGAGGAGGGCAGTCAGGGAGGGGGAAGGCGAGGGGAGGGCTGACCTCGGCTTAGGGGCGGCGGGTCGTGTCGGGGTCACGGAAGGGGTCACGGAGGTAAGAGGTTTTAGTGAAGTGCGGTGTTAGTTTAAGCAGGTCAACTCTCAGTCAGAAACCGAGCTAAGTGAGGTGGTCCCTGGATTCTGATTGGCTGTCGTGCAAGGTCTTTTATAAATGGGTATGGTGGATTTGCATGTTAAGTGAGTGATTGACAGTTAGCCGGACATGTTAGGTCATCAATTTCACTTCTAATTGTACCTGGATAAATTTGGTTTTCTAAATAGTAGAAGCAAACAAAAGTCACAGTAACATTAAGAAATACAGTGCTCCCTCGTTTATCGTGGGGGTTACGTTCTAAAAATAACCCACGATTGGTGAACTCCGCAAAGTAGTCAACTTTATTTTACAATTATTATGTCTGTTTTAAGGATGTAAAACCCCTCACCACACACTTTTCTCAGACAGGACAGTTACAACACTTTTGCATCCTTCTTAAAACTTATTGCTGCTGTCGTCCTTATCTTATTTTCCTTCTTCTTTATGTAACGAACCGAAGATTCATTTCTTCCATAATGGAGCCGTACAGAGCAGAGTCCTGCATGGGGCCATTTTTGGAGACCCGCAGCTGTGCAGTACAGCACCACACCCGCCCGTTAACCCGAGATTATATCAAACTTTTGCGCTGCATACGACACGGACTGAACCAAGACTAAACCAGGACTAACCTAGGACTGATTCCTGGACTGAAGAGGAGGACTAAACCAGAACTGAACCAGGACTAAGACAGGACTAAACCAGAACTGAACCAGGACTCATGATTGGGACGGGCTTGGTGACTGCAGGAGACTGGAACGACGGAGAGCTCCGCACCTCACAGTAAGCGCGGCAATTGCACGATCGCGTTGCACTTCAGAATCACGTTGTAAATGTAAATTTTGGTGAGACACGGCATGGAGGAGACTGATTGACAATGGTCTACAATCCCTTAGCCAATCAGGATGCAGGGGGAGGAACACACGCTCATTTGCTGTAAAAAACAAAGCATGCAAAATTGCAAAAAAAAAAAGAAAGGTGAACCACGATATAGCGAGGGACGACTGTATGTGTGTACAGTCCCTCAGTTGTCCAGGTACAATCCATGGCAAAAGAAGAAATTTGTCCGAGCTGCTTTTCCGAACTGAAGAAGCAACTTGGATGAGCTGCGAAATGTATTTAACCAAAATAAACTTTTGTTTAGATGACAAATTGAATTTCTCCTTTGTCTTTTGGCAACAAATGTGCAGTACTTGATCTAGACTAAACTTGATCAGACCCGTGGCAAACAACCATCCAGAGAGCTACAGGCCGACCAAGATCACCAAACCAAGATTAAAGCAGGAGTTACGCAACTGAATCATTAATATAAATGAGCACCAAACCAAGTCAAGCTGGAACTATGAACTGGGTAAAAGAAAATCGTCTAGTCCAGAACTAAACCAAGCCAAAACAAGAACTGCACTTGGACTAAACCTTATTTCAGATTCTTCTCGATAATTACTTAAAATTTTCTTTTAAAAACACATTAAACAAGTTGTAAACTACAGAAATTGGATTCCTTGAAATCATAAAAACAGGTCAAATCATTCTAAGGAAAAGCAAACAGACAAAACTGAAATGCTTGGAATGTTCCATATGGCATTAAACTTGCCTTTTGGAACATTTATTTTTATTGCGCGCTTATTGCAAAAAAAAAAAAAAAATTAAAATCCTTAAAAAACAAAAGCCATATATTGTTTTTCCTTATCACAAACAGATCTGGAGTTGTGTTATATTGATTCACACATGTTTAACACACAAACCCTGCAGACTTAAGATGAGCTCTTCTTTCTGTTTTTAAACTCCGTACACCTTCACTAGAATCATTAGGATGATTTCAGACCAGGATTCACCAATCTCTCAACTGAAAGTAAAAAGTAGCTATTAACTTGAAAACCACTGCTTCATGTTGGAACACAAGTTGGAACAGAGCATTTTGAGCTTTAGAGATGTAGACTGACTAAAAACAAAGATTATAAGACTATAGACTATAAGTCGCACTTTTTTTTCATGGTTTGGGTGTGTCCTGTGACTTATACTCTGGTGTGACTTATATATTAAAAGTTTCAGACTGACAGCCGCAAGAGGCTCTAGGTTTGTGTGTCAGTATCTAGTACTACTATTACTCCTATACCACTGTCACTTCGCACTCTACTGCGCATGTCTCCTGTAGAAAAAGCCACTGTCCTGCTGCAAATAGTCAAATATGCAGCTGAAAACAGTAATCGAGTAGCAGAAAGAAAGTTTGGAGTGAGCGAGAAACTTGTGAGGGACTGGTGGAAAGCAAAGATGGAGAACACAGCTTCTCTGCAATCGGGAGGATGCACCAAGTAACTCTCCTGGAAGTTACTGGATGAATCGACAAAACCTGAACTTCAATGACAATCGAAACCATCCTGTCGGGATTCAGAAAGGCCGGAATAATTCTAACTGAAACTGATGCTGAGTCTGACGACAGCTACGCAGAAGAGGAAGTGGCGCTCCGTTTATCTCATGGATCTATGGTTTATCTCCGGAGGTCATGCAGAAGTGACACTGAGGACGAAGAATTCAGAAGATTTTGTGATTTGGAGTTAGATCGTGAGTTTGGTAAACTTCTGTTGTTTATGCTATAATTATCTGAATAACTGTGAATATGTTAACGCAACATATTAACACTTATTCAGTCTGTTGTTCTCTGTTCTATTGTTATTACTAGAACTTGCCTTTCAAGATAAAATGTCGGCTCCTGGTCTCTGATTTTATAAAATACAGTATCCCAAAAAGTGTGACTTATATATATATTTTTTTTCTCCTTCATTGCGCATTTTTGGGCTTGTGCGACTCTGGAGCAACTTATAGTCCAAAAAATACGGTACTCAAACATGCATGAACGAAACAAAACACAACTCCAGGTATGATTTTGAGGAGGTAACAACATTACAATACGACTTTAATCAGTCAGAGTACATTTTGCGTAATTTAGGACCTTTTAAACCAAAACTAAGGCAAACCAAACGAGTGCAAGACCAGAACTGAACCAGGACTAAACTTTTGACCTGCTCTGTTACAGTAGCAGTGACCTTTGAGCCGTCCGGCCTGTGTTTGAGTGAGTGCTGTTATCTTTGTTTTGCTGATTCACTGCACCAGGGCCCATTGTCTCGGAGGTGGGGGGGACGGGACAAAAGATCACACGAGCTGTCAGTCAGAGTGGGCTCCCCGCGGTGAGAGCAGTGATTGACAAGCTCCTCTCCGACAGGCCGCTGCAGAGGCCGTGTGTAGTGCAAATGGGGCTAATCAACAAAGATGTATGTCTATTGTGGCTGACTCATGCGAGGTGACGAGGGAGGGGTCAAAGGTGGGGTTCAGTTTGAAAAAAGTATTTTGAGGAAATGAGTTGAAAATATAGGTACAGGATGGTGGAGCTAAAGGCAATATGAAAACAAAAATGAATCACTTTTTTCACTTTAGAATGCATTAAAGGGCCCATATGTTTAGGTCTAAGGTCTAAACCAGGACTAAAACAGGACTAAACTATCTCTAAACCAGGGCTAAAACAAGACTAGACCAGGACTAAACCAGGACTAAAACAGGACTAAACCAGGACTAAAAACAAGACTAAAACAGGACTAAAAAACTAAAACAGGACTAAAACAGGACTAAAACAGGACTACTAAACCAGGACTAAACCAGGACTAAAACAGGACTAAACCAGGACTAAAACTAAAACAGACTAAAACAGGACTAAACCAGGACTAAAACAGGACTAAAACAGGACTGAACCGGTATTACACCAGGACTTAACTACCTCTAAAACAGGACTAAACCAGGACTAAACCAGGACTAAAACAGGACTAAACCAGGACTAAAACAGGACTAAAAGAGGACTAAAACAGGACTTAACTAACTCTAAATCAGGACTAAACCAGGACTAAACCAGGGTTAAACCAGGACTAAACCAGGACTAAATCAGGACAAAACTAGCTCTAAACCAGGTCTAAACCAGGACTAAACCAGGACTAAAAGAGGACTAAACCAGGACTGAACCAAGACTAAAACAGGACTAAACCAGGACTAAAACAGGACTAAACCAGGACTGAACCAGGACTAAAACAGGACTAAACCAGGACTAAATCAGGACTAAACCAGGACTAAACCAGGACTGAACCAGGACTAAACCAGGACTGAACCAAGACTAAAACAGGACTAAACCAGGACTAAAACCAGGACTAAACCAGGACTGAACCAGGACTAAAACAGGACTGAACCAAGACTAAAACAGGACTAAACCAGGACTAAAACAGGACTAAACCAGGACTAAACCAGGACTAAAACAGGACTAAACCAGGACTAAAACAGGACTAAAACAGGACTAAACCAGGACTAAAACAGGACTAAATCAGGACAAAACTAGCTCTAAACCAGGACTAAAACAGGACTAAACTAACTCTAAACCAGGTCTAAAACAGGACTAAACCAGAACTAAAAGAGGACTAAACCAGGACTGAACCAAGACTAAAACAGGACTAAACCAGGACTAAAACAGGACTAAACCAGGACTGAACCAGGACTAAAACAGGACTAAACCAGGACTAAAACAGGACTAAACCAGGACTGAACCAAGACTAAAACAGGACTAAACCAGGACTAAAACAGGACTAAACCAGGACTGAACCAGGACTAAAACAGGACTAAACCAGGACTAAATCAGGACTAAACCAGGACTAAACCAGGACTAAAAACAGGACTAAACCAGGACTGAACCAGGACTAAACCAGGTCTAAAACAGGATTAAACCAGGACTAAAACAGGACTAAACCAGGACTGAACCAGGACAAAACTAGCTCTAAAACAGGACTAAACCAGGACTAAACCAGGACTAAACTAGGACTAAACCAGGACTAAACTAGCTCTAAACCAGGACTGAACCAGGACTAAACCAGGTCTAAAACAGGATTAAACCAGGACTAAAACAGGACTAAACCAGGACTAAACCAGGACTAAACCAGGACTAAACCAGGACTAAAACAGGACTAAACCAGGACTGAACCAGGACTAAACCAGGTCTAAAACAGGATTAAACCAGGACTAAAACAGGACTAAACCAGGACTAAACCAGGACAAAACTAGGACTAAACCAGGACTAAACTAGCTCTAAACCAGGACTGAACCAGGACTAAACCAGGTCTAAGACAGGATTAAACCAGGAATAAAACAGGACTTGAGAGCAAGAGAGAGAACCTCGAGCCCGTGGAGCAGGGTGTGTGTGAGCAGGCGACGGCTGCGATTCTCCCAATGGGGCGTGGAGCTCTGTGCCAGTGGCCTGTTACACCTCTGGGCACGTCCCGACACTCAGTTCTGGTTTAATTCTGGTTTAGTCCCGGTTCAGTCCTGGTTCAGTCCTTGAAAACTACCCCTTTATGACATCACAAGGTGGAAAAGAGTGTTTTCCGTTTGAGAGAAGAACTCAGCCTAAATACGCAGGGTTTGTGTGAATGAAAAAAACAAAACACAACTCCAGGTATGTTTTTGAAGAGGAAACATTATAACATTGGAAAATATTTGATGAAATACAGAAGAATCTGACTGTTTGTGCTACAAGTTGTTTTTTTGTATCTGGCAACACATTTTGTCACTCAACGCCTTTGACCGCACTCCTTTGTGAAAAGTTAACAATCGAAGAATTCCATTTCAACATCAACACGCCGTAAGCAATTCGATTTTCCTAAAGTTCCCTCCAAATCAGATCAGTAAACAGCGAAATATTATGGGCCCTTTAAGGTTTGTTATGTCATAGATCAAATTCCACTCTAACTAGTCCCATGCCTGGATCAATAGAGCATGCTAACTTCAAATATATAGTTTTTTCTTTTAATATTTCAACTCATGCATGATTCTAAATGATGTATTTGCTACTACTACCAGGTTATTTTCTTTGGCAGTCTGTTTTGATCCATCCACTCTACAACACAATCCAAATTCTTTTCAAGCTCAAATAGGTTTTGACAGCAGTTCCTACGACTCTGTTTAGCTCTGCACATTCTTTGGACAGCCTATGAAATAAAAGTGGATTAGGATTGACTCGATTGCCGTACTGCGCTGTGGCCTTTGCTGTGTTACAGATAAAGGTGCATTGTGTAACTTTTCTAGGTAAGGAAAGTTTATTTGTATAGCACAAAGTCATTCAAAGTGCTTTACAGAATTAGAAAGACATTCAAATCACTATACAAACAGATCAAAAGATACATGAACATAAAATAACATTAAAAGAGAAGAGTACAGAACAAAAACAAAAGAGGACAGAATTGTTTGGAGGATATGTCCCTTGAGACGTCTCGCCTCAGCCTCGGTGTGGCTCAGACTCCTCCAACTTGAGTGAGGATCTGAGGCAAAACTCCAACACATACTTACTGTATTTTCAATACTCAAATTAACTAGTAATAATACGGGTCAGCAGTAACTGACTCCCCCCCACACACACACACATATAGACACATGCACACGCACACACATGCATATGCACACACACACACACACACACACACCAACACGCGCACACACGTGCACACGCACACGTACATGCACACACACACGTATATGCACACATGCCCACACACACACAAACACATGCACATGCACACACATGCACACACACACACATATGCACACACGCACATACGCACACACACACATGCACACACACATATGCACACACGCCCACACACACGCGCATGCACACACAAACACACACACACATGCATATGCACATGCACACACATGCACACACACACACACACGCATATGCACACACAGACACACACACATAAGGTCCACACTGTCACCAGCCTCCGTCACCTTTGTCAGTATTTGTATGTAATCTTCCATCATAATGTTTTGTCTTGTATCTTGTATGTTGTTTGGTTCCTATTTGTTGTAATGTATGTAGTTTGCAAATGAAATTATAAAAAAGAAAAAAAAAAAAAAAAAAGGGGGGTCGAGGAGGTTCTCATAGTCACAACAGCAGAAGACAGATACAGAAGGGCAGACAGTAGACTACATAATTTCAAATAAACATAGAAAAAACTAAACAATTAAATCAACAACCATACACACACTCACTCACACATAACTGACACTGAATAAATCAAATTTGGCAAAAATTAACACAAACTAAGAGTTCAAATACAGTCACAATGTTCAACAAGATGATCAAAAACAGTTAGACGGGTTCTGTAAATATTGAACCAGAGCATTTTTAAATGACGGGACAGAAGTTAATGTGAAGTTAATGAGGGAAGATTGTTCCCATCAAAGGGAGCTTTATATTTAAATGAGTAATTTCCTATTTGTTTTTTGACTCGTGGGACAACAAGAGTCAAACTGTTAGAGGATCTGAATGGAATTATCGAATTAAACGCTCATACTCAGTCATTATGCCCTGACGAAGACCATCTTGCTGGTCGAAACACGTTGACGTCCCTTCATGTAATAAAGGACTTTTAATATATTCAGTCGGAGTGCCTCGGTTTTGCCCAGATTTACAGTTTTCAATAAGGGTAACTTTCTGTTAAGATTACAAGTTTAACCCTCATAGAGCACCTGTATTGCTACTTATTTTTTTTTACTTTTTTATGACCCAGTGATGCGCTCTACTTCTTTTCTTCATCTGGTGGAATTAAATAGTGTAGAGATATTCAGGATAACTGAGATGAATACATTTAAAGATGAATAATAAGCAGTGAAGTTGACGTCAGGAGGACAGAGTGAGAAGGACAGTTGGTGATACATCATACAGTGGTGAGTTCTGAAGGACAGTGGAGAATGAATCTGTACAGACTGTTACAAATAACACTGAGTGGTTGGAGAATAGAAGTTGTGGTATTTTGATAAATGATATCTGGTGTAGTCCTGCTTTAGACCTTGTTCAGTCCTGGTTCAGTCCTGGGATCAGTCCTGGTTCAGTCCATATGTGGCGCAAAAGTCCAGCATCTCGAATGATGTTTCTTCTGCTCAGTAAATAATGCGTCTGAAGTGATGTATTTTTGACAGTCGAGTCACGTCTGTGAATTCACACTGAAGAAAGCGTAATCATAAATTTTCATTTCGTGATTGTAATTCTTGATGTTGTAACTTTCAATTTGTATTCTGATGGATAAGATACACACAATATATTTTATGTATGACTGGACTCATTCGAGAGTTTATGAATATTTATTTTATGCTCAACTATAGCCAAATATGCACGGGTTTCCCAAAAATGCACGGATTTCTGTCCTATGCACATGAATATTTCTGAAAGCTTTATTACTCCATAGATATCACAATAATCTAAAATGAGAAGAATTAATTGTGAAATCATCTTTTTTCCTGACAGAAAAGCTAGAACAATTGATGGACTGGTAAAGTCGTTTTAAGAGGTATGAAATTGTGTTTGTAAGTGTTTGTATGTGGGAGTGATGGGTCAGGCCATAAACCAAGATATTTACATTTTTCAAGAGCAATAAGTGATGATGAATCAGTAAATGTTTATTTCAATAATGAAAAAGGGACAGATTTGTTTCTGTAAAAGAGAAGTGCACAGAATCGACTTATCTATCTCCATGCAAATCTATCCTCACACCAGAAGTTACAGGTCAGATCTATGAAGAGGCGTCCCTGTTAGCTCACAATAGGAATGTACTGTATGTTTTTCAAGGTATTTTTGAGCAATTAAATGTGCACTATGTAACTTTTTGGTTGGGGGTCTGTCACCTGCTTGTTTCTATGGAGATGCCATTGCTCTGCCTGGAATGTTCCACAGTATGACATTAAGCAGCTCTACCTTACATTTATTCAATTACAATTGGTTTTATAGCTCAAAAATACTTTCATAAAAGGTATTCTGACTGTGAGCGGGGTCACCTCTCCACAGATCTGACCTGTAACTTGGTCTGGTTTGGCCTCCGTGGAGATAAAAACACCGGACAGTCTGGGAGTATTTAGTGTCTTAAAAATGTGAAAAACAGAAGTACTTTATTTTAAATGGGCTGCAGATGTTCGAAGTTATTGCACACTCTTCTAAACCAGAGTGGAGTTTTACTGTTGCGGTACAAACATTAGCATGCTAACAGTGCACTTCCTGATTAACAGATGATAATATGCTCTATAGTCAGATTCATTCATTATTTCTACTTTAATATAGCTCTTTTGGAGTAAAACTAGGGTGATCAGATACAGAGGCGGTGCTACCATTAGGGCCCCCAAACAATTGCCCTCAGTGCTACTAATGGATGAGGTCTCAGAGCAATTTCATTTTCTTTCAATATGACATTAAATGAGAGTAATTTACTTAAAAAAACAACAACAAAAACAACAAAACAAGACAACAGACAATCAGATACTATGTTTTACTGTTTTAACTGCCAAAGCATTCCCCTCTTTCACATTGGACTGGACTCATCAGTGATCTTAAAACCTCCTTGTTATGAGGTATATATTAGACCAGGCATGTCCAAACTATGGCCCGGGGGCCAAATGCGGCCCTCATATCAATTATTCTTGGCCCTCAGGCTTCCAGGTGAATTGACCCATATTACCTTAAGTACTTTTTACTACAAGTTATGTGAAAATCGACCTTGATAAAGCCAATATCTAATATTTAGTGTGTACCTTTGAGATTGTAGGCTTGAATAGAGGCCTGATGGCTCATTCTAACATGTTAAAAATGCACATATTTCAATTATTCACTGCACTGAGCACCAGTCGATGGCCCTCGAGCAGCTCTCTGCTTCATCTGTGTTTTGACATGTGGCCCTTGATGAAAAAAGGTGGACACCCCTGTATTAGACCATTGAGCGGCTAAGTAATATTGTTGTTTTAAGTTTGCCTAAGTTTAATATGGTAGATATTGATGAGCTCTAATCTTTCATTTATTTAAATTTGTCCTGGACCTGTTATGTTGGTTTGTGTATTGTTTATTTTTTATATTAAAAACCAATAAACATTTGGTAACAAAGAATGGATTCGTCAGCTTGGCCTAGTATAATCACAGCATAATCATAATTATATGTAACGGATGTAAACAAAAAACACAGAACTTTCAGTTCTGGTAATCTAAACGGCGACCTAACTAATAAGACAAGCTTCCAATCCACCATAACTCAAATAAAGATGTGTGTATCTTATGAACAGTAGGGAAAAACAGACAATATAAAAACCTCCAACAAAACAGTGCGTTATAACTCCTCCGTTAACCACATATGTAAAATTCAAAACTGGGAAGTACTCATTTTGTGATGGTTGGTATAAATAAAATTGTTAGACGAGCGCATGACATTGTCCATTCTCGACTCATAATGATCTGAGGAACTTCTGTTGGGGCATTTTTTTTTTTTTTTTTTTTAGCTTATGGTCATTTTCACGCACGGTTTTCTGTATTTTAGCTAAACAAATGACAGTTACACTTTATAATAACTACACCTTATTTAGCCTTAATGAAGCATGAACAAAGGCTTAATTAATAATGATTCACGCTTAGTAACTACTTAATTACTACCTTAATTAGCACTTGCACTTAATTTGCCTGTGCTGTATATAGTTACTCATAATTATTTCATACTTAATTACTCATGGACTAACCATTTGAGCATTTATTGATGATTAGTAAACTATGAGAGAATGATTTACTAATAATGTAATGCAATGATAATTCAAGCAGCTGTTATCTGTTAGTTAAGTCTTTTTGAGAGCTTTTCTAAAGTGAAAACTAATTATCCTTTATTAAGCATTTACTAAGTGTGAATCCTTATTAATTAAATCTTTGTTCATTATTAATTAAGTCTTTGTTCATGCTTTATTAAGGCTAAGTAAGGTGTAGTTATTATAAAGTGTTACCCAAATGACAATATGTGCACCTTGTTACTGTTGGCAGGGATGAGATTGGTCAAAATAAGGACAAATGGAGCATTTCTTGTAAAAAAAAAAAAAAAAACTGGGACAAATCACTGGTTTTGGACAAATTTGCAGAGACAAAGGACACAGCTCAAAACTGGGACTCTCCTGGGTAAATAATTTTGCTCAGCTGCACCTACAAACACTTTAAATGCCAAAACGGAACTATTACAATGAAGTGTCCAGATGAGTCATTCATAATATGCTTTTCTCATGTCAGATAAGTTCAGACACTGTGAAGAGTGAATCATACGGGACAAGCGTTGACATGAACTTTTGCTACATTACAGTGTGTCCGCTACCTAACCTATGCTGGCCCAACCCCTGCTGCGAGTCTATATTCATTTCCTACCACCTCTCCCTCAAAAAAGTGACTCATCTGAATTGTAAATCTCCCATGGCACCTTTAAAGGACCTACATTAAAGTTTTCCGGTTTTCTAAATTCTTAACTGGGACACACACAGGTTGGGACGTTTGGTGTAAATAAAATTGTGAAAAGAGTGTGTAACATTGTGCATTTCCGTGTCATAATCTGATGGGCTTCTGACGCTGCTTTTTTTTTTTTCAGAATTTTCAGTATTTTGGCAAAACAAATGACAGTTTATGCTCCTCTTTACTGTCGGTCAAAAATTGTGATAGTCCTGGTTTAGTCTTGTCCTGGTTTAGATCTAATTAGTCAAAAAAAGAGATACCTGGGACATTTCTTGGGACAAATCACTGGTTTTGTATAAATCTGCTGGGACAGGGAACACAGGACTCAAAAGTGGGACTATCCCAGGTCAATAGGGACATCTGGACACTTAAGTCAACATTACTCAAAAGTGACTCTTGTGAGTGTGTTTAAAGGCGCACTATGCAACTTTTCGGTTCTTGTTTTTTATGGATATGTCATTGCTTTACCTGGAATGTTCCACGGTATAACATTAAACAGCTTTACATCACATTTATTCAATTACAAGTGGTGTCATAGCTCAAAAATACCTAGAAAAATCAACATTCTGGTTGTGTGCCTGTAACTTGGTCTGGTTTAGTCTCTAAGATGATAGAAAGGTTTAATGCCATACGGAGAAACATTCAAGACAAAGAAATACATCAAATGCGTGTCCATGTAGAAAAGTATTTGACGGTCTCTCCATGGGAAAAGTTATACAATGCAGCTTTAAGTCAGAATGTTAGAATGTTGTTACCTGCCCAAAAACATACCTGTACTCTGATTACATCTCTAAAGCTCAGAATGTTCTGTTCCACCTTGTGATGTCTTAAAGCAGTGGTTTTCAAGTTAACAGCCTTTGTACCTTAAAAGTAGGTGGTTTTGGTAAGACCAGGTCGCATTCATCCCACCTACACGTCATCAGCAACCGACAAACGTCACTTTTCTGCACTAAAGTAGGCAGAAACTGGAAGAAAACCACAACCATGGCAGACAACAAGAGCATTTCAAGGCTCTGAAGGCTCAGAGTCTCTGCAATGAAGGGAAAGCGCGGTTAGCGAGTTAATTAATACTTGGGGGATCGCTGTATTCAGGCCAAATTGGTGGGGTCTTACCAGAACCGGGCGTTATTTGCCAAAGAAATGGCCGACCGTGGCAACCGGCGGTCCTGGCTCCAATGTCTATGAAAAATAAAGAGCCTATGAGCCAAATACAAGGAGGCTAAAGACTCAAACTAAGGACGCAACAGTGGAAACCTGTCCATTTTACGAAGAACTGGGCCATATTTTGGGAGACAAGCCCAGTGTTGAGCGTTGATAGAATTGCCCCAATGCACATGCGAGCCACTTTTGGGGCATTTAAAGTTCACACTGGAGATCACATACAAGTTGCATTTAATTGGAAATGTGAACGACATCGCAAAAAGATTGGATTTCACAAAAAAGTCCAAATTGAGCATTATGTCCTGCAGTCTGAGCATAGCCTTAGTTAGGGTGACCATATTTCCGTTTGTGAATACCCGGACACCTTATGGGGGTGGGAGGTGGGGCCTCGACATTGAGCTACTCTCACCTCGCCACCTGTGCACATGGCCTCCCACTTGTCCCGACCAAGATGGAAACTGGAGAATTTCTTGTCCAAGTCATTGTTAAATGTGCATTTGCGCTTCGGCATGTTGCAAACTGACCGACTGTTTGTTTCTGCTCGCTCCTTCAGAGTGCACAGGGAGCTATGAGAGCCGCTCAGTTCAATGTCCCCAATGAACGGTAATGAAAACCCGGACATTTCCATCACCCGGACGCTCAGGACAGGACGCAAAATATGGACATGTCTGGGGAAAAATGGACGTTTGGTCACCCTAGACTTAGTGAAGGGTGAAGGGTGAAAGTGCTGAGTGTACTTATGGGTAACAAACCAGCCTGTCTGTTACAATTATAAACATGATTCCAGTGAAGGTGTATGGAGTTTAAAGACACAGTGGAGCAGCTCCTGTATTTCCACATGACATCACAAGGTGGAGGAGAGTGCTTTCAGTCTGACAGAACAACTCAGCTTAAATATGCAGGTTTTGTGTTAAACATGTGAATGAAACAAAACACAACTCCAGGTCTGTTTTGACGAAGAAACATTATAACATAGATTAGAAAATAGCATAATCTGGGTCATTTAATAACCTCCTCGACCGTCAACGAAAGATCACAGTTCACCAGCAGGGGGCGCGACCTAAAACCGCCGCTGCTACACCACCGCATCTCTGCACCTTTTGACATTTACGACTGCCATTTCGCCCCTAGGTCTTGAGTGAACTTTTAGCTTTCCTTTGAAGAGAGGTCTGACTTGAAACACAGAGTCAAATCAGCTCCCAAACACACAAAGATGATTTACCGCTAACAGGACGCGTCGGTTGAGGGTTGAAAGGAGTCATCCGGATCAAAGATAAACAAGAATAAATGTGTTGAAAGAGAGGGCACGGGGAGGATGTGGAAGTAGGAGGAGGGCAATGCTGAGTGGTTGATTTATAGGGCTTTTGGTATGTAAATGACGCACATGTAAAGCGGCATCTTGTGAAATCAGATATTCTAATGCTGAGACTGTTTTTCAGCCAGGAGAATGTATAGGTCTATTTGTTTATAATAGTTTCTTTGACTATTTCTGCTTTAGTTCCATTAATCAATTTGAAAAAAAAAAAAAAAAAAAAGACTAGTGAGGTAAAACTAAACCACACAGTTATAGTAGTAACAGTCCATTAGTTACCAAAAAGTACACAGAAAGTATGTTATGTACGTAAATCCATTTGAAATAAATGAGTCTGTAACTGTATGAACTCAACAGACATATAGTTACTTAATTTTTTGAGTAGAAGGATCAAAAATCAAAACATGCAAGTTCACGTACAAGAATTTTCAAGTCTATAATATACAGTCGTGGATAAAATTGTTGGTACCCCTCTGGTAATGAAAGAAAGATCAACTGTTTTTACTGAAATAACTTGAAAATAAGAAAAGCAATAATAAATAAAAATTTCCTGACAAATAACCAATGAAAATCAGACACTGTTTTTGAATTGTTGTTCAGCAGTTTTATTAAAAAAAAAAAACTAATGAAACTGGCCTGGACAAAAATGATGGTACCCCTATAAAAGATTGTAAATACTTGGACAATAGGGACATGTTAAACTTCAGTGTGTCTCTAATTTGCATCACAGGTGTCTTCAAACTTGTCCTCAGTCAGTCTGTCTGTTTAAAGACGGACATGTGTCATTGTGCTGTTTGGAGACATGATGGAGACAAACACTGAACATGGACCAGAAAAAGAGAAGAAGAGAACTGTGTCAGGAGACTAAAAAGAAAATGATAGACAAACAGGATAAAGATAAAGGCCATAAGATCATCTCCAAGCAGTTTGATGTTCCTGTGATTACAGTTACACATGTTCTTCAGAAGTTTAAGGTCCACAGGACTGAAGCCAACCTCCCTGGACGTGGCTGCAAGAGGAAAATTTATGACAAATAGAAGAGATGGATCATACGAATGGAACCAAAGAGCCCAGAACAACCTCCAAAACAAATTAAATGTGAACTTGAAGGGCAAAGTACATCAGTGTCAGATCACACCATCCATCACTGTTTGAGCCAAAGTGGACTTCATGTGAGGACACCACTGTTGAAAGCAAATCATAAATTAGTGAGACTTAAATGTGCCAGAATGCATAATGACAATTCACAAAGCTTCTGGGAGAATGTTCTTTGGACCGATGAGACAAAACTGAAGTTCTTTGGCAAGACACATCAGCTCTATGTTCACAGACGCAAAAATGAAGCAGACCAAGAAAAGAACACTGTCCCTACTGTGAAGCACGGAGGAGGCTTGGTTTTGTTCTGGGGCTGTTTTGGTGCACCTGGCACAGGGCGTCTTGAATCTGTCCAAGGTTCAACTAAATCTCTAAACTATCAAGGTATTTTGGAACGAAATGTGTTGCGTAGTGTCAGAAAGCTTGGTCTCAGTTGTAGGTCATGGGACTTCCAACAGGATAATGAACCAAAACACACAGTTATAAACACCCAAGAATGGCTAAGAACAGAACATTGGACTGTTCTAGAGTGTTCTTCTGTGAGCCCAGATCTCAATTCTACTGAACATCTGTGAAAAGAGCTGAAACATGCTGTCTGGAGAAGACACCCTTCAAACCTGAGACAACGAGAACAGTTTGCGCATGAGAAAGTAGGTCAAAATACTGTTAATCAGTGCAGAAGTCTTATTGGCAGTTACAGAAATCATTTGTTTGCAGAGTTTGCCTCTAAAGGTTGTGTAACAAAATATAAAGTTAAGGGTACCATCATTTTTGTCCAGGCCAGTTTCATTATTTAGTTTTTTTCTAATTATTCTGTTGAACCACAGGTGAAAAGCAATGTTTGATTTTTGTTGGACAATTTTCAGTAAATTTTTATTTCTTGTTGCTTTTATCAGTTTCAAATTATTTCAGTGGTGATTGTCGATTTTTCTTTCATCGCCAGAGGGGTACCAACAATTTTAACCACGACTGTATATATTTTTTTATACCAAGAGATTTGTATTGGTCTTTGTGTTTATAATAGTTACTTTGAGTATTTCGGAAAAAGACTGGTAAAGTTAAACTAAACCACACATTAGTAAAAGTCCATTAGTTACCAAAAAGTACACAGAAAGTAAGTTATGTAGGTAAATTCCATTGAAATAACAAATTAGTCTGTAACTGTATGAGCTTAGTAGACAAATACTTGCTCAATTTATCTGAGTAGAAGGATTTACAATCAAAACGTGAATTCACGTGGAGGAATTTTCATATAATTGAGCTTGACGTCATATTATAAGTAAGAGTTGTTATTTTTTTTACAGAGAGATTTGTATAGGTCTGTGTGTTTATAATAGTTTCTTGGAGTATTTCTGAATAAGACTGGTGAAGTTAAACTAAACCACGCATTAGTAAAAGTCTATTAGTTAGTAAAAAAGTACACAGAAAGTAGGTTATGTAGGTAAAATCTACTGAAATAAACACTCAGAGATGCATGTTTAGTTTGTGTCAATAACAAACGTGGCTGCTTACATGGAAAAAAGGAGAAAAATCTGCATAAAGTACTGAGAAACAATGCGGATTTTTATTGGAACAACAATCAAAGTAAGTAAGTTTTTTATTTATATGGCGCTTTTCACAGACACATGTCACGAAGACGCTTTACAGAGCATTATTCATTCACTCCACACTCTGAGCACCACCACCACTCAAACACACAACTCTTTCATACTTGGCAGTGTGGGTGAAGTGCCTTCCCTAAGGACACAACAACAGTTTTTGCGACTAGTGCGATATTTTGTTCAGAATGTTAGGAGAATTTTGGAGAGGACATATCTTCCGCATTTGAGAGACACCTGATACAGTTTAGCAGCTATGGTTGGACAATCTCAAGGTTTTTCACGCTTTATTGTCCAGCTCCGGTCCATTCTGGATTTAAACTGAATGTAGAAGGGAATGGCTGGTCTGGTAAAAAGTTTACCTTACCTTGTCATATCCAGCATTGTCTCTAAATAAACTGAAATCTGGACACTGAAAATAATGTATGCTTTATAACATGGAGTTGTATAGAGAGACTATTTGGGCCATTTGCATTTTGTTACATCTAGTAGACTTAGACAAATTTTATTGATCCCCAAGGGAAATTATTTGGACCCAGTAGCTCACAATGTAGTATAATAACAAAAAGTTTAAAATGTAAAAATTGTAATAATAAATTCTAAATAGGTAGCAATAAAAATAGCAAGAGAGTGGTGTCAAATAAAACATAATTATATAAATGTCGTAAGGAAAAGATGCAAAGATGATATGATGATGACAGAAAATAGGCTTATCTGTTACATAATAATACTGTTACATTGTAAGTTGTAATTGTTACATGTAAGTTGTTGTACAGTTGTAAGGAGTATCATTTGTTACATAAGGGTGACTTGATGTCCAGTTGTAGGGAGTATTATCTGTTATATAAGAGCGGGTTGTTGCACAGTTGTAGGGAGTATTATCTGTTATATAAAGGCAAGTTGTTGTACAGTTGTAGGGAGTATTATCTGTCCCTCTATAGTCTGGTGCAGTGAGTGAGTTGTTGAACAGTTGTAGGGAGTATTAGCTGTTATATAATGGTGAGTTTTTACACAGTTGTAGGGAGTATTATCTGTTACATATGCGTGAGTTGTTGTACAGTTGTAGGGAGTATTATCTGTTACATAAGGGTGAGCTGTTGTACCGTTGTAGGGAGTATTATCAGTTCCATAAGTGTGAGCTGCTGTACAGTTGTAGGGAGTATTATCTGTTACATAAGGGTGAGCTGTTGTACCGTTGTAGGGAGTATTATCAGTTCCATAAGTGTGAGCTGCTGTACAGTTGTAGGGAGTATTATCTGTTATATAAAGGCAAGTTGTTGTACAGTTGTAGGGAGTATTATCTGTTATATAAAGGCAAGTTGTTGTACAGTTGTAGGGAGTATTATCTGTCCCTCTATAGTCTGGTGCAGTGAGTGAGTTGTTGTACAGTTGTAGGGAGTATTAGCTGTTATATAATGGTGAGTTTTTACACAGTTGTAGGGAGTATTATCTGTTACATATGCGTGAGTTGTTGTACAGTTGTAGGGAGTATTATCTGTCACATAATGGCGAGTTGTTACATAGTTGTAGGGAGTATTATCTGTTACATAAGGTGAGCTGTTGTACGTTGTAGGGAGTATTATCTGTTATATAAAGGCAGTGTGTACAGTTGTAGGAGTATTATCTGTTATATAAACAAGTTGTTGTACAGTTGTAGGGAGTATTATCTGTTTATATGCGTGAGTTGTTGTACAGTTGTAGGGAGTATTATCTGTCACATAATGGCGAGTTGTTACATAGTTGTAGGGAGTATTATCTGTTACATAAGGGTGAGCTGTTGTACCGTTGTAGGGAGTATTATCAGTTCCATAAGTGTGAGCTGCTGTACAGTTGTAGGGAGTATTATCTGTTACATAAGGGCGAGTTGTTACATAGTTGTAGGGAGTATTACCTGTTACATAAAGGTAACAGATAATACTTCAAAAGTTTGCATTAAAGCCACATATTGGAGCATTTAGCGGCCTCTAGTGTCCATGCAACTCACTGCAATCCCAAATCCTCAGCCGGTTGCCAGTTTCTACATGCAGTGTTGCTAAAAAAAAAAAAAAACTGTAACAAAAACCTATTCACTTTCAAACAGCATAGACATTGAAGCTTGAACGCACGAACAGGAAGCCGAATTTCCTTCCACTTTGTTTCGCAGCAGCCCAAGCAACCCATTTGACCTTGTGTGTTTGACAGCTCCCATGCATAAAACACAATACATGTTTATAGTACCCATATCAGAATGTACTTGTTGGCTTCTGTACTCCTCTGCTCAAAACCTGCGGGGTGTCAAAATGATGTAACGAAGCCCTCTGAAACACCCTGAAACAACTGCTATGTTTCACTTTCCGAGCGTTGAGGGAAAAAGAAGAGAGGAGGGAGGGGAAGGGTGTTGAGAGAGGAGAGGGAGAGACCGAGGTAACTGATGTAATTCCTAGATGAGATGACTAACGATCAGTAAAGATTATGAAAAACTGATCTTTTGGCTCCAGAGACTGTCATTTTACTAAACATCTGAACAGGGTGGTGAGTTTTAGTGTTACGAGCGTATGCAGCCGCTGTGTCCTTGGGCAAGACACTTAACATGCTGTGGAACATTTAAAGACAAGTGATCACAAAACATTCCCGACATTCAATTTTGGACTATTCACATCTTCCAACTTTATTAGTTAAAGGTGTGTTGCGTAACTTTTCTGGTGGAGGGTGCATCAAATTAGCCTGATTCATTGCAGGATTGATGGTAGACGGGTACTTTTTTTATTTAACCAATCGCTGCTCTTCGCTCGTGACGTATGTAATGTGCCAAATCTCGTAGGAAGAAGAGCAATAACGTCTTTCCCCTTGGCAAAATTCAGCAAACATTCTCTTTGTTCCGGCTTTAAATCCTCGATCTCGTGAATCGTTGCCAACACAGAATGTCTGTCTTTGTCTACATCCATCTCGACTCCAGATAGGCGCTTGAGTTTGACGTCATGGCTTCACAACTCTTCGCTGATTGGCCGATGCACGGTCTACAACTTCCGGGGTCCTTGTAAACCGTCTAGTGTATTTTGATTCCTGAACTAGTCACTGGAAAGAACTGAAACTGAGCAGAGGCACTACCGTCGAATGCTTTTAGACTTAGACTTACTTTACTAATCCACTAGGGAAATTACTTGGACACAGTAGCTCCCAAATCACAATCTATCTATTAATGCAAGGAACGTCTGTCTGTGTCTCTGCCTGTTGGTTTGTTTGTCTGTTCCACGCATAACTCTCGAACCACTCACCTGACTGATCTCAGTGCCAAGTTTCATGTTGGCCGAAGATATTGGTCAATCACACAACAACGCTCCATAGCCACTCTGTCACATTTTAAATACTAGTATATTATAAAAGCAAAGAGCAAAAAATATAAATACTAATAATAAGTTCAAAATAAGTAGCAAACATCAGCCGGTTTCACTTTGTGGAAACTGTCTGACCTCACAGCATTAGGATTAGTCGCTCGATAATAGGCGGGTACTTTTTTTATTTAACCAATCGCTGCTATTTGGTCATGATGTGTGTAATGCGCCAAATCTCATAGGAAGAAGGGCAATAACGTCTTTCCCCTTGATAAAATTCTCCAAACATTCTCTTTTTTTTCCGGCTTTAATCTCAGGAATCGTTGCCAACTCAGAATGTATAGCTCTTCGCCGATTGGCTGGTGCCCGAACTCAGACTTCCAGGGTTTTTGCAAATCATCTGTTGTATTCCGATTCCTGACCGAGTCACTGGAGAGAAATGAAACTAAGCGGAGGCACTAGGTGGCGCCAGCCTGGCTTGGAAGATACAGCATAATTATGTAAATGTGGATGTAAAAGTGAAAATAAAGTAGAAAATAGAAAAGTGCAGCAGTCGTTTTCTCCATGGAGATGTTATTGCTTCACTTGGAATCCTTCACAGTAAAGTTAAATGCCATTAAACCTTTCCATTTCCATAAAGACCAAACCAGACCATGTTACAGATCAGATCTGTGGAGAGGCAACTCCGCTCACAATCAGAATGCTTATATTTTTCTAGGTATTTCTGAGCTTTAAAACCACCTGTAATTGAATAAGGCCTCCAAAACCCGTGAAAGAACTGCTATGTTTCACTTTCTGAGCGTTGAGAGAGAAAGAGAGTGAGCACGAAGACGCAGAGAGAGGAGGGAGAAGGGAGAAGGGAGAAGGAAGGAGGGAGGGAAAGGGTGTTGAGAGAGGAGAGGGAGAGAAGGAGCCAAGCCAAGGACTCGGGGTTTGATGTGGGCGTTTTTCTGACAGCAGTAATTCTCCAGCCTACAGAATTTCATCAACAAGACCTGTGTTTAAGCCTTGCCGCGGGGACTAGGAGCTTTCAAGTCCACCGCTCTGACAGCCAGATTTATTAGTCCTGAAATTTGTACAGATCACGCGTCACTCATGGCAAACTGTCAAGGTGTCAGAGAAAGCTACGTTCCTGCAGGGCCCTTTTTGATTTTCCTTTTCTTCAACAGGGACGGCAGATATTTCATTTCGTCGATTTTATTTTTTATTTTTTTCCTCGCCCTGGCTCCAGCGTCGAACATTATCGCAGTTTGAGCCAATAGATGGAGGAACACCAATCACTTCCCACTTAAGTCGACGCCATCCAAGAGTTTTAGACGCGAGGCGGAAATAAAGAATGACATAAATCAAGAGAAAGTACATTTTGGCGGAGATTAAAATGCAAAAAAGGGGGGATTTATAGGGAGTTTTTTTTTTTTTTTTTTTTTTTTTTGGTAAAGTCTGGTTGCAGTTTCTGGGCAGTGGATCAACCCTGGAGTGGAGCAGGGTTTTGGGAGTGAGGTTTGAATGGTGTGAGGTGTTGAGTGAAATAAAGGAGGAAAACAGGCCATCAGCAGGTTAGATTTATGAGCTGTTCTGTGGAACTTCTCACCGTGAAGGCTAGTGTTTAGAGCAAAAACACATGCGCCAGGGAGCTTCAACGCAAACTGTATTTTACCATGGTTTTCTTCAGGGGCTCATGAGTTAAAGGTCCTATATTACGCAAAATTTTCTCTTGTGAGCTTTAATCCATGTTAGAATGTTGTTACCTCATTAAAACATACCTCGGGTTGTGTTTTGTTTCATTCATCGATGTTTGAGAACTCCTTTATTATTAGTCTGTCTACATTCCCAAAGCTCAAAACGCTCTGCTCCACCTTATGATGCCTTTAAGCTGTGGTTTTCAAGTTTGTTCAGTAGAGATTGGAAGTTCCAGGACTGAAATTACCTAAATGATTCTAGTGAAGGTGTATGGAGTTTAAAAACACACTGGAGAACTTCCTGTATTACCACTTGACATCACAAGGTGGAACAAAGTGTTTTCTGTTTGAGAGAAGAACTAAGTCTAAATAAGCAAGGTCTCTGTGTTAAAAATGTGTGAATGGCAAAACATAATTCCAACGTTAGGAAAAAACATTATAATATAGATCATAAAATAGTATTAAATAAGCTCTTTAAGTACTGTATTTTTAAGACTATAAGGCGCACTTCAAATTCTTTAATTTTCTCAAAACTCAACAGTGCCCCTTCTGTTTGCTGCGCCTTTTGTATTAATTCTGGTTGCGTTTACTGACCTCGAACTGATTTTATGTGGTACACGGCTCTCAAAAATCTGTCAAAATGTTTTAATATGACTTTGGTAAACTACGAAGCCACACTTCTTGATCGACTGTAGGAACATTACGGCTGCTATAGTCAAGAGCCTCGTGGAGACCCATGAGTAAAGAACCAACTATAGTTCTACTTCGACTAAACGCACAGGGCCGCCGTCACCTTGTCACAGAAAGAACACATGTATTCCACTGAGTCGTGTCCTTTCGTCTGACAGAAGCTGACTGCATCAGCGCACAAGAAGCAAGCTGTTTCTTTTCAGCGCTTATAGTTTATGCAAATGAGTCATGTGGTTTCAAGTTTCATTTCTGTAAAACGTATAACAAACAAATGTGCACAACGCTGCATTCAACACATTGTTACTCATTGTATATTTGAGTCCTCATTGTAGAAAATACTTAAACTTATTATTTACCCACATTCACATTCATAATTCACATTCACCTGTGAATTACGCCACGATCTGCCAGTGGATCGTGGACGCCTGGGTTAAGGGATCAGTCTCAAGTGTTGTCCGTTTGTTTCGCTTAATGTGCCTTATAATCTGGTGCGCCTTATGTATGAAAATAGACAAGACAATTCAACCTTATTGATATTGCGCCTTATAATCTGGTGCGCTTTATAGTCTGAAAAATATGGTACAGATTGTGCAGTCTACTAGTATGTGATTATCTGGTTTAATTAAAGAAGCAAAAATTTACAGCTTTTAACCATGTTCCTCTTCTCATTTACTCTCTTTTTGTTGTACTTAGAGTGATTCAGAGTGAGAGAGTCAGATTCTAAAATGTTATGATAATAAAATAGCCTTTTTTACCTACTGATAACGCTGCACTTTTCTATCAAATATCCAAAAGGTAAAACAATATACACTTCAGCTGCTCCCATCTGGATTAATATTATTGGCCTTTAGAATGTTGTGAATGTTGTCATGTCATCTGAAACCCAGTAATTAGAGACTTGACCCTTGACCTTGAAGTGCAGGGTGCAACAAACCAAAGCTGTGGAGGATAAAGTTGCAAACCCGGAGGCGATGATGGACAAAATTAAGGATGAACGGACGTGAAGTTTAGAGAAGCAGTACCTGGGAGGAGGACAAGTTTTTTGTTGTTGTTATTGTTTTTAATTTCCGGAGCCCACCACAGTCCCTTTTTCTTGATAAAAGTGTAAAATCCTTCAGTCTGTGGATTTCAAAAGCGGCACCACAGCAAAACCGCTCCAACACAAATGTGGGAGCAGGATGAGGGGAAATTGGATGAAATTGAGTTGGTCCTTAACACTTAAAGACAGGGCAGTAGACAGGAGGGGTCACAGGGGTCTGTTGTCCCGGGTCCCAGGATTTTAGGGGGCCCAGAATTAGACCCTATTGCTATTAATTTATATTAGCTGGGGCTAATGTGAGGTTGCATATCCAAGGCCCCGAAATTTCTGTCGATGGGCCTGCTTAGAAATGATGTAATTCCTAGATTAGATGACTAAAGATCTGTAAACATTATGCAAAACTGACCTTTTGGCTCTTAAAATTCTTAAGTTTATAATTTTACTTCATTGCACGACCTGTAGCACAAACATTTTACGTCAACAAATTTATTAAAGGGCCCATGTTACACAGTTTTCTTATTTATGTTATAACGTTGTTCCTCATCACAAACAAACCTGGAGTTGTGTTTTGTTTTACTCACATATTTAACACACACTCTGTTCCACCTTGTGATGTCATGAAGTAGTACAGGAAGTGCTCTACTGTGTTTTTAGACGCCATACACCTTCACTACAATCATTTGGAAGATTTCAGACCAGGAATTACCAATCTCTACTGAACAAAACTTAAAAAAATTGCTGTTAACTTGATGAAAGCTACCAGTATATGACATCACAAGGTGGAACAGAGCATTTTGATCTTTGGAGATGCAGACAGACTAATAATAAAAAGATTACTTAAACGTGTGAATGAAACAAAACACAACTCCAGGTCTGTTTATGAAAAAGTAACAGCATTATAACATGGCTGAAACATTACAAGAATCAATTTTGTGTTATAAAGGACCTTTATACACTCATGGTTGTGGGACTAGACATCAGATCAACACAGTGGTCAGCTTTGGTAGAGTGCTACAAGTGTATGCAGCCACTGTGTCCTTGGGCAAGACACTTAACATACTGTGGAACATTCGAAAACAAGCCATCAGAAAATTTATATTAGGTTCTCAACTGCGCTCTTCTTCATTGGGACAGAGGAAAACAAACATCGTCGCTGGATTAAAGAGGCATTCGAAATACAGTAACGTGCCCGTGGGATTATAAACCGGGATGAGGGGGCTTTTTTACTCTCACACACCTGGGATTCTGTCCTGAGGAAGTCAGACTGCAGATGGCGCTGTCATCCTGCCTCCACCGGTAGGAAGACAGCGCCAAAACCTGTTTAAATCAGCTGAATGGACACGTCCACTCTGAGGAAGACCGCGAGTCAGCAGTCCAAACTGTCAGGTATGAAAACAAACTCTTGGTCTGCAAAAAGAACCTACTAACATAAATTATCTGAAGACCAAATTAACCTCATTGGACTAAACCATCAGAAAAGTTACACATTGCAGATTTTCTAAACATTCCATATTGTACTATTTACATCTCCAACTTTATTATTTCATTGCGTAACTTTTCTGCTGGAGGGTCCATCAAATTCTTTTCTCCGTGGAGATGTTGTTGCTTCATCTGGAATGTTTCACAATATGGTTCAACCTATCTATCTTCACAGAGACCAAACCAGATGAAGTTGCAGGTCAGATCTGTGAAGAGGCGACCCCGCTCACAGTCAGAATGCTTGTTTTTCTAAGCATTTTCCAGCTATTAAATCAACTGTAATTGAATAAATGTAACACAGAGCTGTTTAATGTCACACAGTGGAACATTCAGGCAGAGCAATCCCCAATAGATCTTTATAAAAACAATCAGGTGATGAATTTCTAACAAAAAAGTTACACAGTGCACCTTTAAAGTAGATTTTTTTTGTTGTTTGAATTCAATGACAGTTTTATATATAGCCTAACGGATAAATCACGCAGGATAGTTGACACTGCTAACACACATTCTGAACACTAACTGCTTTGTCCAAGTGAAAAAGGGCTTTTGGCTGCCTCCTCTCGTCTCCCTTCAGCTCCACATCTGCTCGGGATATTTCAGACATAATTAGTCATATTGAGCTTGTCTGAAGATGCATTTATCATCCAGAAAAGAACACAAACAATTTGAGAAATGAGAGGAAGCGAGGTGACACCTGCGTCGACGTTTAAATAAATCATTTGGACGTGATTAAAATCGCAAGGCGCGTTGGTGGGACAGAGGAGAGCTGGCTTTCTTCACGAAGGCTTGTGTTGTTGATGTAATTCATTTGTGAGAAAGAAACAGTGGTGATTAGCAGAGCAGCGCAAGGTTTATTTCACGCATCGTACACTGCAAAATATACTGGTATAGTGGTAAAATGTACTGTAAATATTAGGGGCTGTAACAATAACTGAAATACTGTATCATGATATCGTATCGTCAGAACTCTCACAATAATATCGTGGTCCATCACAATATATCAAATTGCACGGTTTTTCACTTAAAAGCATCAAAAAAGACAGAACTGCATAGACCATGATCCTTTACTTACTTTACTACATAATAAAATAACTGTTATTAAGCACTTTAAATCTTATTTCTTTGGAATTTGGCAGTAATGATTCACACTGAAGACTGGTCACGATATTTAAAAAGGAAAAAATAACATATATACAATTCTGTTAATCCCTCTGAAATATCACAATAATTATCATACCGTGAGAGGCATATTGCAATGATATCGTACCGTGAGATTTGGATATCGTTACATCTCTAGTAGATATTATACTTGATTATCAGCAAATTGCAATATATGAATCTAAACATAATATATGACAACAATAAAGACTGGGTACACGCAAAATCGACTTTTTGGTGCTTTGTTTCATGTTATGAATTGGCAAAGGAGAAATTAAATTTGTCAACTGGACAAAAGTTTATTTTGGTCGAATATGTTTTGCAGCTCATCCAAGCTGTTTCTTCAGTTTTGGTCAGATATCTTGTTTACACTTCCTTATATCTGCCTGCAGAGAGGAGCTAACTAAAATGAAACTACTCTGAAACTAACATACTACACATCCAACAAGTATTTGTGTTATAGTCCAGTGAGGTTCATTTGGTCTTCTGGTAATTTATGTTATTAGGTTCTTTTTTTCAAACCAAGAGTTTGTTTTCATATCTGACAGTTTGGATTGCTCACTCGTGCTCTTCTTCAGAGTGGTCACGTGGTGATGTTGCTGTGACATGTCCGTTCAGCTAATTTATACAGGTTTTGCACTGTCTTCCTACCTGTGGAGACAGGACTATAAACCGGGACGAGGGGGCTTTTTTACTCTCACACACCTGGGATACTGTCCTCAGGAAGTCAGACTGCAGATGGCGCTGTCGTCCTGCCTCCATCGGTAGAAAGACAGTGCCAAAACCTGTATAAATCAGCTGAACGGACACATCACAGCAACATCACGTGACCACTGTGAGGAAGAGCGTGATTGAGCGGTCAAAACTCTCGGGTATGAAAACAAACTCTTGAGCTGGAAAAAAAGAACCTAATAACATAAAGTATTTGTGTTAGTTTCAGAGTAGTTTCAGTGTAGTTAGCTCCTCCCTGCAGGCAGATATAAGGCAGTGTCCTCCAGCGTCTGACCAGAACTGAAGAATTGAATTTCTCCTTTGTCCTGGATTCTACCTGGAAGAGTGAAGAATTTTACACAGATGTTATGAAGTGGTTTTAGATGTCATCCATGCATGTTTGAGTAATCTAGTGATCTATTCAAACTTTCCTTACAGTTTTGTGCAATGCTCTGCCCACAAGCCTACATCACATCACAAATGTTCACATACAATTTTACACAGATTTTTGTTTTAAAAGTTTTAAAGTACTGCTCTTTTATGTTGTTAGTTAAAGGTGCACTATGCAACATCTAAGATGGACTGCTACTTGTTTGTCTCCATGGAGATGTTATTTCTTTGCCTCGATAGTACCACAGTAGGGCATTAAAATATCTCCCTTGCATTTGTTCAAAAATACATTAAAAAACATGCTTGCTTTTCTAGATTTGACCATTAACCTGTCTCAAATGTAATTACCAAGTTTATTTCCATACTGTAAAATAATCAAGGTGAATCAGTACTATCTCCACGGAGACACGCAGGTGGTGGACCATAGACCAGAAAAGCTACACAGTGCACCTTTAACCATCAGAAATAAGACAAGAAGGTCTCATCACTAAATTAAGTGTTGTAAATGGACTCTGTAGCACGCTTGAATGTTTTTTTCAAAATGTACGCGGGACTTTTGACATGTTACAAAACCAGCATCATAAATCAGCATCATTAATCATCAGTTTCATTATTGAACTGTAATAAATCAATTTAATTATAAACCGCAACCAACGTTTTAATAAGAAACACAAACGTGTTTGTGTATCTCGTTTTCAGAGTGGAGCAGATGTTACTTCTCTTTGCCAACAGGTGACCACAACTATGTATGAACTGCATTTTAAGTATTTATTCATCAAACAATGTCACTCCTTCAAATCAATCAACTTTTGACATGGCATTAGAAATACATAAGCCACTCTGATCCTCTGAACTCTACATCCTGTTGTATCTATAGCTATTTCTGATGTCGGCTTATATCTCGGTACAAGGAAGTCCTGTTTAGTTATATTACAATACAGTATATTCATTCAAATGTAGCCACTGGTTTCACAAGCCTTTGTGTTTGGTCTTATCTGGATTAATGAAGAGGATTATTGTCTTAAGTGAATGTAATGTATATATGCAGAGTAAACTTACCTTAGTC
Organism: Boleophthalmus pectinirostris; assembly: GCF_026225935.1. Classification (NCBI taxonomy): domain Eukaryota; kingdom Metazoa; phylum Chordata; class Actinopteri; order Gobiiformes; family Gobiidae; genus Boleophthalmus; species Boleophthalmus pectinirostris. The sequence goes on along the minus strand of NW_026571353.1, from coordinate 7,986,847 downwards.
TGGTCTGCAAAGAAAAGTCAAGTATAGGTCAAGGTTTCCCATCCCTGGAGAAGAAACATGATGTGTGTGTGTGTGTGTGTGATTTCACTGAAAGTAGAATTCAAAGTGACAGAACCCAATCTTAAATATCAGATAAATGATGTGAGGTGCCTCTGCTGTAGTCCGTTGGAAACAATATTAGCCTGGAGGTTCACTCACCTGAAGGGCGACGGTTCACTCCCCACTGCAGCTGGTAAAATAAAGCTCTAACTGACGTGGATTATATCAGACGTATGAGCATCCTGTTTGGAATTAAGGAAAAACCCATGGTATCATTTTGGTTTAGGGACCACATATTGTCAGACTTATGGTTCTGTAATTTTTGTACAAACACGATCAGTGAAATGTGAAATGAAGGAGCTCAGTGGACACATATAATTTAGAACAAAATACCAGCTCACATGAAGAGAGTTCAGGCTTCGCTCACTGATTCTGCTGAAATCTGCCATGTTTTTCAGATATTTTCTTTTCCTTACTTTTTTCCTCCATATTTTTTTTTTTAAAACAGATGGACATGCATTTCCCTGATTGGCTAATCCACCTCAATCACGCCTGTCTGAACTTGTGATCAGGCTCACATCGTAAAGTATTGTAGAAGTGTGTATTCTGGATCCCAGGTAAACATATTGCACATTTTTACATTGGCTGCCCTTCCTGCTGCAAACAGCCCATAGACTGTATATAAATGGACACAGCTAGCTGCTGTGTTCCTAATAGGAATTTCGCATGCGGGTTTTTCCGACTCTTCTTGACCCTGACTCCCATTGACCCACCCCTTCTTTTTACACCAAAGCGTAACATAACGCACAGTACACAAGCATCACACGCGCAGGTTTGGTTTTCCATTTTATCTGGTCGGACAATCTACACCAGCAGTGTCATACTCATGTCCAACAGCCGTCATTACGCTACACACCGCTCAAAATAGGTTGAAGTTCCAATTTTGCAGTGTCATCTGAGCATCTCCAGGCTTTTTAGCAGGGGCAAGACAGGAAATAAACATGTGGTGTCAAAATAAACTTCCGATGCCCTTTCATAATATGTTCTCTAAAACCACTAGAGTCGCATAAACACTGCGTCACATCAGGAGCTCGGGAATGACTTGTGATGAACTGCAGAAAGTTTACGGCCGTGGAGGATTAACATCAAACAGCAACTTTACAAGAAGAATTTCTGAAGAAAAAAGGCGCGTGGTGCAGACAACCAAAGTTAAACAGTGAGTAGCTTCATTAATGCAGCACTGCAGATCCGGCTCGTTATCGCCGTAAAACATCGTCTGGCTTTTTGTCAATGTTTGTTTTGTGATTTAAAACATAATTCATCCAGTCAACAGTTACTACACAAGCAATGTAAAAAGTTTAGTGTTTAAACGTGAGAATCCACAGAGGCTGGCGTCACAGGAGCAGATCTGTTGCTTCTGGTGTAAATTGAAGCTTTTAAAAGTGCACGTGTGTGCACCTCTGCCAGCGTTACCTGCTGCTGACACTCCTGGTGTAAATTCCGGGTTACACTGAAATATTTTGGCACCTCTCTCTGTAAATGCTGCAGCGAGCCTTGTCATTTTGGTGTTAAATGTTTGTATTCATCCGCTCTACATGATCTACGTGTTTGTTTTTCTGCTGTTAAAAAAAATCCTATTTATAATACAGAGTCTGTCTCCAAATTTGCTCCTGTAACTGCTGCATCACGAGCTTCATTTGAGTGGAGCCCAACACTACATCACACTCTATTAGGCTACAGGCTGGCTTCAGACTGCAGCCTGAAGTGACTGAAATCTGATTTTTTCCGCCCCGTGCGACCTGTATCTGATCTTTTAATGACAGTCTGAACGACACAGATCCAATTTTTTTTTAAACGTGACCCAGGCCGCTTGGATATGTGCTCCTAAAACCGATACATATCCGATCTTTTGACATGCGACTTCAGCTTGAACGGCCAGGTCACATTCATCCCACCTACACGTCAGGAGGGAAAGCGAGGTTAGCGAGGTTGTTAATATTTGGGGGGAAAAAAGGCCAAATTGGAAAGGTCTTTTCAGAACCGAGAGGTTTTTGAAATGATTGCCAAAGAAATGTCCGAGCGCGGCTACAGACAGTCCTGACTCCGATGTCAACAAAAAATAAATAAAGCCTGCGAGCCAAATACAAGCCAAAAAATAAGGAGGATAAAGACTCAAATGAAGCGGCCGTGGACGTGTAACCTGTCCATTTTACCAAGAACTGCACCATATTTTGGGAGACAAGCCCAGCGTTTAGGCGACTTCCGTAAACACTGAGCACGCTCGTTGCATGTGACGTCATTATGTCGTCCAGTGCCCTTGCAGGAAACTTTTGGGGCGTTTAAAGTTCACACTGGAGATCACATACAAGTAACATTTAATTGGAAATGTGAACGACCTCGCAAAAAAATCTAAATTGAGCATTAAGCCCTTCAATCTGAGCGTAGCCTTAGTCCACTTCTTTATACAGTCTTTGAAACAACCACTTCCCTGGACCATGTAAACAGTTTAAGTTTCAATGACTGAACCAGCTCTTTTTTTTCTACCAACACTGCCACTAATCCAATTTCAGGCTTTCAGCGATTCCCAGCATACAATCCTGTGATTTCTTGTGGCTCCACTGTTTAGCGCCCCTGTTTACACTGACAAAAGAACATAACATGGAGCGAAATAACCTTTATAATTCCCCACGCGAGTTATTCTCAGGCCGAACACGAAACCCTAACCAAGTCTTTCCGCGCTGTCGTGCACTCGCCTCACAATACAGTGGATTAAGCCTGCCTTTGAGACAGCCTTGAGTCAAAGGAGATAAAAAAAAATGTGACTGGCACCCAAAATGGCGTCTGTCAAGAGGAGAAAAGGTGAAGATGAAAGAAGATGTCAGAGCGATGTGATGTGTGCTCGGCCCGGGGGCACCTCTGCTCCTCTGACAGACTTTAATAAAAGCCTCTCCCCGACTGCAGTGACTGATGGGCTGTGGCGAGTCTCCAGCAGCACCCAAAGGAGAGCAGCACCCAGGGGTGAGCAGACAGGACGCGCCCCACCTGACACCGAGCTTTGAACTGACAGCTTTGTGTGCTGTGTACATGTGTGTTTACGAGGAAATATAGGTCAATAGAAGGTAGGTGCAGCGGGGAAGGTAGATTACGGATTTGGGTGTGGGAGTTATATAACAGGTTTTTATTGTTTCTTTCTAGTTGTAATTTTGTGAAACGGCGTCTGTGGTTAATATTGTTTAATGTTTTACGCAAAAAACGGGTGGCAGTTTGTAAAGAAAAAGTTGAAAAGCAAATGTTAAAGGTGCACTATCATTCATGTGTCATTCGTTCATTCGTCTTTCAAAATAAAACCAAAAATAGGAAAATGAAAAAACAACAAATTTCTTTATTATTTATCTCCAAAACCAAAATGAAAAAAATGGATGATAATTCATTTTCAGTTTCTGTGACCCGGAAGTGACACATCTAAGTTAAGCAGAAAGTACCATAGACATACATGTATATACCTATGGAATGTGCAAGATGTGGAAAACCTACGTCTTTTTTCACGGAAATAACAGTGTAACCCTAAGACCCGAAGACATGATGACAGAAAAAATCAGTGTCCTATTCCAGGTCTGTTCTTTTTATTTAAAACAAAGTGATAATAGACTGGATGTAAATATTATTTTTCGCCATCTGGCCGATCTGCAGCCGCGCATCTCTAGTTTAAATGGTGGTAACTCAGCCAAAAGAGAAACTATTGCTAACATTATTCTTATGAATGGATGAATGAATGAATGAAGTGCTCCGTTTGTTCTTCTGCTTGAGCACATGTTACAAAAATCATGAAGGGATTATATAGAACTGAAGAGAGTGACCAAGTCCTGTCCTCCATACAAAACTGAAAAAACAAATTGTTATCAGTTTTTTCATTTGGGTTTGTGAGACAAATAATGAAGAAAATAGTTGTTTTTTCATTTTCTTATTTTTGGTTTTATTTATAAAAAATTAAAATTAAAAATGAACGAATGATACATGTATTCACTATGTAACTTTTTGGTTGGGAGTCCGTCACCTTGTTTCTATGGAGATGTCATTGCTCTGCCTGGAATGTTCCACAGTGTGACATTAAACAGCTCTACTTTACATGTATTCAATTACAGGTGGTTTTATTTGTCAAAATAGCTAGAAAAACAGGCATTCTGACTTCTCCACAGATCTGACCTGTAACTTGGTCTGGCCATGGAGAATAACATATTACTGGAGCATCATTATTGTTATTGTTTACTTCTTGGGTTTTTTATTTCAATATGGTTTTGAGCCCTTTGTTTGAGTTGCTTTTACCTTTTTTAATTTGTGTTTTATCATTATTATTATTATTATTATTATTATTATTATTAGTAGTAGTAGTAGTAGTAGTAGTAGTAGTAGTAGTACTATCAATTTTTTTTAAATTAAAGAAAATAAACATTTCAGACAAAACATCTCCAGGGAGAAAAGAATTTGACAGACTCTCCACCAGAAAAGTCCTAAAAAGGAATCCCCCTAAAGCTGCATTGAGACCGTGGCGTCAAGTTGTCCAGTTTACATGCAACCTCTGTTTGGTCTAAGGTGTCCTGTGTTTTTGCGGCGCGTCTTCAGGCATCAGCACGACTCAAATCTGGGGTCAACGCCTCTGAGTGTTCAGGCGTCAACGCTCTGGACCAGGACAAAACCAGGATTAAATCAGGACTGAACCAGGACCGAACCAGGACTCAATATATAAATAAAGTAAAAATTACCACTATTAGCCTTAAGCGGTAAATGCATGCTCACCATGATGATTAACTATGCTTAAATGCCGATCATTCCCCCCTCTGTTCACAGCTCATCTGCATATCAGTGCACATCCAGTAACGTGTGTTCAGTCACTATAGTCACTTTACACTAGGCTAATGTCACTGAAAACAGGCTGTTCATGGGTTTATGTGTTTATGTTTATGTGTGGGAGCTACAGCAGCAAAGCACTAACCAATGAGAAAGAACCAAAAGTAGCTCCTAAACCAACACATTTGCAACACTCAGCGCTCACACAGGCTCCTCTCAGATCACAAGGCTTCACTAATAAGTTTGATTAAAACAAGCAGTAGTTTTGTTGTTGGCCTAAACTGTGCTGAAGTTCATTTTCATTTATAGTCAGATCAGACTCAAGAGTATTTAAAGCAGCGCCTCAGGGTTGTGCATATGGATCTTGTAAAGAAGTGCACATGAGTGATGTGAAATTCAGGGGCAGTACGGCATCACAGACACAGACAAATGACTCCGCAGATAAACACTGATGCGAAGCCACATATTAGGACATTTATCTGTCTGTAAATTGGATTAATGGGACTATCAGCCCATATCAGCATGATTTAGGCAAATAGCCGATATGTCTCCAAGTGTCCATATCGGCTGATAATATCGGCCAACCACTATATCGATGGGGCCCTAGTTAGGAAAGCAGTTCTATGCATAGCTCAGCCCGCAAGCCTAAATCTTCCATGCTCCCACACGACAATTTTCCATAAATATACAAAAGCATGACACAAAATAATACAGTATAGTACTAGCTGGCTCTTGCAAACGTTTATAGACAATTATCTAAAAATGAAGTTGTCTCCTTATCATTAATTTGACAAGTGAAGTCAAATCATTCTTCAAGCCTGTAAGTATTTGGCATGTCACAACTTAAGCTACAAGACAACTGTCACATCTGTTTTCTTTCATGGCGTATTTGCATACACATTCCCTTAGCAAGTCCTGTAACGCTCATGACCTACAAAGAAATGTAGCCTCAGATGACCTTTTCCAGACAAGTCCCCCTGCAGAGTGAAGTATGGACAACAGAAGAGCCACAGCGTAATAAATGCTTTTATAAGTATGCTTTATTTTCATCGTATGGGCGTTTTCTCTTTGTACGTCCTTCAATGCCTCGTGTGCAGTAGACCTGACACAATCTGTAGACAACCCAGATCCACCTGTTCCACCTTGTGATAATGTGTGTAACGTGTGGTAATACTGGAAGTGCTGTCTTGTGTTTTTAAAGTTTAAATAGCTTTACTGGAATCATTTGGATGATTTCAGCTCGGAAATTGCTAATCTCTACTGAACTAAAGGTAAAAGGTAGCTGTTAAATTGAAAACTGACTATCACTACATGACATCACAAGGTGGAACAGAGTATTTTGAGTTTTGGAGATGTACACACTAATAATAAAGGATTACTCAGACATGTGTGAATGAAACAAAACACAACTCCAGGTATGTTTATGAGGAGGTAACAACATTTTATCTAATATGGCAGAAAGGTAATGAGGTATAATAAGAATTTGAAACTGACAGGTGGATTGGTGCAGCGTCTGCAGTGATGCGGTCGCTGTATCGGACTGTTGTGGTGAAGAGGAAGCTGAGCAGGAAGGTAAAGCTCTCAATTTACCATCAATGTACGTTCCTCCCCTCACCTATGGTCATGAACTTTGGGTTATGACCGAAAGGACAAGATTGCGGATACACCGAAATGAGTTTCCCCCGCAGGTTGGGTGGGCGCACCCTTAGAGAAAGGGTGAGGAGGTCAGTCACACAGGAGGAGCTCGGAGTAGAGCTGCTGCTCCTCCACATCGAGAGGAACAGCTAAGGCTCGGGCGTCTGTTCTGATGCCTCCTGGGCGCCTCCGGGCAAGTCCCACCGGAAGGTGGCCCTCAGGAAAGACCCAGGACACGCTGGAGGGACTATGTTTCTGGGCTGGCCTGGGAACGCCTCGGGGTCCCCCCGGAGGAGCTGAAGGAAGTGTCTGGGGTGAAGAAAGTTTGGGAGTCCCTGCTTAGACTGCTGCCCCCACGACCCAGCCGTGGATAAGCAGAAGAAAATGGATGGATGGATAAGAATTTGTGGACAACACAGATCTAATTTTCTTTTTTACTATTTCTTAAGGTGACCAAGTGTATATAAACTTATAAATAAACGTAGCCATACATGTTTTCATAGAACCACCACACGTCCATATATATATATATATATATATATATATATATATATATATATATATATATATATATATATATATATATATTTATTTATATATATTATTTATCTTTTTTTTTTGTTTATTTTATTCTTTCTTTATTTTACTTTATTATCTTTTATTATCTTACTTTATATTTATTTAAATTCCTGAGCATAATTTTGAGGGGATCTATTGGCAGAACATATCAAGCTCAAATTCAGTAATGGCACCAAAAAAGATTCTTCTTTCCTGAGTATTATCAGTTCTATCAGAGGGATCAATTGAACAGGAAGTTAATGGACCAGTTTCTTTGAATACGTCATTATAGACTGATATTATCTTTTTACAATGAACAAAACAATAGATGTCTGTTATAGTTTGAAGCAGACCTATTCTATAAAATCGACTTTCCACAGCTTTAAACCATTTTATAGTGATTTTCCCTCACTATTTATTCACCCGGAGTTGTATTTGGAGTGATTCGTGCATGTCTTTCAACGCTTATTTTCAAGATGTCATATTGCAGATGAGTCCCTCTTTTTACCGCCATCTGCATGCACCCACTGCTCTTCCGTGATGTGCAACTATCCATGGGAGGTGCTGACTCTTTGTTATGACATTTAAATCTGCTCCCATTGGGCACTGCAGTTTTCTTGTTTCTTTTATAAAGTGTTTTAAAATGTGCAAATTATGACATAATGATCCATGGGTGTCATAGATTACAGCTATATAGCAGACATAAGCACAGTATGTCTTTTTAACTACAAAAAAAACATAACGTGTTTGAATCCTTATTGTTTCTACGCCACAATGCAAAATCCAATGCTTTCTATTTGGTTATGTATGACGTTACAATATTAAATTTAAACTTACCTTTAATCGTGCACTATGTAACTTTTTGGTGGGGGGTCCATTACCTCCTTGTTTCTACAGTGGTCACAGGTGGTTTTATACCTCAAAAATACCTAGAAAAACAGGCTCTGACTGTGACTCTACAGATCTGACCTATAACTTGGTCTGGTTTGGTTTTCATGAAGATAGAAAGGTTTAATTAGCCTAGTGCCTCTGCTTAATTTCATTTCTCTCCAGCGACTAGGTCAGGAATTGGAATACACTAGACCAGACATGTCAAACTCAGGTCCGGGAGATACAGGCTATAGAGACATTATTTATTTAAAATGTTATTATTATTTTATATGATGCTTGTTCTGGATTCAATGTTTAAGCAAAGCTATTATGAAACATTTATTTTAGCTTTAACATTATATATCTCGAAAGAAGAGAAAACATGCAGATGTTGTTGAAAATTTTCAGTAAATATTTAGTTTGGCCCACGACTTAGTCCCAGTCTATAATTTTGGCCCTCTGTGAATTTGAGTTTGACACCCCTGCACAAGACGGTTTGCAAGAACCACGAAAGTTGTAGACCATACACCGGCCAATCAGTGAAGAGCTGTGAAGCCATGACGTCAAACTCATCGCGCCTGTCTGGGTCCCTTTTGTGGTACAGCACAACAGTAAACAAAGTGGTTGAGATGGATGTAGATGTAGACATACATTCTGTTTTGGCAACGATTCCCGAGATCAAGGATTTAAAGCCGGAACAAAGAGAATGTTTGGTGAATTTTCTCAAGGGTTAAGACATTATTGCCCTTCTTCCTACGGGATTTGGTGCATTACATACGTCACGACCAAATAGCAGCGATTGGTTAAATAAAAAAAGTACCCACCTACTGTCGAGCGAACAAATCCTAATGCTGCGAGGTCAGACGTTTTCCATGAAGTGAAACCGGTTGATGAATCAAGCTAAGGTTTAATGCCATACTGTGAAACATTCCAGGCAAAGCAATAACAACTCCATGAAGAAAAGCATTTGACCCACCACCAGAAAAGTTACACAATGCACCTTTAATATAGTCTAGTATGGAACATTTTCCCTCACGAACACATTTCAGTAACACATCTCCAGTCTGTATTCTGTACCACAGTAATTGCCTCCACACTCACTGTAATCCTGTGGACTGCTTGTTGGTTTAGCCTTGATCACCATCTGGCTGCTGTGGTGGGCGCACCTGGCACATAGACCCACACACACACCCACACACACACACACATATATAAACACACACTGTCTGTCTGTGAGGCGTTCAGTCGTGGAGGAGAGGGCTGCCGTACCACAGTCTAGCACAGGCACGGGCACAAGAACGGGCACCGGGTGGGTATCGGAGAGAGAGGGCACACACTTATGGATATGGCTTTTTCCACTGCTTACAATTACACGCACACTTTTACCTGTAGGGCATTATGCTAAAGGGCCTGAACTTCATTTTTATTTCTTTTTCATTCTTTTGGTTAAAGGGCCCATACTCTACATTCTGATCTGAGTTATAATATTGTTTCCTCGTCACAAACAAACCCAGAGTTGTGGATGGAGATGTTTAACACTCAAACCCTGCATATTTAGGCTGAGCTCTTCTCTCAAAACATCATATTCCACCTTGTGATGTCATGTGATGGTACAGGAAGTGCTCCATACACAGTGTTGGGGAGTAACAGATTACATGTACCGGAGTTACGTAATCAGTTACTGTTTCACTGAGTGGTAATTGGATTACAGTTACTTTGTTAAAATAAATGGATTATACGGTGGCATTTTCCTGTTTTCACATTTTGGGCTATTCAGTTTTTTTTTGTTTTTTTTTGGTAATTCCACTCATTGCTGGACACTAAACCTGGTCTAAACCAGGACTAAACCAGGACTAAACCCAGGTCTAAACCTGGTCTAAACCAGGTCTAAAACCAGGTCTAAACCAGGTCTAAACTCAAGTCCAAACCAGTTCTACACCTGGTCTAAACCAGGTCTAAAACCAGGTCTAAACCAGGTCTAAAACCAGTTCTAAACCTGGTCTAAACCAGGTCTAAACCAGGTCTAAAACCAGGTATAAAACTAGGTCTAAAACCAGGTCTAAAACCAGGTCTAAACAGGTCTAAACCCAGGTCCAAACCAGTTCTAAACCAGGTCTAAACCAGGTCTAAAACCAGGTCTAAACTAGGTCTAAACCAGGTCTAAACCAGGTCTAAACCCAGGTCCAAACCAGTTCTAAACCTGGTCTAAACCAGGTCTAAAACCAGGTCTAAACTAGGTCTAAACTAGGTCTAAAACCAGGTCTAAACCAGGACTAAACCAGGTCTAAACCCAGGTCTAAAACCAGGTCTAAACCCAGGTCCAAACCAGTCTAAACCTGGTCTAAACCCAGGTCCAAACCAGTTTCAAACCTGGTCTAAACCAGGTCTAAAACCAGGTCTCAACTAGGTCTAAACCAGGACTAAAACCAGGTACAAACCAGGACTAAACCAAGACTAAACCAGGTCTAAACCAGGTCTAAAACAGGATTTAACAGGACGAGTCTCCTCCTTTTCTATCAATAATATTTTTAATTTGGTTGAGTAAAGTCTGGGCTTTTTATTTTCTTTTATCAGACAAAACATCTTATGTGAAGATATCCTCATCTTTGCTTTTCTACAGCAAATCAAGCAAAGTAATCTAAAGTATTCAGATTACGTTACTCACTTTAAGTAATTTAATGGATTACTGTTACAAACTACATTTTGGGGTATGTAATCTGTCATCTGTAGGGGAATACATTTTAAAAGTCACCTTCCCAACACTGTCCATACACCTTCTCTAGAATCATCTGGATACTTTCTGTCCTATAAAAGAATGAGAACTTCACACATCAGTTGCAAACAAATCAAGACCTAAATAATCTTCATAAAATTAAAAAGAGAGAGCGCAACATGAAATGAGAGAGACAAAGGGTGTGCAATGAAAACCGTTCAGTCAAACTATTTCTGTTTTTCACTTCAAACTTGTGAGCTTTAAGTCATGTTATAATGTTCCCTCCTCGTAAACATACCTGGAGTTGTGTTTTGTTTCATTCACACGTTTGAGTAATCCTTTATTTTTAGTCTGCCTGCATCTCCAAAGCTCAAAATGCTCTGTTCCACCTCGTGATGTCATGTAGTTGTAGATTTCAAGTTAACAGCTAACCTAGAGTTTGGCGATTTCCAGGGCAGAAAGTATCTAGCCCAAGAACATAGAGAAAAATCCCGCACTCTGTCTTACTTGCAAATTGTGAGATTTATTAGGACAAACCGTGCAAAGTTTCGGCACTAGGCCTTCATCTGACAAACAGAATGAAAGCTCAGGTGGTCATCTTAAATAGGTTGTGGCAAGCACCCAAGGGTGACAGGTCGTAAAGAAACAGTTTACCCAGAACACCATGATTCTAAAAGCAAAGACAATCAACATACAGTGTAATAATAATAATGAAATATTAATCATATAGAAAAATCACTGAGTAAGAATAGAAACAAGAATATTTATTTTTCTATTATTATTCAATGACAAAATGATTCACCAAAACATTTCAACTACCGTAATTATCTCTGCTCCCATTTTGCATCTTTAAATATTGTGTTAAAGAGAGGCGTTTTATCTTACTACAAATTTGAACTTTAATTTAAAAAGTCAATAGTAGTATTTGTTTAAAATGTGTTATACTTCTTCTACAAAACATTCTTAACGTTCTTTTTGGCAAGGTTGACCAGTATCACCTAAAAATACTGTCTTATTTCTTGTTCAATCTAAAAACAATATGCAAATTTGGATTCCCAGAAGAGGAATTTGGTGAAAAAATGTATCGATATTCTTCAGCAACAGACTGACACATAAAGGTTGACAAGTCACCGCTACAGATCTGTTAGTGTTGCGTCACTGTGAACTCCGTCTCTGGGCATGTCTCTGCACAGACTTTAGCGGGGCTCCAGTTGGCCTAAAAATAAAGGGATGATCTATAAAAGCAGACACTTGTGAACTTGTGGGACACGTCTGAACACACACACCTGCTGCTGCTCAAAGACATGGCCCTGTCCTGACCCCTCTCATCTGGATCTGAGGACGGCCAAAAGGAGATACAGGAACAAGAGGAGTCACGATGACAAAGGGAGCACAGCTTTGTCCCGGGTCAGGGCAACGCTACAGATGTACAAGTGAAGAGTGGAACGCAGGAAATATTAGCTCTTTGATTTGGTTAGATTTTTTAATTATTATTATTATTATTATTATTTTATTTGTTTATTATTATTATTTTTTTTATTTATTTGTTTTGTTTTATTTAATTTTTTATTAATTAATTTTTAATTTTTTTTATTCTATTTTATTTTATTTTCATATTGATTGGGGTGTACTTTTATTTTTTTGTGTACTTTTCATACAGGGGGACATCAGTCAGGGTCAAACATGGCTGTCCAATCAGATTTGTTTATTTCAGTGATGTGTGTGAAACGAAGGAGCTCATTGGTCGGCTATCACTTTGAATAAAATAACATTTCTGGTGCTTTGCTCATTGATTCTGTGGAAGTCTGCAATGTTTTTCAGTCCCCTTTTGATATACATATTTTTTTCCTTGCAAGCAGTTACAAGTATATTTGATTTGCTATGGAAGGACCTTGCATGTCCCTGATTGGCTAATCCACCTGTCAATCACACTCATTTGAACTGAGGCTGGAGTTCTAACGCATGAGAAGTTTATTTAGCATCCGTGCAAGACCCAGGCAAGAACCCTCAAGACACTGGCTATGCTAGAGTTGTAGGGAGTATTATACCTCTGATGACGTACATAAAACTATAATAAAATCTGAAGGTGAACTCAAGATGGCATCGTATTGTTTTCAGTGGCCTGTCCTCATTAGCCCAAAAATAATTTTCTCTTCCACATTTACTTCCTCAATAATGGCCTGTGAACTTTAGGCCGTGTGACATCTGTAACATGCACGGCGTGGAGCGTTTGACCAATCAGAGCGAGAGCTGCTAGAGCGAAGCTAGTGTGGGCCCAGAGCGGGGCTAGGCGCTGTGATGATTTAAAAATGTTTAAAAGTTTATGTTGTGAAAATGAATCAAGCTTTGTAAATGTTCTGGATGCCCTCTCAGAACACGGGCAGTTTAAATTCTCAAAATGCGTTGCACTCTATGGGAGAATTCTTTCTGGGTCCAAGCTCCCGGGGGCTGCAGTACCTAGAGCGGCTACTAGTCGGTCTCGAGCCGGGACAGAGGGGGAATGCCTTATCCAGTTTTTATTATAGATCCATGATGACGTGGATCAAGATAACATGGACTGAGCTGGCGGTGTGGGGCTGCAATTTCTTTATCACAGACTACATCAGGTTCGAACTAGGTCTAAATATCTGAATCAGGTCTAAAACTTAAAAACCACACACAGTTCAAAACCACTATTAAATCTGGACTAAACAAAAACTTGGACTGGCCCACCAAGATACAAAATCTGACAACTAAACCACATTAAATTAGGTCTAAAGACGGACTTCAGAAAGGAGGTTTTAAGTTGAACGATAATCATTCTGTTTTCTAGCTTAGAATATTAAGTCAAGTTCACACCAGAAAACAATTCTCAGGTCAGGATCAAATTCAAATAACTTTTAATTTTTTTCCCATTTGGTTGAAAATGTATTCTCCTGACACTTTGAATTGGACCATAACTTGGAACCAGAGCATCGAAGACTTGTCTGTTTTGGGATCAAACAGTTCTATCTTCATGGAGACCAAACCAGACCAAGTTACACATCAGATCTGTTGAAAGGCGACCCCGCTCACAATCAGAATGCCTGTTTTTTGAGGAACTTTTGAGCTATAAAACCACTTTGGAACGTTCTAGGCACAGCAGTTACATATCCATAGAAACAGGCAGGTGACAGACTCCCAACTATTAAAAAGTTACATAGCATGCAACTTTACTTCATGGGAACAGTGCAACCTGACATGGGACTATTTACGCGTAATGATTAACAGCGTGTAACTCCGCCACGGGGCTGAGCAGTCTGGTCTGTTGCTTCTCTGTTGAGCTGCCAGTGGAGTTTTTCTCATGTGAACTGAATCTGACCCCATCGTGGTGTTGACGTTTTTACAGTGTTTTACCACAGTGCCTCCAAGTGTCACGGCAACTCAACATGTCAGTGAGGATGTGCGGGAATACGACGCTAGTGCCAAAACTGGAGTCATCCCAAAGCTCGCAGTGATAGTTTTTAGTGTGTGTGGTGTGAAGAGGACGTGTGTTGCCTGAGAGTTTCAAAAGGGTCTAAAAATACTGGCAAGGGTATATAGATGTGATATACCATTTTAGCTGGGGACTATGATGCAGTCTTGTAGAAACTAAAGGCCTCTCGGACCACTAGTAAGCACTACACAAAATTCATTCAAAGGCAACGTGACTTTGAAAAGTGTACAACTTGCCCAACAACAGTGGTGGAATGTAATAAAGTAAAAGTAGTAAAGTACTGTTAACTAAAAATGTTAAAGGTATCTGCACTTTCTACTCCACTACATTTTTGAGCAGGACTGAAAAGTAAACAGAGTACTTTTCTCCAGTGTGAGCGCAATCGAACAGTGCTCAGGCGCAGCAGGGTTGGGACTTTGGCCCATTTGGAGGAGATGGGCCAAAGCACGGCATGGTTGTTCATGTACGCGCACATGCACGATTTTACTATATGAGCCCTGTGTGTGCACTAATGTTACTCATACAGGAAAATAGTGAATAAAATCTGCTCCAAAACACACAGTAAACTCGTGCTCACCTTCAATAAGAACTGTGACAGAAGTTTAGCTGCCTCTTGTCTCCAGCTGTCATCACTACTCCATAAACTCATGGAGGAGCATGGATCATAAAAGGACGCACATCAGCATCAATATTTAGTAGATAATACTGCCGCTGGACTTTTTTTCTCCACTAAAAGCATTAGCGCATGTAAACAAACAGCACTGTGTGATGACGTCATCATAGAACTCTACACAATCGTGCCTGAGCATGGCATGGTTCTAAAGTCCTAGTGGGAGTGCGCCCTAAGCCCCCGTTCACACTAGTACATATTCAAATCATTTTTGTTGTGGATGCAGTGTTCGTTCACACTAATATAATAGAAAACAGCTCCAGAGATGGAACAATCTGGTGCCGCCAGCTCCCACAAATTCATCTGAGTACAGATCTGATCCGGCACTGTGTGGACGCCTGAAAACCCTGATACGCTGATACACCGATGTACGTCTATGCACCGCAAAGTAACTAATTCACCGCCAAAAAGCTAAGAGCCAAACATATATTCATATATACAGTCTATGCGTATGACCTGCAGAAGTATAATCTCTGAAAAGTTTCACATGAACCATCTCCAACACAGTAGAAGCACAGAACAGATTCACCATGAGCTGAACACCCCTCTGAAGAACACATATAATCCACTGAGTCGTGTCCTTTAGTCCGACAGAAGCTGAACTGCATCAGCAGCACAATAGAGAGCTGTCTTGAGTGCTCAATTTATGCAAATAAAGTGGTTTTAAGTTTTGTTTCTGTAAAACGTAAACACATATGCTCAAAGCTGTGTGGATAAGGAAGGATTGCAGACACAGAAACGACGTGTGTGGATGCAGATCATTTCCGATATGGTGATGCGGTGATATCCTGATTAGTTTCAGTGTAAACAGGGTCTAAGTCTAACTCACAGAAAAGTGGATGCCAAATCTGGCAACTGACAACTGCCTCTCTGACCACAGCTAGCACCACAAACAAATTCCTTCAAAGACAAGGTGGAAAAGTGTCTTGCCCAATCACAAAATAATAGTATGTGAACTAGGTGGAGCTACTGTACTGTATTGTTCGACATACAGGACTGTGATAAACCCTTTACTTTAGATCTTGTATGTTTTGGTTGTGTCTTAAAATACTTGAAGGTCCAATATGATTCCTGTGAACTTTAGGCCATGTTGTTACCTCATCAAAAACATACCTGGAGTTTTGTTTTGTTTCATTCATACATGTCTGAGTAACCCTATATTATTGGTTTCTCTACATCTACAAAGCTCAAAATACTCTGTTCCACCTTGTGATGTCATGGGTTAGGGTTAGCAATTCCAGGACTGAAATCATCCAAATGATTCTAGAGAAGGTTTATGTAGTTTAAAAAAAAACAAAAACAGTGTTATCCATTTGAGAGAAGAACTCCTAAAGCCAAGAAAGCCTAAATATTCAGAGTTTATGTGTTAAACATGTGAGAATGAAACAAAACACAACTCCAGGACTGTTTGTGAGGAGGAAACAACATTAGAACACAGATCAGAAAACAGTGTAATATAGGACCTCTAATACTTAAGGTTTAGGCTCAATAAAAAGGTTTACATAATGGTTTGAAAGGTATGCATTTCTAGTTCACATTTGGTATTTTTGCGGGGACAGAAATACACTTCTAATTATGTGTGTCACAAAGTTTAACTGGCCCATAAACTTACCTTTTAAAGTGTGTGTGACAGGTTTTTATGATTGTCTAATTTTGACATAATTTGGTGGGACAATACCGATTGTTAATATAAATTATAGCTTTACACGAATGAAGAAGCAATTACCGTATTTTTCATACTATAAGTCACACTTTTTTCATGGTTTGGGTGTTTCCTGCAACTTATACTCCAGTGCGACGTATATATTAAAATTTTCAGACTGACAGCCGTGAGAGGCTCTAGTTTGTGTGTCAGTATCTAGTACTACTATTATTTCTGTACCACTGTCACTTTGCACTCCACCATGCATGCCTCCTGTAGAAAAAGCCGCTGTCCTGCTGCAAATAGTGAAATATTCAGCCGAAAACGGTAATCGAGCAGCAGAAAGAAAGTTTGGAGTGAGTGAGAAACTTGTGATTGACTAGCGGAAAGAGGGGATGGAGAACACAACTTCACGGCAACCGGGCAGGTGCACCATGCAAGTTTCCTGGACGTCACTGGATGAATCGACAAAGCCTGAACTTCAATGACAATCGAAACCATCCTGTTGAGATTCGAAAGGTCGGAATAATTCTAACTGAAACTGACGACTATTCAGTCTGTTGTTCTCTATTCTGTTGTTATTACTAGAACTTGCCTTTCAAGATGAAATGTTGGTTCCTGACCTCTGATTGTAGAAAATACATTTCCCCAAAACATGCAACTTATAGTCCGGTGTGACTTATATATGTTTTTTTCTTCTTCATTGTGCCTTTTTTGGCTGGTGCGACTTATTATACTCTGCTTAAAAAGTGACATATTGATGACATCACACAAGAATATATTTTTCTGATATTTTGAACATTATTTCAACAAAATAAAGGTGTTTTCTTGTAATTTTATTTGTCAAATAAAAACATCTGTGCACATTAGAGGAATTTTAGCCCCATGGTTGGAATTCCCTGGCATGATGTCATGATTTCCAACCAGGAGGTAAAATTTGAAAACTACAAATGGCCAAATTGAGAAAAAAAAAGTAACATTTTGTCTTAAGTCTTTAATATAATTATCTTAATTGTGTTTTGAGCTTTACCAGAAGGCAGTTGGTTCTAATCTTGTACAACAACAGCTGCGTCTGTTTCTTTATAGAGCCTGCGATCATCAGAATTCTCAGTACTTTAGCATTCATTGGGTTTTTCCAAGACTCGTATGTTTACTTGACTTTTTTATTGCTTTTCTTTAATGTATCTCTACGGATTTAAGTCTTCATGCTTTATTAAAGAGGGGATATTATGCTAAATCGATTTGGTTGAGCTTTCTACCATGTTATCACGTTGTTTTATATGTCATCCTTGCATGTTTGAGTATTTTATTTTTTGAGCCATCTCTCCAGGGTCCTATTCGAACCCTTTTCACGGTTAGCTCCGAGATTCTGTGCAATACTCAAACCACAAGTCTACATCTTCCATGCTCCCACACGCATTCCTCCATAAATATACAAAAAACATGATCCAAAACTTGACAAACCTGATGCGACTGATTACACTGATTATGTTGTGATGGTGGAGTGACTTAGCATGAAGAGCAAAGGGAGAAGAGGACCAACAGGGTCAAAAATGAAAGCGAAACTCATAAAACAGTGAATACCTTGTTTTTATCAAATATAGCATTTTCAAAACAATAAAAAGTAACTTGGTGATCTAAATATGTTATGTGTTAGCACTTAATACCCCATAGAAGTAAAATATCTTCTCTTTATACAGTTTAGTTACAGATTAAAAGGTCTATATTACGCAAAATTGACTCTTGTGAACTTTTAGTCATGTTATAATGCGTTTACCTCATCAAAAACACACCCAGAGTGTTTTGTTTCATTCACACATGTTTGAGTAATCTGTTATTTGTATTTTTAGTCTGTCTACATCTCCAAAGCTCAAAATGTTCCAATTTGTGATGTCATGTAGTGGTTGTTTTCAAGTTAACAGCTAGTTCAAGAGGCAAAATTATCTAAATGGTTGTATTGTGTTTTAGTTGTATTATGTTTTTGTATTGTATTGTGTTTTGCTTGTAACCCTTTTTGTATTTAACCAATCACTGCTATTTGGTAGTGACGTATGTAATACCCCGGAACGCTCAGTTGTGTCCAAGTAATTGCTGGCATCCTTGATCTAGGGAATCGTTGCCAACACAGAATGTCTGGCTTCGTCTACATCCATCTTGACCGCTTTGTTTACTATTGTGCTGTTCCACAAAAGGGACCCAGACAGGTGCTTGAGTTTGACATCATGGCTTCACAGCTCCTCTTCGATTGGCCGGTGCCTGGTCTACAACTCTTGCAAACTGTCTAGTGTATTCCTATTCCTGATCTAGTCGCTGGAGAGAAATGAAATTGAGCAGAGGCACTAGGTGGTTTCAGCTTGGCTACATTATACTCCCCACAGGAGCATAGTCTGGGGGTTATTTCTTTTTTTTCTCCTCCTCTTTTCATGTTAAGCTGTACTATTTTTTCATAAAGGTGTGGCTGAGATGGCTGCAACACCTGAATTTACCCTTCTGGAGATCAATAAAGTGTCTGTCTGTCTGTTTAAATCAGACCTGGGGATTCTCCAGCTCCTGGGCCACATATGGCTCTTTGGTTGACTCCGACCGGCCCCTTTAAACTAATTTGGAATTACAAAATAAACATATTTTATAATTTTACCTCATGCACAGACTAAAGCTGCATTGCTTTTATTTTAGAGGTGTTTTTATTCACATACAAAATGACACAATAAGTAAAGACGTGTGCACACAATGAATATTATGCAGAATTGAGTTAAGCCTTTTGGCCCGGCCCTCCATAATATTTTCTATTTCTCATGTGGCTCCATGGAAAAAATAATTGCCCACTCCTGGTCTAAATGATTCTAGTGAGGGCATATGGAGTTTAAAAACACAGTTTAAAAACACAGTGGAGCACTTCCTGTATTACCGCATGACATCACAAGATGGAAAAGGGTGTTTTCTGTTTGAGAGAAGAGCTCAGCCTGAATACACAGGGTTTGTGTGTTAAACATGTGTGAATGAAATGAAACAAAACACAACTCCAGCTCCTTTGTTTTTGATTAGGAATAGTGTAATAGTGTAATAGTGTAATATGGGAACTTCAGTTAATTGTTATGATATTTTTTCACTTTATACACAAATGAGACTCATGAAATGCAGTTGGTGTGTGGGCTGAGCGTGTCACAGGTTCAGAGCAGGGTTCGGAGGCGGTGGTGGTGGTGTGATGGTTGTGTGTGTGTGTGTGTGTTAGTGTGTGGGGTGGGGGCGGCCCGCGGGGGGGTCTGGTTGGCTGGGCTGTGTGTCCCGGGCTGCTGGCTCTCTGGATAATTTACAGCCCCTTCATCCTGCTGGAATGTGTTTGTAGCCAGACGTAATGGGGGCCATCCATTCTCCCTGTCAGCATTTGGGAAACACGTTGTGAGGAGGCACAGGCAGGAAATGTTTGGCACTGAGAGGTGGCCAGGCCCGAGAGCAGCCTGCGGACTTTATATAGGCGGAGGCATTGCTGGAGAAAATACTTAAAGGTTTACTGTGTAACTTTACGAGTGGAGGGTTCATCACCATGGAGATGTTGCTGTTTTTCCTGGTATTTAACTTATCTATTTCTATGGAGACAAGCACCAAACCAATAGAACACATATTTTTATTTATGTATTTTCAGAAAAACCTATAATTAGATAATTAAGCATGTATCTTGTGTAGCTGTATTGCAAACCTTATTTTTCGGACAATAAGGCGCACTAAAAATCCTTAAATTTTTTTTGAAAATCAACAGTGCACCTTATGTATTAATTCTGGTTGTGCTTACTGATCGCGATCCAATTTTATGTGGTACACAACACTCAAAAATCTGTTAAAATGTTTTAGTACGACTTTGGTAAACTATGAAGCCGCACCGCTTGATGGATTGTCAGAGCATTACAGCGACCGCGGAGTAACGTAGGCCAACAGAAACTGACCGCATCAGCACACAAGGATCAAGGTGTTTTTTCAGCGCTTATAAGTTATGCTAATTAGCCATGTGGTTTTAAGTTTCGTTTCTGTAAAATATAAACAAATGTGCGCAAAGCTGTATTAAACACATTATTACTCAAAGTATATTTGAGTCCTCCTCGTAGTAAAGAAATAAAAAAAAAAAAAAACTTAAATTATCTACCCGCATTCACATTCATAATACACATTCACCAAAACAGGGAGGCAACGCCGGGCGAGTTACGCCAAGATCTGCTAATGGATCGTGGACGCCTGGACTAAGGGTCGTCTGTTTGTTTCGCTTAATACACCTTATCATCCAGTGCACCTTATGTATGAAAATAGACAAGAGAATTCAGCATTATTGATATTGTGCCTTATAATCCGGTGCACCTTATAGTCCGGAAATACGGTAATTAAACAGTATCTGAATACTTACACAATGCACCTTTAATGAGGCTGTCTGTACCGTCAGTAAACATAATGTGGGCCCTTTAAACGATGGTTGTTTTGAGAATTTCTTGTCTTCTGGATTGCGTCTGGTCCGATTATAGCGCCATGAATGCAAGCTCGGCAATGTCCTGTGCATTTAGTAGAGATATGAAGCCGTCCTATCGCTCTGTCATCGCGGGGGTATGATTTCCAATGCGCTGCACAGCCTTGTCATCAGGATATCACTCTGGCTGAGTTTACACACTCTCCGGGAGATTCTGTTACTATTTACCATTTGGTGGAAATATATTAAGGGCTTCCAGTGGATTAGATGAAACTATAGACCAAGAAAGTATTTTGTTTACAATCCTTGCAGTTATCTTCACAGTGGTTAGCTAGTGGGCTGTTAACTATAATTAAAGAAAGAAAAATATACAGTTCTATTTGTTCGTTGGTCCATACAACTTATACGACAAATGAAAGGGTCTTTGCCTACGTATCTGAGCAAAATTTAACTCAGTATAGATATATTGTTTAAGCAGCTCTTGAGGTCAAAATAAGTCATCTAATTAGAAAGCATTTCATTGTCCGATAATCAGTACACATTAGCATGCTAGTTGTTGTTCGGCAAAACTCCACTTTGGTCTCAGAGTTGTGGGAAGTGCTTATAACGTCATTAAGGTGAATAATTAGGATGCTCAGAGGGCATGTAGTAAGAGGGGAATAACTTTAGACCTCTGATAACCGTTTAAAATGAAGTAATTCATGTTTTTAAGATGGTAAAACTCAGGTACAGTGACTTGGCAGCAGAAAATCATATTATTTTGTTTCTTTAGAATGCTCTTTTTGCAGATAACAGTGAAAAAGAAAGTCTTTATGCTCCCTTTACTCTTAATTTTCTTGAGTATTTTTTATTTGAAATAGATTTTGCAGACTTGGTAGTTCACATCTTAGGGATGGTTAATGGATTTAACAGATACTTTTACTGTAAACAATTCAGGTGTGTTAGTATCACTGTAGTTTGCTTCTCTCTTCAGACAGATATAAGGCAGTGACTTAAAGAACCCTGTCAGAACTGAAGAAGCTACTTAGACGAGTGTTAAAATGTATTCACTAGCCTCTATACTTTGATCATATTTATTAACTAAATATGTACGAGGGTATGTTAGTTTCACTGTAGCTTCTCCCTTCAGACAGATATAAGGCAGTGACTTACAGAACCCTGTCAGATCTGAAGAAGCAACTTGGATGAGTGTCAAACGTATTCAGTAGCCCATATAACTAAGACAATATGCTTTCACTGTGATGCGTATTGACTAGATATATACTAGAATATGTAAGTTTCAGTGTAATTTGCTCCTCCCTTCAGACAGATAAAGAAGCAACTTCCAGAACCCTGTCAGAACTGAAGGAGCTACTTGGATGAACGCCAAAACGTGTTGTCATTTTTATTGACTGGATATACTGTATACTGGGGTATGTTAGTTTCACTGTAGTTAGCTCTTCAGCTCTCTTCAGACAGATACAAGGCAGTTACTTCCAGAACTCTGTCAGAACTGAAGAAGCCACTAGGACAGGGGTCTCCAATCTGTAGCTCGGGAGCTACCATTCGCTCTCCACACCCTTACAATTAGCTCGACAAAGGATTTCTGAATTATACGTATTGTACTAAATAACTCAAATTTGATTCATTACCACTGTAAATGTGTTAGTTTGAACTTTTCACACTAATAAAGGGATAACGGTTTAATGTTTTATAGGCATCTAACTGTACATCTAAGGCTTGCCCTCTTATATCGAATCAATTTCTTGCAACCTTTAAATTGAGTAGCTCTCCGGCATTTTTATTTTATAAAGGTAGCTCACCGGATGCAAAAGGTTGGAGATTCTTGCACTAGGATGGGTGCCAAAATGTATTCACTAACCTCTATGATAACATACCCTAGTGAAACTAACATTCCCTAGTATATATTTATTAACTACATATACACTAGGGTATGTTAGTTTCACTGTAGTTAGCTTCTCCCTTCAGACAGATAGTGACTTACAGAACCCTGTCAGAACTGAAGAAGCTTCTTGGATGAGTGTCAAAACGTATTCACTACCCTCTATACTTTGATTATATTTATTAACTAACTATATACTAAGGAATGTCAGTTTCAACTGTAGCTTTTCTCTTCAGACAGATATGTCAGTGACTTACAGAACTCTGTCAGAACTGAAGAAGCTACTTGGATGAGTGTTAAAATGTATTCACTAGTCCATATAATTAAGACAATGTGCGTTCACTGTAATGCTTATTGACTAGATATATACTAGGGCAGTGGTCCCCAACCTTTTTTGTACCGGTTTTAAGTCCGATAATATTTCGCAGACCGGAGGGGTGGGGGGTTAGGCGTATGGGAGGAGGCAGGAGGAGACGTGACATGGTTTAGTCCTGGTTTTAGTTCTGGTTTAGAGAAGTGGCCCGCGAGAAACGGTCCACGCGGGAGGGGACGTATGTGCTCTCGCGGCCCGGTACCAAACGACCCACGGCCTGGTACCGGTTCCCGCCCCAGAGGTTGAGGACCCATGTACTAGAGTATGCTAGTTTCACGGTAGTTTGCTCCTCTCTTCAAACAAATATAAGGCAGTGACTTACAGAACCCTGTCAGAACTGAAGAAGCTACTTGGATGAGCATCAAAAATAGTCACGAACCTCCATGCTTTCACCATGTATCAACTAGACATACTGTATACTTTATTGATAGAGCTACGCAACTTTGATTCAAGCTTTTTTTACCCTTACATTTTTCTGAAAACGCCAAACCAAAAGTGACATTTTCGGATCTAGATTTTTTGAGGGTACAAGAAACACCGAAACATCCTTGCACAAGTGGCCAACAGCAGGCACCGCTCCATGTTAAAGCCTGCTCTGTTTCCTCCACAGTAACAATGGCCTGTGTGGATCGAATTTGGCACAGACAAAACAGCTGGCGTCTGACACAGCCCTGAGAGCAGCGTGACAGAAAGCAGCTGCACGGCGAGCTGTAGAGGAGGGAGCATGGAGCGATTTGGTGAGAGAAAGAAAGATGGAGGACAGGAAACCTCGAGGGGGGACTCTAAATCTCTCGTCCTTGGCTTTGTTTGTGGCACTGGGAAGTTCTGGAAGAGGATGGATCACACTTTGTCGGTCCTATGAGAATAAACGGCAAAGTCACTCAAGGGGGGGTTCAAAATCTTCGCCTGCCTGGTGTCATGTTAGTGATGAGTGATACCTGTGATAGCCTATCAGCATTGCACTAATGAAAATACTGCACATTGTATCAGGTTTAGGAAGTTGTAGTGTATTATTTTGTCATATAATTTTGTAGATTTCAACAATCCTATCTTTTCTTTAAGATTTATTCACAATGAACAGGTAAAACCGCCCTCTAGAGATGTGAATCTGGAAATACTCCTGTCAAAAAGAGCGCACTTCTGGATTCATCAAACTTAACACTCTTGCTCCTCATGGACTTCATGTCGATTTTGACCTAAGATGCTTTTTGTGATATGGTCAAACTATTTTTTGTGAATGTTTTTATGTAAATATCTATCTGTTTTTTTCTTGTTGTAGATTGGGCTGATCTCACTTTGGGATGTCCCATTCATTAGAGGATATGAGCACGTAGCCTGATTTATCAGCCGGTTTCATTTTGTGGAAACCGGCTGACCTCGCAGCATTAGTATTCGTTTGCTCAACAGTAGGTGGGGACTTTTTTTATTTAACCAGTCACTGCTATTTGGTCGTGATGTATGTAATGCGTCAAATCGTGTAGGAAGAAGGGCAATAACGTCTTCCCCTTGATGAAATTCACCAAATGTTCTCTTTGTTCCAGTTTTAAATCCTCAATCTCAGGAATCGTTGCCAACACAGAATATCTGTCTTCATCTACATCCATCTCAACTGCTTTGTTTACTGTTGTGTGGTACCACAAAAGGGACTCAGACAGGAGCTTGAGTTTGATGTCATGGCTTCACAGCTCTTCATAGATTGGCCGGTGCATGGTCTGTAACTTTCGGGGTTCTTGCAAACAGTCTAGTGTATTCTGATTCCTGACCTAGTTGCTGGAGAAAATTAAATTGAGTGGCACCAGCCTGGCTAATGAGCACCTGGGCTGGCAACCATTTTGTTATACTGTGGTTCAAAGCAAGAACAACGATCTGACAAAGGCTTCTTGACAAAACGTAATTAATTTATTCATTTGCACTTCTACAAGAACATTGGTGTGTGTTTTCCGTCTCATTTGAGTGTATTATTTTGTGTCATGATTGTGTACATGTATAGAAATTTGCTGTGAGGGAGCATGGTTACAAAGGCTTGTGAGCTGAGTCTTGTACAGGATCGTACTGCTAACCATAACAAGGGTTTGAGAGATCACTAGATCACTCAAACATGAGCAGGCGTGTTTTTGATTAGGGAACGTGACTATATGATAGAAAGCTCTAAAAAGTCAATTTTGTATTAAAACCCCTTTTTAATTTTATCTTTGGACACAACTAAACCCGCTAGCCACCGCGTTGTAAGGAGGAAGTGTTCAAGGGGGCGCTACCGACTCCATCGACGTTTCAAATTGACTTTACATAGGAAAATAGTTACCCCTCTCTCTGTAACTGCTGCACTCCTTGTCATTTTGGTCTAAAATGTTGATATTAACCCACTCTATATGATCCTGATCCCTAAAAAGAAATGCATTTTTTGCAGATTACAAATTGCAAGTAGTGAAATATACAGCCAAAAACAGTAATTGAGCAGGAAAAAGAAAGTTTGGAGTGAGAGAGAAACTTATGACACCGGAAGGGTGCATCATGCAACTTTCCTGGAAGTCCTTGGATGGATCGACAAAGCCTGGACTTCACTGACAACAGAAACCATCCAGTCGGGATTCAGCTACACAGAAGAGGAAGCAGTTTACCTCCGGAGGTCGTGGAGTTGCTCAGAAGTGACACTGAGGATGAAGAATTGAATGGATTTCGTGATTTGGAGTGAGATGGAGAGTTTGGTAAACTTGTTCTGTTGTTTATGTTATAGTTTATCTGAAGAACTGTTCATATGTGATGTTAACAGTCTGTTCTTCTCTGTTCTGTTATTACTAGAACTTGACTTTCGAGATGAAATGTCCGTTCCTGGTCTATTTTATAAAATACATTTGCCCAAAAAAGTGCGACTTGTAATCTTCATTATGCATTTTTTGACTGGATACTCTGGAGCAATTTATAGTCCAAAAAATACAGTATATGAATTTGGGTAGAGGTAGCTCATCTTGACAGGCCTATAACTTCAAATAATGCTCCCACAATATAAGAGAAAGAAATGACTGGAAACAATGAAATCTTTATATTAAATAGCGTTAAATATATAATATTTAACACTAATATCCAAGGCTACAGTGTGAATATATTGATATTTTATTTATACAGCGCCTTTCTAAACAAAGTTACAACATTTTCTACATATGGAAACTAAATAAAATACTGTGTAATGAAAATGATAACAATAAAATCTAATATTAAATCCAAACTATTCAATCATTCTGCCGCAAATCTAACAGCACATGTTGTTGCTTAACTGGTCCAAACATACAATAAAACCAATACACTTTTAAAATGTTACTCCACTTCTGCCAAGACTTGAAAAAATAATGGATCAAACTGTAAACAACTTTAGCTTATAGAAAATGACTATACTGTATATACACCTACTACGCATTACAATGAACTCTTTACCAATTTTTCACGACAGGCCCTACTTTCACCGCTCCCAAGTACCCAAGGCCAACCGAGCTCACTTTTTTTTTTTTTACTGTCACGTCTCTGACACATCGACCTTCAGTACGAGGAGAGGGAGGGTACCCAGAGGAGCGGAGAGAGAGAGAGAGCACATTAATCACACTACCTGCTACTACTACCTGCTCCGTGCTACTGCCTCTCTTAGTAAATGCATTTTGTTTACTAGCGCCAACTTGCCACATTAATTAATTTCCTGTCCCTGTGGTTGGATGCGTTCCCCCCCTCTCCCGGTGTAGTCGGAGGAGGGGGGGGTGGGTGAGACTTGTTAGCTGCGCGGCGAGTGGAGAAGTGACTACGCCTGACAATATAATTTACAGTGTCTGTGGGGAGAGAGCCATCGGAGCGGGGACGCCTTGTTCATGCCACATTAGGGGGTTTGGTTGCCGCAGACTGGGGCTCCGATCAATCAGGGCTGTTTTCCGATGCGGTTTTGGAGGAGCGTGTATTTGAGAGAAGGTTGAGGAGTGCAGGCTGTGTTTTGCTCTGTCTGTGCTATAGAGGTTATGCAGATGTCATTTTATTAAAAAAAAAAAACCTTCAACATTTTCACTATGTGGCACTGAGCAAAGACATATGGTTAGTAGACTTCGATGCTAATGCCGTCATCAAGATTTTGGAACATTGGAGCCAGTTCGCTGTATTTTTTACTATAGCCGTAAGAGTTAGAGTCAGAAAATCTCAAATTATGAATAATCAAGAAGGTGTCAGTTGGTACTAACCCACTGACCACATTTAGGTGAGGACAAAAGACTCTTTTAAAGTCATTATTGAGTGTGTAAACCTTTTGGTGTGTTTTTTAGGTAATAATTGTTGAGATTTCTGAACTTCTGTTGTTCTGGTAAACATCTACTGACCACTAAACCCCCTCTTTTACATATGACTGTGAGTACACTAGATAAATTACATAAATATCTTGAAATTACTTTATATCGTTTAATATGGGGATTGTCTTCCTCATTCATCTGTATATGATGGAGCGTTTGAACTGATGTAATTCTGGGTAGTAACGGGCAAAAATACAGCCAATATTTTGCCTCTTTGAATGTTTATGGCACTGAGTGGTAAAACTATGGGCAGCATAACAGACAAAATGTGTTTATTTGTTTATTTTATGGAGCTTTTTCTAGTTGAAATGAATTTTACATGGCAAAATGGAAACGAAGTAGTGACTATGTGTGGCCATACCGGCTTGTCAAAGACTGATCCCGTCAGATCTCAGATGCTAAGCAAGGCCGGGCCTGGTTAGTACTTGGATGGGAGACCACTGGGAAAATCAGGTGCCACAGTGGGGCGCCAGTTACAAAAACTGTCGTGTCCTTGGGCAAGACACTTCACCCACATTGCCTAGTATGAAAGTGGTATGTGCGGGAGTGATGGTGATGGTGATGGTGGTGGTTGGAGGGTCCGATGGCGCCAATTGGCATGGCAGCCGGGCTTCCGTCAGTGTGCCCTAGGGCAGCTGTAGCTACAATAGTAGTTTACCACCACCGGGTATGGAGAAAAAAGAATAATGAATCTCTGTAAAGTGTCTTTGTGACATATGTCTGTGAAAAGCACTATATAAATAAAGACTTACTTACTATAGGAGGACCATAGGAGGGGATAAATAGTGTCCATGTTGTGTAGCTAAATGTTAACAGCTTTTTTTAATACACCATTAACTTGATGTTCCTGTTTTAGATGTCACATACTAAAT
Organism: Boleophthalmus pectinirostris; assembly: GCF_026225935.1. Taxonomy (NCBI): domain Eukaryota; kingdom Metazoa; phylum Chordata; class Actinopteri; order Gobiiformes; family Gobiidae; genus Boleophthalmus; species Boleophthalmus pectinirostris. The sequence goes on along the minus strand of NW_026571353.1, from coordinate 7,958,528 downwards.
ATTCGGCAACAGAATTGTAGAAGTTTCTATTTGTTATTAAGCTGTAGCAGCTTTTTCAGATTTTGATTGTGTTTTGAGCTTTGCCAGAAGAAAATGTCCTCATTGGCACTCATATAATGTGGCCACTCTATAAAAAATGGTAAATGTTGTGATGCCTACTTTATACCCTCTATTGTAACTACATGCTAATATGAAGAATCACCTGAGACTGAGATTTTTCCCATCACTGTAATATGAAATTGCTTATTGTTGCTGTGCCATTGGACAAATCACATCACCAATATTCCTTACATGAAAGTTGATAGTGAAGGTTTGAAGGTTAGAAACATTAAAATGAATAACAGCTGGGATGCATTATATTTATTACACAAAATGATGATTGAAATTTGCTAAATTGTGTTGATTGGTGTTAGGGATGGACTTGATCATCAAATGAAAGTAATGATACTGAAAATGGCTATTAATGATTGAATGTGACAACTCAAATTCAGACAAAAATAAAATGCAGAATATCATGCAGAATACTAATACTGAGTTATTTGTATTTTGGTACAGTTACATTTGGTGGTATTCAGAATACAGTTACTTCCTAAAATCAAAAGAATACATGGCTGTGCTTGATCACACAATTTATGCTTCAAACTGCACAGAATTAGTGAGAAATGAACAAACATAAAGCTGTTTTTAATCTGATTGGACCATGTATCAGCATATCTTACAAAATACGTTTTAATGCAGTATTTAATTCGTTATTCTGTAACTAAATGCATTTTCAAAGTATTCTTCCCATCACTCCCTGCCATTAACCAACATAGAAACAATATATTATTTTGGTAGCAGTAAATATTCAGCTTAGCCTAAAAGTTATACCTCCTTGGCTGCTATACAGAGTACATAGAGTACATAGTATATAGAGTATATATTTGTGCTATTGACACATCCCCTATTTTACCATAACATTACACCAACTACTGCTCTGTGTGATTTGACTGCACGGCTGTCTCCATAAGTGAGTTATGTACGCTGACATGGACTCCCACCCGCACTAACGTGGCACCACTAGACCCCAGAGTGTAAGAATATGCATGGTGGAGCTCTGCCCGGGGAAACAGTGGTAATGAACAGCAGAGAAGAGCTCATTTTTCAGAGTAGAATCAGAATGTGGAGTATGAGAAGACACAGAGGCGGAAACACATGCAGGCCCAAGTGCTGCTCGTTCATCATGTTCATAGGAGCGGGTGAAGGACCTTATCCATCGCAGCACACTTACAGTATGAGGAGTATACAGGCACTGTGCAGCAGCAGGATGAAGAGAGGGGAATGTAGTCTTATCAGGACCCAGACACCTGTTAGGACAGACACTAGGCGCACTGTCATTGAATGGTCTATTTTCAAGCTTTTTTCACAAATAAACTGCACCGGACTTTAAACGAAACACAACAGTTGGATGGGTCAGTGGGACTTTGTTTGTGGCGTTCACGGTGACTCTGGGCTTTGTTCAGTTGTGGCGTGTAGGGAGGGTGCTGTCTGGGACCAACGGATTGTCGGCGTGTTCGCAGTGACTCAGTTGTTCAGTTGTGTCTAGAAGTGGCACATCGTACTCCCTTTTTCGGTTCGTTCCTCGGTCCCATTCCTCGTCCGCGTGGAGTGATGAGTGTGGCTGCGGATGTGTTTCGTTGTGCGGTCGCTGTCTGCTCTGTGCGTGTTTGCGTGCGCTTGCGAGTGGTGCGGCTTTGTAGTTTACTGAAGTCGTGCTGGGACACCCGAGTGGATTCGTGTTTAGGGCGCTCTGGATTGCGGGGCGCGTGATCGTTTTTTGATGGGGTTGGAGGCTTAAGAGTGCGCCCTATAGTGTGGAAAATACGGTAAGCTGTGTGCTGCTCTGTCTAAAAGTCTTCTATCTGTCCGAAATTATTGTTTGTTTTACTTCTTTAGACCAGTACTTGAGTTGTACGGGAGGATGTTACAGCAGGCATTTACACCTCAACATGGGGCAGCTTTGGCACATATTTTAAACTGTTTTCTTGATTACTGCCTACTGTGGTGTATGTCAGTATCATCTGTATCATTCTGCACACATGCACCTCCCCTGGACCCGTGTCCACTTTGCTCTGAGACAATTTTTAGATAATGATTCAGAATGTATCTAGGTCCAGTTTAGATCCATATTTGAACTAAGTTACTAATATTAATTCACCATGGACCAATACTCCAAAACAGTTATTGTTCTTTTTATACTGTTCATTAATTTATTTTTTAATGCCGTAAAGCTGTGACCTGGAAGTACAATCCTGTTGTCATGGTAACAGAAGACCAAGCAGCACAGATGCTCTTTTGGGGAAAAAAATGGGTGCTTTTGGTGTAAAGTTGGGTTTGAGAGCATGCATCAGTGGGAATAAATTGAATAAATCTGATCACTGATTACAACAATGTGGCAATGAATGAGCTTTGACCTACCAGTGCAGGTACATTATATTGAAAACAAACCTATAGAAGCAACCCTAGAAACATGAATAAAGTAGACAAGTAGATTAGTAAGATTTGGGGTTGTTGTAGACTGCAATAATTTTAACAACAAAGATGTGTGATTTTGGTTATATAGAGAGAAAATGCTAAAGTTAAAGTGAGGTTTGTGTTATTGAAATCTTAAAGAAGTTTTCCTATGTATTTAACCCATCCCTGAATACCAGGAGCAGCAGCCATTGTACAAAAATGCATTTTTATTTAACAACAAAAACAAGCAAACTAGATAATACATTCAGCTACTTCAAAAGTCCCATGTCACATCAGATAACTTCATCTCATGATAAAAATGTATTACATACTGACAGAAACACACACTGTCCTCCAAATGACCATGGTCAGTGGGTTCAAATGAAAAGTACGCTTTAGAAAGACAATTTGCATAACCAGAGGAGAATCTTCGTAAGGCTCTGCATAAGACATCATCTTTCTCAGGGAACTGGTGTCTGAGGTGTTGTCTACAGGCCTCCAGTAGCACATACACAAGAGAGAGTTCTGTAACGCTCAAAACTCCCATTAGGATGTGTTCCTGATACAGCAGAGTGTTTGCTTCACATGCAGCTTTCCTCAACTCTGTCAAAATACGGTGGGGTTCATTGTGCCAAATTATGCTTAATTTCACAACTCCTGCAAAGAAAACAATAATAAGAAGACCTTCCAAAATAATTAATACAACTCTTTTGTTAGCTATGTCCCAAGTAAAACGCAATATTAATAAACTAACAAGGCCCAAAATTAATAAACAACATAAGACTAAACCGACATGTGTAATTGTATAGGCCCTGGCAAGTTTAAATCTGACTTTCTCCTTGTCTACCCTGTTGAATATATTAATGGCCTCCTTGTAAACTGCTCGATTTTTAATGATCAGCCAAAGTTGGTCTGGAACTAGTGTGCTCCACACTCCACAATCTAAGTTATTTTTAACCTCATAAATAGATTTAAGTGGCTGAAGAACTTTGCCATTGTAGATGTTTGGTCGCTGGTACGGCACCACAGTGGAGTTCTGGAGTTGGTGGTTGGGGGTGCACAGAACTCGGAGTAGCTCCTGGCTGAAGTCGGGGCGGGTGACCTCCAGGTAGGTGAGGTGACTGAGGTGCAGAGGGATGGGCAGGTCATTCTGCAGAAGCACTGGCACTATGGGCTTCCTCTGCAGACAGTCTCTGAACATGGACATGTTGGCCTCCAGCAGACACCAGCGGCTGCTCACAAACTCCTGACTCAGGACCAGCAGAACCTTCTGACTCTGCTGGATGCAGTCGGACATGTTCTCCAGGATGGAACGTCCTGGAGTAAAGTCCCTTTCATGATAGCACACCTTCAGACCGCTGTCCTCCAGCTGCTGGATCAAAGCATGTGTCCAGTGAAGGTCAGAGCTGCTGTAGCTCACAAACACATGGAAGAACTCTCCGTCTGTGAACTCAGGGGGAGGTAAGAGCTCAAGGATCTCAGGTGAAGGGGGTTTGGCATCTGGAGCACTGTCCATGATCTCTACAAAAGAGTCAAAGCTGTTGTCAAAGTTGGAAAGTGAAATTAGATCACATATTTTGTTTTTCTCAGATTAAGCTTTACTGACATGTGTTAATGTAAAGTTGAAAATCTCTCTCAAAAAAAAAAACATAACACCATCTAGCCTAGGCATGTCCAAACTGTGGCCCGTGGTCCAAATGCAGCCCCCAGACAAATTTTTCTTGGCCCTTAGGCTTCCAGGTGAATTGGCCCAAATGACCTTGCATCAATTAAAAATTTACTTTTTATTGCAAGTTTTTTGAAAATCTACCTTGGTAAAGCTAATATTTAATATTAAGTGTGTGGTTTTAAGATCTTGAATAAAGACTGATGGCTCATTCTAACGTGTTTACACATGCACACATTTTAATGTGTTCACTGTTTTGAGCACCAGTCTGTGGCTCTCAATCAGCCCTCTGCTTCATCTTTGTTTAGATATGTGGCCCTTGATGAAAAAAGTTTGGACACCCCTTATCTAGCCGCACTGCAATTACTGTCACTTTGAGTCTATGTCATTTCAGTTTCAGTTGTTTTATAAAGGTCCATCCCACATTGGTAGAGCTGCATCCACTGGCAGTATGACATTAGATCTACCAGCCAATTTGGTGTTTAAGTCAAAGCAAAGTTAGTAAAAAACAGAATTAGACTTAGTGCTGATATTTTCTGGGAATTTGACTAAACTAAAAAGCATTACTACAGTACTCCACACATTAAAAGTATACTTTTAAACACTTTTAAAGCACATCTTACCCGTTCACGCGCAGACACGCCCTGTTGTGATAGTTACTACATCTGAGTGAATTGTTTGTTCCGCAATCCAACACCGTGTGCTCTGTTCTTAAAAAGACAGTGCACTACTTTATGTCATGTGAGTATAGTACACTAGCAAATACAAAATTATTTAAGTGGGACTGAAAACTAAATCTGATCTTTTTTCACTATTAAACTGCACATGGTTTAATAGCATTGTCTACTAGTCCTAGTGCTAGTCTGAGTCAAAAATGTATACAAATTTGTATAAAAATTTGTGTGTCTTGGCACCATTGGCAACTGCAATTTCAAGTAGTTGGTGACATCACGAGAGACTGCCTTGCTTACAGCCATTTGTTTCTGACTAAATGGGGGGATTATTGTGTTGTATGTGGCTGTGTGTGTGTGTGTGTGTGTGTGTGTGTGTGTGTGTGTGTGTGTAGGGTAGGATAGTGGGTGGAAGGGCATGAGGGATTGTTTTTAATGCACATACATGTAAAGCACATACAGTTCTGTGTGAAAAGCGCTTTATAAATACATTTTGATTTAATTTCCCCAATAATCACAGATACTAGGTTCCACTGCTCTGCTGCTCTCACTGAGAAGAAGGCCTGTCCAGGCGCACATCTCAGTGGGACAACACTGTCTCCTCTGACTGCCCCCCTGGTGTTTCAAACAGCAGCAGGTCTGATATTTACAAACTGTCCAAGAGGCGGAGAGGACAGGCTATGGACCACTTTAAATATTAAGCACAAGTTCACATATTTAGTCATGTTTTCCAATTCAAAAGTTTATATTTTGATCCCACTAATATGTATAATTCCGCACACACACACACACACACACCTCCCTTGAACCCACGTCCACAGTGTTCTGTGTTCTGTTTGTCTTCTGTGCTGTAAAAACATGTAGATTAATAAGATCTGGAGTTGTTGTAGCCTGCAGTAATGTTAGCACCAAAGATGTACGATTTTGGCTGTACCGAGACTAAATGCTAAAGTTCAAGTTAATGTATTATGTACTATTGTACCTATAGGGATGTTTGACCCATCCTTCTATACTGGAGTTAAACTTGTCAGGAGCAGTAGGCAACCACATACTATATCTTTAAGTAAAACTAAGTCTCTCTAAACAACACAATTGCACACTGTTAAAAATATATATGTTTTATTGAACAACAAAAACAAGTCATCTGTATGATACTTTCAACTTTTTCAGTTAGTCCCAGGTCACTTTGGATAACTTCACCTTATGATTTCCATGTGGCACATACTGACAGAAACAGAGAGTGTCCTCCAAATGACCAGCGTCAAAGGGTTCAAATGGAAAGTACCCTTTAGAAAGATAATAAGCATAATAAGAAGAGAATCTTCGTAGGGCTCCGCATAAAACATCATCTTCCTCAGGGAACTGGTGTCTGAGCTGTTGTCTGCAGGCCTCTAGTGACACATACACAAGAGAGAGTTCTTTATTGCTCAAAACCCCCATTAGGATGTGTTCCTGATACAGCAGAGTGTTTGCTTCACATGCAGCTTTCTCCAGCTCCTCCACAATGCGATAGGGTTTATTGTACAGAAACTTTACTAATCTCCAAGTCACTATCGAAAAAATAACAACAACAAGACCCTCTAAAAGAGTTATTACTCCTACTCTATTGTTAGCTATGTCAAGAATACTAAAAGTTAAGGACAAGGCACAAATTGTGAGGTCGAGCCCTAAAAGTAGCCCTATACCAACAAATGCCATATTGGAAAGTTTGAGTCTGACTTTTTCCTTGTTTACTCTGTTGATTATATTTATGGCCTCCCTGTAAAGAGCTTGGTCTTTAATGATCAGACGTAGTTGGTCTGGAACTAGTGTGCTCCACTCTCCACAGTTAAAGATATTTACATTCTCATCAATAGCTTTAAATGGCTGAAGAACTTTGCCATTGTAGATGTTTGGTCGCTGGTACGGCACCACAGTGGAGTTCTGGAGTTGGTGGTTGGGGGTGCACAGAACTCGGAGCAGCTCCTGGCTGAAGTCGGGGCGGGTGACCTCCAGGTAGGTGAGGTGACTGAGGTGCAGAGGGATGGGCAGGTCATTCTGCAGAAGCACTGGCACTATGGGCTTCCTCTGCAGACAGTCTCTGAACATGGACATGTTGGCCTCCAGCAGACACCAGCGGCTGCTCACAAACTCCTGACTCAGGACCAGCAGAACCTTCTGACTCTGCTGGATGCAGTCGGACATGTTCTCCAGGATGGAACGTCCTGGAGTAAAGTCCCTTTCATGATAGCACACCTTCAGACCGCTGTCCTCCAGCTGCTGGATCAGAGCATGTGTCCAGTGAAGGTCAGAGCTGCTGTAGCTCACAAACACATGGAAGAACTCTCCGTCTGTGAACTCAGGGGGAGGTAAGAGCTCAAGGATCTCAGGTGAAGGGGGTTTGGCATCTGGGGCACTGTCCATGATCTCTACAAAAGAGTCAAAGTTGTTGTCAAAGTTGGAAAGTGAAATTAGATAGTCACATAATTAGTTTTTTTCTCAGATTAAGCTTTACTGACATGTCTTAATGTAAAGTTGAAAATCTTAGAACAAAAACACCATCGAGCGGCACTGCCATTACTGTCACATTGTGCCTATGCCATTTCAGTTTCACTTGTTATATAAAGGTACATCCCACACTGGTAGAACTGGATCCACTGGCAGTATGACATTAGATCAACCAAATTTGGTGTTTAAGTCAAAGCAAAGTTAGTAAAAAAAAAAAAAAATAAATAAGGACATTAGTATTATGATAGTATTATTAGTATAATTTGTAACTGAAAGTATTCCTGTTGTGAGCATATTCACAATTAGATGATTTAAATAGTGATCCTCAGAGTCCTCAGAGTTTTTAGTGCTGATATTTTCTAGAAATCTGACTAAAATTTGACTAAAAAGCATTACTACAGTACTCCACACATTAAAAGTATACTTTTAAACACTTTTAAAAACACATCTTACCTGTTCACGCACAGACACACCCTGCTGTGATGGTAACTACATCTGAGTGAATTGTTAGTTCCGCAATCCAACACCATGTGCTTTGTTCTTAAAGGGACAGTGCACTACTTTATGTCATGTGACTATAGTACTGTAGTAAATACAGAACTATTTAAGTGGAATTGAACACTAAATCTAATATTTTTTCACTATTAAACTGCACATGGTTTAATAGCATTGTCTACTATTCCTAGTGCTAGTACTAGTCAAAAATGTGTACAAATTAGTGGCAACTGCAATTCTAAGTACTTGGTGATGTGACATAAAACTGCCCTGTTTACAGCCAGGTGTTTCTGAAAACACACACCTGACTACAGGGAGCGGAGTTTGTGTGGATACCTGTTTGACCAATCACACTGTTCCTTATACCCCCAGACTCCGCCCCTTCTCCCCATCACTCTTTTCTTTACTCCTCCAGGTCCTCCCCAGTTTCGCGGCTCTATTTAAAATGCGGTTGTGGGCGGAGTTTAAATGTCTAGTCAGACTGTAACCTGGTTATATCTATCACCAAAGCACATTCGTTGTTGTGAATTTTGCTGGATTCTACCACTACCACTCTTTAGCAGTACAACATTGCTAACCAGACATGAATACCAGAGTAATACGCCCACATCCATCACGTTTAATAGGCCTGCACCGAACTGAGAAATAAGCCTCATTCGTTACACATAATCACATAAGCAGCCAATTCACAAAATATTGTTATAATACTTTACCCTGACAAGACTGAAGGCCCCACCCCTCACCGCTAATTACAAATCCCACCAAGTCCTTATTACAAGCCAGCACCATTTGACAGTAATTAAAAATAAAAGTTGCTCCACTACGTTTTTATGTGTCGCATTGATTCAAATATGCTAACTTGAAAAACGCCAATTAATTACGATAATAAAAACGTCATGAATCGTTAAAATCAACAGCTCACTTTCTGTTTGTTCAGGCCGATCTGGGTTTCCTCTAACTCTGACACTTGGAACAACATGCGTTTTAAATGACAGGAAATGTATGTACGTTTTAGCGTGATTTATGACTAGAATGGTTATAATAAGCAAGCTAATTACGCTGGCTATTAAAATTACAAGCAGCCAGGTCTATTAAGTTGTCTGGCGTGGGGAGTGAGTTTTCATAAGAGGGCATTTAAGGTTCATCAGCAGTGAAAGAGTAACATTTAATAAGATCTGGAGCGGTTGTGGTTGAAGTAATGCTAGTAACAAAGATGAATTTTACGTGCAATTTTGGTTCTACTGAGAGAGAATTCTTATGTTTAAGTAAAGTTATTTGTTATTGCATCCATAGGGAGGTTTGTGATGTGCATTTGACCCATTCTTCTGTGTCGCTGCGGTTAAACATACAGGTTCAGTGGGTAACCTTGTACTATGCTCTTGTAGCTGGAGGATCATGCCACTGTGTGTGTTTTTATGCTGATTGAAGAAATAAACCCTGCATATTTAGGCTGAGTTCTTCTCTTAAACAGAAAACACTTTGTTCCACCTTGTGATGTCATGTGGTAATACAGGGATTGTTCAATTTTGTTTTAAATGCTATACACCTTTACTAGAACCATTTGGATGATTTCAGACCTGGAATTGCCAATCTCTACTGAACTAAGGTCCCATTTACACATACACAGGTATTTTTAAAAACTGAGACATTTCCCTTCGTTTGTATCCATCTTTTACACGCAAACAGTGAATTCACCTCTGAAAATGAATCTTTCTAACAACTCCGGCTAGAGTTTGACGTTTGCATGTAAAGTGAGATAAACAGAGTTTTAGGAGCTGACGCGCCAAAAGTGTGACCGACGTTTACCTTTTCCTCTGATGATGATGATCATCATGGAAACATTCAGAGCAGCAGTTGCACTCCTTCTGGTGGGAACACTTTTCATGTGTTTCATTTGCACAGCTGATGTTTCATATCCATGACCAGAGACCAATGAGGCTTGGAGGTAAGCAATTTTGCCACTTCTTTAACAGATCTGTGGAGAGGCGAGCCTGCTCAGTAATGCACGCTTTTCAAGGTATTTTTGAGTCATACTTACAACTGTAATGAAATAAATGGTTTGAATCTAATCCATGTGCTGCTCAGAGGCTTGGTTTAGTTATAATGGTGCTCGATGGTGTATTTATGCAGGTTGATGTAAATTAAAACTTTTTTGAAAATGATGCTATGTCCACAATGTTATTTTGGAAAACGGAGGGAGGGAAATATTCGTTTCTCAACATACCCAGCTACGTTGCCTAAAGGTAAAAGAAGCTGTTAACTTGATAAGTACCACTACATGACATCACAGGGTGGAACAAAGCAATTTGAGCTTTGGAGATGTACACAGATTAATAATAATGGATTACGCAAATGTGTGAATGAAACAAAATCAACTCCAGATATGTTTTTGAGGAGGTAATAATATTCTAACATGACTTAAAACCCACAAGAGTTTATTTTGTGTAATATATGACTTTTAAATGCTGATTTTTATTTAGTGGGGGAATTCACTTGTTTATGCAACTCTCTTGAAACTCAATAGAAGAGAGCAACAAACAGTATGCAAAGAAAGACAAGGCTATTTGCAAGTTGCAAATGCTGTGCTTTTCCACACGTTTAAAGTCTAGACTGTATATATAAATAGGAAGTGTTCATGGGGGCATTTCCTGCTCCCTTGACTCTGTTTCCAGTTGACTTTACACTGAAAAATTGCTACACTCTCCCTATAACTGCAGCAGTGTGCCTCGCAATTTTGGTCTTAAAATGTTCATATTAAAACGCTCTACATGATCCTGGTGTTTTTATTTCATTTATTTCATTTTTATTTTTTATTTCTAGCTAAATGCCAAATGCTATGGGTGACATTCAGTGGGGGAGTTAACAATTTGGGGGCCCTAGGCAAGCTTGAGCTGGGGCCCTCACTATAATCCACTGTTTTGTTGTTTGTTTGTTTTTGTTGTTCCCCATTGTTCTTAAGACATGCACATCTCTATTTGAATTAGGGTTGACTGTAAACTTGTCTTATCAGTTAGGCAGCCTACTAGATAACCAGAGCTGAAAGTAGTTTTATTTTTTTTGCTGGTACAATTTCATGATTATGCTATGATTATGTCCAAATCAGGGTCAAGCTGACTAGTCCACTCTAATGTGAAACGGGGGATGCTTTGACAGTTAAAACACATTTGACAATCAGATATTATTTTGATTCTGTTTTTTGTTTAAAAGTAAAATGCTCTCATTTAATGTCATATTAAGAGAAAATTAAATTGCTCTGAGGCCTCGTCCATTAGCGGTACTGAGGGCAATTGTTTGGGGGGCCCTAAGCAGTTGCCTACTTTTGCCTAATGGTAGCACCACCTCTGGTGATGTCACACTCCTTTAGTCCACTTCTTTATACAGTCTAAAAAAACAGAGATGTTACCATTTTTGATGTACTACTACAAAATAAAAAAGAAGAATTTTGTGTAAACTTAATATTATGTCTTGCCAAATTTTACATCCACAAATGTCCCCCTAACTTTGCTTGTTTTAGAAACGAACTCAAATTATATATAAAAGCTCTCTAAAACATATAAATGGACCTAAACCTCAAAAAGTGTACTCCTACATATGTGAAATACCCCTGGACTTTATGAACTCAGGCTGAATGAACTCGACTTCCCTTGCTATGGTCCTTTTCTCTTCCTAAATGCACTTTTTTTGTATTGTATTGTATTGTTTCTATATGTTGTGCTTATGTTCACCAACATGTAATTGCTGACGACACACAGCCATGTTTGTTGTGTCAAGTTTATGCTCCCAGTTGTGTGTAATAATAATAATAATAATAATAATAATAATAATAATAATAATAATAACAATACAGTCTAATACAATTCTGTGTATTATTCATTCGCTCCCTGGCTGATGGTGGTAAGATCCTTTTGTAGCCACAGCTGCCCCAGAGGTAATGGTGGAAGAGAGACTGCCAATCTGCGCCTTCGGTCCCTCCTACTTCAACACACACACGCACACACACCACAGTCAAACTATACAAGCTGGGTGAAGTGCCTTGCTCAAAGACACAACAGCATGCTCTTAGATAAAGTTATATTTAGCAGGTAACTGTTCTAACGTACAAATCAGTCCATCCTCTAATAAAATAACTTAATCATACATTTTAAAAAATAAATTTTGCCGAGCTTTTCCACAAGTCAGTTCTCTTGCCACAAATAAAGCAGACATGAGATATTTTAAGAGGTGTGAAATGGGCCGTATCATCTGCATGCATGTCATTAGCAGAGTTTCTGGTAAATGGTTTGTTTTAGGGCAAATAGGAAACACTCATGAAGACTTTATTACCGTGTGATGTGGAAATTCCTCCTCATTTGTGGCTCCGAATTAAAGGCACGTACTCAGAGTTTAGTCATAAAATACAAATGACTGTTTTATTTTGAAGCCTTTGGAGAAATGACATCTGACAAGTGAAACTGCATGTACCATTATAGTATTTAGACCTACTATATATTATTATAGCCTGTTTGTTGTTCTGCTTTGTAACTTTTGCTATTTAGATAACATTGTTTTTTCTAGATTTAAAAGGAAAAAAATCACAGTTGCTCAGGGCTTATCTGGCAAATCTTTATGCCGGATGCCCTGGGGTTAAGTGAGTGAGCTTTGACTTAATGACTCTGTTTAGAAGACAGACTCAAGGGCTGCAGTAGACTAAAGACATTTTTGGACGACGAAAAGATTGATTAGTCGGCTAAAAAGGGGGTATGGCTAAAGTTCTCAAAGCTCTTACGCATCTCTGTCTACCTACTCCTTTTTTTTACTTTTATAATTTAGCCAATCACTGCTATTTGGTCGTGACATAGTAATGCGCCGGATCAGTCATGTCCAAGTAATTGTCGGCACAACAGAAAACAAAGCAGAGAGTGAAAATCCTCAATCTCGGGAATTGTTGCCAACACAGAATGTATGTCTTCGTTTACATCCATCTCGATCGGTTTGTTTACCGTTTTGCTGTACCACAAAAGGGACCCAGTCATGGCTTCACAGCTCTTCACTGATTGGCCGGTGTGCAGTCTGCAACATCCAGGGTTCTTGCAAACCATCTAGTGTATTCTGATTCCTTATCTAGTCACTGGAGAGAAATGAAATTGAGCGAAGGTACTAGGTGGCACCAGCCTGGCTACATATTTCCTAGTACTGGGGGAAAAACTGAAAAAATGAATCGTGAGTTTAAACCAAAAATAAATCAAATCCTCAACTAACTCATTCACTCATTTCTAACTTCTCCTTTCTGCTGTTATCTCATCTTAAGGACATAACGATATCCAAATCTTTCGGTACGATATTGTCACAATATGCATGTCATGGTACGATATTTATTACGGTATTTTGTGGAGGCTGAACAAAATGAGTGAATATGTTACTTTTTCCTCTTAAAATGCCTTGATAAGATTCAATCCATAGAACTAAGATTTAAAAGTGCTTATTACAGTAATTTCTTCACATAGTCTGCACTGAAATGCCGCAAAGGATTCGTGGTCTATGTAGTTCCCTCTGCTTTTTTTAGCTACTGCTGCACCATAACTATTCATTTAAGCAAAGAGACTTGTAATTCAATATATTGTGAGACCTCTGACGATACGTTATCACGATATTTTGGTTATTGTTACATCCCTATCTCATATACAGTAGATCCTTAAAATGTAAATATTATGATTAGTCCACAGATTTTGGTTGACTTGCCCAGTTAATCAACTAAATGACTGAAGGCCCAGAAATTTACATTTACAATTACATGAGTAATGCTTAAAACGAATCTTATCATACCACATTCTCAACTGTAGAAAAAAAAAAATGTTCACAAGGTTATTAGCAGTTATGTGTTAAACCATATCTGCAAAACTTCTACTACTAACAAACAGTGTTGGGGAGTAACAGATTACATGTACCGGCATTACGTAATCAGAGTAAAAATTATGAGTAACTGTATTGAGTTACAGTTACTGTTTCAATGAGTGGTAATTGGATTACAGTTATTTTGTTGAAATAAATGGATTACATGGCGGTATTTTCCTGTTTCCACATTTTGGGCTAAACCAGGACTAAAACCAGAACTAAACCAGGACTAAACCAGGTCTAAACCAGAACTAAATCAGCACTAAACCAGATCTAAAGCAGGATTAAACTAGGACTAAAACCAGGTCTAAACCAGGACTGAACCAGGTCTAAAAAATATGACACCTAACAATAAGGTGGACATACTTTAAGGCATTAGTGATCTCATATAAATATCATTTCTCTATCAATAATATTTTTAATACGATTAAGGAAAGTCTGGGCTTTTCATTCTCTTTTAGCAGACAAAACATCTTATGTTAAGATTCTAGTCTTTGCTACTTTACAGCAAACAAAATTCTGTTCATGAAGACTTGGGCTCAACAGACAATTTGAAGAGAACAAACAAGAATTTTCAGGATGTTTTTGGTACATTCATATAGTTTTAAAAAGCATGACAATATCAAGTAATCCAAAGTATTCAGATTACGTTACTCACTTTAAGTAATTTATTGGATTACGTTACAAACTACATTTTGGGATATGTAATCTGTAATCTATAGGGGAATACATTTTAAAAATAACCTTCCCAACACTGCTAACAAAACTATCTACTACTTTCAGCAGTATTTTACCTCCAGTATTTGATAGGGCTGTGAAAGTCAAAATTGGATACAGTGTTTTTAATAAAAACTAAGCTACTTTCATATTTTGCTCTGTTCCCTATGAAGTCACTGCCCTCTGTCCTCTATACTAATATGTATTTGATTATCCCATTGACTTGGTGCCCTGACCTCAGAGGCTGTGTGTCCCGGGGCATGTATAGCGTCATGGTGGCTTTTCTCTGCTGCTTTGGCTCGGTGCCCATCAGCTCTTTGATGCCGTCTCCGTCCTGTCCATCAGCTCTCTGTTTGTCTTTTCACTTTGTGCTCCTCTCAGTGAGACGCCATACAACCACTGAAGAGAGAGAGGGAGGGAGAGAGGGAAGAAGAGAGATGTCCGAGATGTCATAAGTCTTCAATAGCAGACAGACGTGAGAGGGGGCCTGGGAGATGCACATCACAATATAGGACGTCAGTTTGATTCCAGGGTCTTAATGGAGCACTATGTAGCTTTTCTGATGGGGGGGTGACCTGTGACTTGGTCTGGTGGTGTCGCCTGCTAGTCTAGAAGGAGAAAATGTAAAAAAAAAAAATAAAAAAAATAGGAAAACATCTGCTTTTTCTCAAACTGTGGTATGTGTACTATTACAAGACTAATTTTAGAGTAGGTTTAGTTCTAATATAGACCTAATAAACAGGCTTATGCTGGATTGACATGTAGCACTGACCGTTCTGGAATGACTCTCGCTGAAAGTGACTGGGAATAAGCGGAACATCCAAACGAATATTTGAAGCTGTTTGGCGCAGAACAAGCACAGAAATTAAAAACAGACTAATGCTAGTACATCTAGTGCATCTAGTGCTTCCCTCTAGCCAGGAGGGCGCCACCTAGTGCCTCCGCTCAATTGAATTTCTCTCCAGCGACTAGGTCAGGAATCAGAATACACTAGACGGTTCGCAAAAAACCACGGAATTGCGAGTTCAGGCACCAGCCAGTCAGCGAAGAGTCATACATTCTGTGTTGGCAACGATTCCCGAGATCTAGGATTTAAAGCCTGAACAAAGAGAATGTTTATCAAGGAGAAAGACGTTATTGCCCTTCTTCCAACGGGATTTGGGAAAAGCATAATATACCCGTTAGCCCCATTAGTGGTGCATTACATACATCAAGAACTAAAAAGCAGCAACTGGTGAAATAAAAAAGTACCCCCTACAGTCGAGTGAACGAATTCTAACACTGCGAGCTCAGACAAAAGGTTTCCACAAAGTGAAACCGGCTGATGAATCAGGTTAGCTTCTCTCTACATGTTTTTCAAATACAAAATAGTTTATTTGTGTTCAAATTGGCTCAAGTACATGGTCTGTTTCTTTGTTTATTTTGATTGAGTTGGGCGTTTCACTTTTGACTCCACACAAACTAATCCTGCCCTGTGACTGGTCTGAAATACTGGTGGCCTGCGCAACACCGAGAGCCAGGCCAGATGGATTCTGGTGAGTTTATGATCTTAACATGATAATTCAGTTATATTATATTAAGGTACACTTTATTGTCCTCGTAGAAAACCCTGTCTTGATCTTGAGCAAGTCTTGGACATGATGACCTTATCCAACCACCATAAACCACAGATCCCCGAGGAAACCCACCCAGACAGAGGGAGAAACTTTCAAAATCCCACATAGCAGGGCCTTCTTGACCTCGGAATAGAACTCGAAACCTGCTTGTTGAGGCTATCATTTACCATCTACTTGAAAAGTCTGAGAACCACTGTAATAAATCAATCAAACCGCCTCAAATTCCGATTTCTGAACTCTTTGAACTTCTTTTTGCAGTGCGCATGGTGAATCTCTCTATCACACGCTCTCAGCCCTGACAACACAGAAGACGGAGAGCGGGGAGAGGCATCTTTGCTTCTGGGGGCCGCCGAACTCCCGACCATATTTTTTGGCGCCTGTCAGACTGTCCAATAAAGCGACTGGATATATGAACTATCTCTCGGTGATGTAATGCGCTCCATAAATCTGCTTTATAATTACTCGGCGTGGGGACAGCCAGTGGGAGCCCGATTTATTGCCTCAGCTCTTGGCATCTTAACGACTCTGTGCTTTTAATATCATTACCCTGTCATTTATTATGCTGCCAGGGTGCACGCCCAAAGCTCCGCCATAGCTCCTGTTTATTTATGCAGTTTAAAAAGGCCACTCCTGTGACACAGACGTTTAGCACGTTTTATATGGGGGATAATCACGGCCGCTAATAAGGATGTTTAACTCACCTATTCTCTAAAGTGCAGGTTCATGGGAAATGAAGAAAGAAGAGATGGTGCTGGTTAGTCACTGCTACGTCATCGGTCTAAACGTGACAAACTTGGACTACTATTCATATTTTACTTTTCTATTCAGTTTCAATTTAGATTCTATTTACTTTTATCTCATTAAAAACGAGTAATTGCTTTTTTTCTGAATTTACACTATAGCCTATATAGATTATAATCAGTACCATAACAAAAAAAAAAAAAAAAGTTGTTTTATTCCTTTATTCCTCTAAAGCAGGGATCTCCAACCTGTACCAGTAGCTCACCATGGGATTTCTGAATCATATATTGTGCTGAATAACTCAAATTTGATTGATTACTTGCCTATTTCCATTGTAATTTTGATGCCTAATTTTGTGCACAGATTACTGGATAATGGGTTATGTTTTATAAGTCACTGCACCGTTTTTCATTTTACAAAAAGTAGCTCACAGGAGAAAAAAGGTTGGAGACCCTTGCTCTAAAGATTGACCTTTGCTCCAGACATGCCTCTTATAATTTTACTTGTCATTCAGTCTCCTCTACGGCTATTCATATAAAGACACTTGCCTCTTTAAGCCTTTGAGAGCAAAGCTTTCACACCACACGTCAACATTTGTTTAAAGCGATAGTGCGTAACTTTCTGACCAAAATCATATTTCATGAAGATAAGTAGGGTGCATTAGCCTGATTAATCAGCCAGTTTCTTTTCGTTGAAAGCATCTGACCTTGCAGAGTTAGAATTTGTTCGCTCGATGGTAGGCGGGTACTTTTTTTATTTAACCAATAGCTGCTATTTGGTTGTGACATATGTAACGCGCCGCTAACGGGGCTAACAGGTATATTAGGCTTTTTGCAAATCCCGTAGGAAGAAGGGCAATAACGTCTTCCCACTTGATAAAATTCACCAAATATTCTCTTTGTTCCAGCTTTAAATCCTCGATCTCTAGAATAGTTGTCAACACAGAATGTATGGCTCCTCGCTGATTGGTCGGTGTGCGGTCTACAACTTTCAGGGTTCTTGGAAACCGTCTAGTGTATTCTGATTCCTGACCTAGTTGCTGGAGAAAAATGAAATTGAGCGGAGGCACTAGATGGTGCCAGCCTGACTAAGGTTTCATGCCATTAATCTGAAATATTATAGCCAAAGGAACAGCATTTCCATGGAGGAGCCTTAGGCCAAATAAGAGTCAGGTTCGTGGAGATGCTAGTCTGCTCTGAGTAAGGACACATGTTTTTGTTTTTCAGTGCCATAAAAACGTTCGTAATGAAAAAAAAAACACTTTTATTCTTTTTTCTTTTTTATACAGTGCTTTTCTACCTTCAAAGAACTCAAAGTGCTTTACAGTGTCTTGCTCAAGGACACAACAACAGCATTCATTTGTGGGAGCTGGAATTACACCATCCAACCTGTGAGTCTAACCTGCCCGCTCAACCAACAATGTTTATGTCAAGAGCGGGATTCAAACCGCCAACTTTTGGATCAAACGCTCTTACCAACCGAGATACTGTCTAGTCTAACTTTGGCCAAAAAGTTACATACTGTGGCTTTACACGACCTACTATACATTTCCTAACTTTTTGAACTTTCAGTCATGTTACAATAGTATAGTTTATTCATTCGTTAGTTTGTTTTTGTTTTTCAGTTTAAGTTTTTTAAGTTTCAAATTGCTTCTTTTAATAGCCAGCTGACCCGCCTACTTTCCATGTTCTTCGCTAGACTAACTTTTTGTTACCGCGCCGACTCAAGCTCGCATTAGTCTTTCGAGTGTTCCCATGCAGAAGTCCACACAGGATTATACATCTCTTATATCTTTGTCTCCCTGTCCACAAACCCTGCAAGCACCCTCCACTTTGCATTGTCCCTGTTCTTCCTCCTCCTTTTGGCGAGCTCTCAATGCCCTCCTTACCTCGCTCCCATTTATCTTACGGAGAGACAGTCGCTCCGGTTGCGCGCGGGGGCCCGACGTTGGGGAGGGTCACGATAATAAACGAGCCAGCATAGAGGACAGGCTTTCTGCTGCCATGTCACGCTAATGCTAATAGATACCCCATCTTCCTATACCTCCCTCCATTCCCCTTCTTTTTCCCCTCACCCCCTTTCGCTCTAGCTGCTAAACGCCAGCGCTACACCGCCGCCGCCGCCGCCGTAGTGACAGTGACATATTAGTTTTGCGTCGCCGTGCAATCTGATAGCCCGGGAGTTTGCCGCCATGCTAAAGATTTGATTAATGTTGTTCCATTTGCAGGCTGTAATTGGGTGCGACTGGAGTGCAGGATAATCATGTGTTCCAATTCGAGGGGGTATGGAGGGGGGGGCATGCTAACGAGAGAGAGAGAGAGGGAGAGTTAATTAAGGCTGTAGCCGCGGCGACAGTAACGGATGGCTGTGGTGACACCCCGCCCGGTCCCGCCCTTCGCCTTTCATTTCCTCCTCTCCGAGCATCCAGCCGACGAGCTCAGATGTATGCGGAGATAGCAGCCGAACACCTAAACAGACACGGAATACAGGAGTGGAGCTGTGCACGGTATAGGAACAATGACTAGGACTAAAAGTGCATTATGTAACTGCTGCGTATGTTGTGTAGAATGTTCCACAGTATGGCATTACAGTGTGTCTTATGTCTGTTCTAAAACGTGTCTGTCTATTTCTAACAGTTTTATAATAATGTTATAATATTGTTTATTCATTCCCTCAAGGTAATTTAGGGATGTTATTGCTTTCATATTTGTATTTATTTTGGGCAAGTAAGGTTACGTTTACACTGAAACGAATCACCAAATCACCGTATCACTATATCATTGTATCGGAAACCATTTGCGTCCAGACATGTCGTTTCTAAGTCCGCAATCAAAGCCTTCACAAAACTGCCTGAAACACTAGTCTCATGACTAGGCTGGCGTCATGTCATCACCAGGGCTACAAAAACAAGGAAGTGGAACACCGTGTCTGAAGTTGCAGCAGCCGATTTCTAGCCGAGGAAGACGGCAAGTGTGAAAGTAGTAAGTAGTAGTAGTAAGTTCTAGCTACGCTGTTTCCCGTTTGTCTGTGTTTTGTTTAAACTGTTTTCCGCAATAGCGTCACATGACCGATGTCACAAACCCAGTGAATCAGGAAGGCGCAAGTCACAGTGATGTGGTCCAATAAGGACGCAACTAGAGCTCCTTCATCAGTGTTTTCAGGCGTCCACACAGAGCCGGATCAGATCTGTACTCAGATGATTTCGTGGGAGCTGGCAGCACCAGATCGTTCCATCTCTGGAGCCGTTTTCCATTAGTGTGGACGAACACTGTATCCACAACGAAAACAACTCAAATATGTACTAGTGTGGATGGGGCCTAAGCAATTTACATTCTTTATGAAGGAACAGAGTATTATCCATATGACATTAGTGCAATCATAACAACAGAAACTTGCTTTCTTTTGCATTCTTCAGACATTTTACATTAAACTATATGAACTATTTACAAATGAATAACTGTTATAGCTTGGTAACATAACTATCATCGTATTGCAATAATACAAAAGGATTCAAACTTCGTGGAAACCGTCTGACCTCGCAACATTAGGATTCGTTCGCGTGGTAGGTGGGTACTTTTTTTATTTAACCAATCGCTGCTATTTGGTCGTGACGTATGTAATGTGCAATAACGGCTTTCCCCTTGATGAAATTCATTAAACATTCTCTTGGTTCTGGCATTAAATCCTCGTTCTCTGGAATCTTTGCTAAAACAGAATATATGTCTTCGTCTACATCATCACGAACGTTTACTGTTGTGTTGTACCACAAAAAGATACCCAAACAGGCGCTTGAGTCTGACGTTATGGCTTCACAGCTCTTTGCTGATTGGTCCGTGCGCGGCCTACATTCTTGTATTCTGATTCCTGACTTAGCTACTGGAGAGAAATGAAATTGAGCGGAGGCACTAGGTGGCACCAGTCTGGCTAGTGGGTCAGTGGATCTGACCACTCAACCAATGATGTTTATGACGAGGATTCAAACCTCCAACCTTCGGATCAGTGGGCAAACACTCTACCAACTGAGCAACTAGGATCTGGCAACCCAAAGTGAAAAGTTCATTCTGCTTTCTGAGAACAAAAATGAAATATAAATGTATAAAAACCTCACATAGAATGTGTGGTTTTCAGTTGTGAATAAATCAGCATTTCAATTGTTTTTAGTAAAAACAGTATTCATTTCTCTTTTTTTGTTTGCTTGTCTGATGGTGGCCAGGTTTCTGAAAAAATAGATGAGGCGTACCTACATACTGTCATCTACTTTTAATAATTCTACCATTGTTAGCATAGAAATTCAAACAAAAAAGAAAAAAAATCATAAATTGGAAAAGCAGCTTTAACTTCAGAACACTATACATATTTTCTAGAAGAACTATATATATTTTTTTCAATTATGTTCACTTACACAAAATTACATAAAGTCAATACAGCCAGATTACATTTCCAAAAGTCTACATCTATGTTCTCCCTACACAGAAGAGTCAAGTGTACAAACTACTGTACCCGATGTCCTCTTTTCCCTTAAAGTATCTGCATAGTTTATGGAACAGAGTACAGTGAAGATCTCTTTGACAAAGTGCTGAGTCCCCCATACTGCAGCTGCACCAAAGAGAAAAGGAGACAAGTAAATAAAATACATTATTCATGGCTCGCTTTGAGACTTAGATCTACTTTAAAGACACCCAAGAGAGAACTGTACATAAGGTTCTGATTAGACCAAGAAATCTCTTTTAAAATTCGTTTATTACGTAACATTTACTATTGTAATTTTTTAGCCATGTGAGAATGTTGTTGCCTCATCACAAACATACCTGTAGTTGTGTTTTGTTTCATTTGTTTCAACACTTTATTATTAGTTGGTCTACATCTCCAAAACTCAAAATGCTCTGTTCCAACGTGTGATGTCATGAAGTGGTGTTTTCAAGTTAACAGCTACATTTTATCTTTTGTTCAGTAAAGATAGGCAATTCCAGGACTGAAATTATCCAAACGATTCTAGTGAAGGTGGAGAACTTCCTGTATTACCACACGACATGACAAGGTGGAACAGAGTGTTTTCTGTTTGAGAGAAGAACTAAGTCTATAAATATGCAGGTATGTTTGTGTGTTAAACATGTGTGATTGACACAAAACATAACTCCAGGTCTGTTTGTGATGAGGAAACAACATTATAACATAGATCAGAAAATAGTGTGATATGTACGGAAGCCGAGAGGGGTCGCAACAAACGCAAACGCCGCAACAAATACAAATGCGGCAACACAACAAAAAGTCACAACACACCAAAAAAACACAACGGAAATGACCGCGGGACTCTAATTTAACGCAAATGCCGCAACAAATACAAACGCCACAACACAAACGCACATGCCGCCTCACATTAAAATGCCACAACACATCAAAAAGCCACAATGGAAGTGACCGCGGGAATCTGTTTTCCGACAGACCGATCAAGCGGCAAGTGAAGAAGAAGAACTATAACGTGAAACGAATAATGATAAAACAATAAACTACTTTTACTTACGTTTCTTTTAATGTGTTGTGGCTTTTTAATGTGTTGCGGCATTTGCGTTTGTGTTGTGGCGTTTGTATTTGTTGCAGCGTTTGCATTAAAATAGAGTCCCGCGGTCATTTCCGTTGTGGCTTTTTTTGGTGTGTTGTGGCTTTTTTTGGTGTGTTGTGGCTTTTTTTGGTTTGTTGTGGCTTTTTATTGTCACATTTGTATTTGTTGCGATGTTTGCGTTTGTTGTGACCCCTCTCGGCTTCCGTAGATATGGGACCTTTAAACAACCATTCATTTAATCATAACATTCAAGTGTGTACTTTGCTATCACCTTATCACATTTCATACTAGTGTCCTTCCATAGCATTATATGATATCAGTAAAATAGGTTGTAATACTGTAATTTCCGGACTATAAACTTACTTTTTCTCACACTTTGAACCCTGTGGCTAATAAAACGATGCAGCAAATAAATTATATGGATGGATTCTTTGTTTGGTACATTGTCCATTCATAAATACAGTCTGTGGTTTGCGGATAAGTGCCGTTGTCTGTGCGGTTACACATGGATCTAGGGTTCACATGAAGTTGCTGCACTAACTTGCGATATTGTCAGTGCACTCAAACAGTTTATAGCCATGTGATAAAATAAGTTATAATGTTAAATGAACATTAGTGAGGGGGATACGTTTTACCCGTATGCGTAAATGACGAGAAGAAACATCTCAAACTTCAGTAGCCGGACATCCACTCAGACCTGATTGATAGAACTAGCCCCACCGCCCAAGTGAGCCTGAAGTCTGTAAAAATTCTACGAGACACTGACATGATACAGACAGGACAGCGGCTCTTTCTGTAGGAGACATGCACAGGGAGAGACGGGGTGATGTGCTTCAATTTGATTGTGTTTTGAACAGTTATTTTGCGCTTCATGCACACACACTCCTCATGGAAAACACAAAGAAATGCAGATGGTGCAGCTTTTAAGTTAACGGCAATTGATGTATAAAGAAGTAAATCACTGCTGCACATGAGCTTGACATCAGTGTGTCAATGGTGAGATTTTGACGATGGCAGCGTGACGAAATGACTCAATGCAAAAAGACGACAAAAGCTTTCAGAGCAGATAGAAGCAGACAGCCTGAACTTGTTAAAATTTTTGTTTAATAACAATATCTTACATAATTACTGTGTGAAGGTTTATCGTGACAAGTTCTACATTTTTGTTTCTTTCACCCTCCTTTCAGACATGTTTTTTGGTTTGATTTTTGTTTTTGTGGTCTATATTTTGCTTTGTTTTATGTTCTCTTCTTCCAGTTACATTCATTTAAAGAGCACATATCACGCTATTTTCTGGTCTGTGTTATGATGGTGGATCCTCATCACAAACAGACTTGGAGTTGTGTTTTGTTCCATTCCCACATGTTTAACACACAAACACACCTGCATATTTAGGCTGAGTTCCTCTCTCAAACTGAAAACACCCTGTTCCACCTTGTGACATCGTGTGGTAATACAGGAAGTGCTCCACTTTGTTTTTAAACTCCATACACCTGATGAAAGATGAAATGGAAATGATGAATAAATGATGATGGTGAGAATAATATTAGTTTAAGCATATGGACTAAAAATATATTTAAAAATGGATCATTTAAAAAGAATGCCTTTAAAATTATGGTTTGAGTTTGTAATAAATAACAAAAATTATGAAAGGAAATGATGGTGACTGAAAATCTGTATTTAAAAATGGGAGAGAGAGAGAGAGAAAAAGAAGAAACAGTGAGAAAAGGAATTTCAATTATGAATTGGCCGTAATGTGTCAATTTAAGGGGGCCTAGCGGTGTGTTTATGTTGCAGTACCGTATTACTTTTCTTTAATTTAGCCAAATTTGTGTCAGTGTGTGTGGTCGGAGGGTAAATGGGGGCTTTTTTTGTTGTTGTTTTGTATTTGTTGTGGGAGTTGTGGGTGTTGCTTTACATTTTTGTGTTTTGTTTTATGCTGATTATTGGAATTTGTTAAATGTTAATTGTTGTATATTTTTTTTATGTTATAAAAAAATAAAAATTTAAACTTCTCTTGAATCATTTGGATGATTTCAGCCAGTTTGGAATTGCCAGTTTCTGATAAATAAAAGTAAGTGTAACTGCTAACTTGAAAACTACCGCTTCATGACATCACAAGGTGGAACAGGGCATTTTGTGGATTTAAAGGTTTACTCAAACATGTATGAATGAAGCAAAACACAACTCCAGGTATGTTTTTGAGGAGGCAACAGTATGACTTAAAACAACATGACTTAAAAGCTCAATTTCGTGTAATATACAACCTTTTAAAATAAATTACAAATCAGATGTTACACCCAGAACATTAATCTGTCATTTCTTTTTACTATAGTAGCTTCCACAAATAATTATTATCTTTTGAATTAAGTGTCCTTTTACTTGTGTGCACAGTTTTCTAGCCACATTGTCATGTATTTTCTAGTATATTAAGTGTAGTTTTTTTGTAGTAAAATATGAATACAAATAGAAATATAAAAACATTTTGCCTTGTGGACTATAATAAATTAATAATAAAATATTGAACCAACTTTGCCTAGTGACACATATGGGCGTTTCTGGATAATCTAGCAGCAAGATAAAAAAAAAAAAAGTTGCATACAAGGTTGCCCAATGTCTCCCTTATTATTCTAACTCTTCAGATAGTTTGGTGATAACATTGAAGATTCAAATTAACAACTATTGGGTGTGACTTAAAATAGGGTTTGAAGAAAGACACCGCCTTTAATGGCCATTGTGTAACTCCTGTATCATCTCATCTGTTTGAAGGTAACTATCTCTTCATTATCCGTCACTCAGACAGATTCATAATAAGGTTTGATTGACATGTTGTGTTTAATCATACTCACAGGAGAACGCGAGGGTGGGGCCGAGGAAAAATCTGCAATGAAGACAAATACTTTAGATAATAGATAATAGAGAGGATAGGAGTGCTGTACAGGACTTTTGGGTTTACATTACTTTATTTTATTTTTTAATAATAATAATAATAGTAATAAACTTGTATAGTTCTTTTCAATATACTCAAAGACGCTTTACATGAAGAGATAAACAAGGACAAACAGAAGAAGAAGAAAAAAGTTAATGGAAGGTCATTTTTAACAGATGAGTTTTCAGGATTTTTTTTAAACATGAGGGGTGTGGATGACTTTTAATTCCAATTGCTTATGTTGGGAAATTGGATTACATTATATTCATTTTAAAGCTTTTTTTTTTTGGCCCAAAATAAACTAAAATGGTAGCGTTTTTCATTATGTGTCTTTTCATTGCATTGAAATACACAGAAAAGTGTGTGCCTTTATTACGAGTGGGCTTGCATCTCCACAAACCTGATTCTTATTTGGCCTGAAGGAAGGATAAAACTTATCTACCTCCATGGAGAATGTTCCAAAGTATTGTTTTAACTTTCTGTTTCCATGGAATCATGTAGCTGACGATCCACCTCCAGAAAGCTACATACTTGCAATCAATGTCAAATGCAATTAAAGTAAATTCAAGTCAAGTCCAAGATTTATCAAGTCTTTAAAAGTTCACAGTCAAGAAGTAGAGTAGAGAGTTACAGAGTTGTAGAAATGCATTTTTTTCCTTTTTAAATGTCTTGACAAGATCTAAGAGTGAATCATTACAGTAAGAATAAAACAAATTCAGATTTAAAAGTGCTTCTCAGGTCTTCTCAAGTCACAGGCCTAAAGTCCAAATTATGTCCATGTTATGTCCCAAGTCCTTAGTGTCAAGTCCTTAAAATAGTGACTCAAGTCTGACTCGAGTCCAAGTCATGACTTGCAAGTCCCCACCTGTGCTAATTGAAACACTGAAGTTTCATTTTTTCTAAATCTACCAAAGAGCTGGTATGAGTGATGCATACATGTACTGATAAAGTGTGTGTTATTAATTACATCAACAGTACATTATCTTTGAATAGTTAAAGGGTCCATATTACGCTATTATCTCATCTATAGTCAAGCCCAAAATTATTCATACCCCTGACAAATTTTGACTTAAACTTACTTTTATTTAACCAGCAAGTTTTTTTCTTGATTGGAAATGACACAGGCGTCTCCCAGAAGATAATAAGACACGGCTTTTCTAGTGATTATCGAGAAGGATATGAATAATTCTGGACATGCCACTTTTTGTTCAAATGTAAATAAAAGCTGAGAAATATTTTTTTCCACAGTGATGCCTCTTGTACATTGTCTTATTATCTTCTGGGAGACGCCTGTGTCAGTTCCAATCAAGAAAAAACTTGCTGGTTGAATAAAAGTAACTTTAAGTCAAAATTTGTCAGGGTTATGAATAATTTTGGGCTTGGACTGTATGTTATAATGTTTTCCCTTGGCAAATATCTATACCCGGAGTTGTGTTTTGTTTCATTCACACATGTTTAAACACAAACCCTGCAGATTTAAGCTGAGTTCTTGTCTCAAACAAAAATGCATCCAACTTGTGATGTCATGTGGCAATACAGAAAGTGCTCAACTGTGATTTTAAACTTCACACACCTTCACAAGAATCATTCGGATGATTTCAGCCAATCTCAACTGAACTAAAGGTAAAAGGTATCTGTTAAATTGAAAACTACCAATACATGACATCACAAGTTGGGACAGAGCATTTTGAGCTTTGGAGATGTACAGATGAATAAATTAGGATTGCTCAAACATCTGTAAACGAAACAAAACACAACCCCAGATATGTTTTTGATGAAGTAATATCATTCTAACACGTCTAAAAGCTCACAAGAGTCAATTTCGTGTAATATATCACCTTTAACACTACAAACCAGTCAAGTCGCAGTAAGAATTGATTGCTTTACCTCTGAACACATTACAGCCGTGTTAAAACTAAAATCATCTGTCTTCTTTGCGTCGGTGGGGTAATTGTTGTCCAATCTCTCCCCTGTTTGATTGACAGGTCATTGGGCTGCAGGTTGTCTCCGCACTGTAAAACACCAATTAAACACATGGGAGCTCAGAGTGTGTCTCACAGGATAATACATGAACCTGGATGTGCTCAGCTGACAGCACATCCATCAAAATGTCCGCCACGTTCGACATCAGAGACACGCGGGGACACGGCGATACATATTTGTAATGTCACTGTCACTCGGTGGAGCCTGCGGGGGTATTGTGTTACTGAACCAGGTCAGGAGCAGGAGATGTGTGAATGATGTGGTAATTAAAGGTCCTGTATTACGCAAAATGGTCTCTTGTGAGTGATGAGTGGTTGTAGTCGTGTTAGAATGTTGTTACCTCATCAAAAACATAGATAATTTTCCTGTTTGAAAGAAAAACTCATCCTAAATATGCAGGGTTTGTGTGTTCAACATGTGTGAATGAAACAAAACACAATTATTATATTATTATTATAACTTAGATCAGAAAAGAGCCTAATTTGGTCCTATATTATGTAAAATTGACTCTTGTGAGCTTTTGGTCATGTTGTAATGTTTTTACCGCATCAAAAACACACCTGGACTTGTTCTGTTTCATTCACACATGTCTGAATAATCCTTTATTATTACACTGTCTACATCTTCAAAGCCCAAAATGCTCTCTTCCACCTTGTGATGTCATGTAGAGGTAATTTTCAAGTTAACAGCTACCTTTTACCTTTAGGTCATAGAGATTCCCAATTGCGTGGAAATGCTCTAAATTAGGGGTTTCAAACTCAAATTCACAAAAACTGTAGCCAGCGGGCAGCTCTACTACATATTTGAAATGATCTCGCGGGCCAAATATAATTATATTCCTGGCCAAATTTGGCCCCCAGGCCTGAGTTTGACATGTCGGATCTAAATGATTCTTGTGAAGGTGTGTGGGGTTTGCGAACATAGTGGAGCACTTCCTGTATTATCTAGGGTAACCAGATTTTCAAAATTAAAAACTGGGACATAATAAAATTGTGAAACAAGTGCATAATTAAAGAGAAAATTGTAAAGCATTGTTAAGTGCCTTCATTACTAACATGCGAGTCAGTACAGTCACATTTTCTTTGTGTTTTTGGTCATTTTTAAGCAGATTTTCTGTATTTTACTTAAACAAATGGCAATTTATGGCTCTGTTTACTGTTGGCAGGGATCAAATTGGTAAAAACAGGGACATTTCATGTATAAAACTGTGACAAATCATTGATTTTGAGTAAATCTGCTGGGACAGGTTACACAGGGCTCAAAACGGGGACTGTCCCTGGACGTCTGGTCACCCTAGTATGACATCACAATGTGGAACAGATTGTTTTGTGTTTGAGTCAAGAACTGATCTTAAATATGTAGGGTTTGTGCGTTAAACATGCGTGAATGAAACAAAACACCACTCCAGGCCTGTTTGTGATGAGGAAACATTAGAACGCAGATCCGAAAACAGCATAACACGGGTCCTTTACGTTGATTAATGCAAAATCCAACATGCAAACACTCCATATGATTTCTGTCTTTTGTGTATTTGTGTATTTGTATTCTTGCCTTTGCCTAGAATACGGCCCATTTACATAAAAGTCAGTAGCAGCCCATTGAAGCGTGTGTGCCTCTGTCACTTCTCTCGTGTCGTCCTCTCAGTCACCGTGCTGACGCTCTCTCTCTCTCTCTCTCTCTCTCTCTCTCTCTCTCTCTCTCTCTCTCTCTCTCTCTTTGACTCTCTCTCTGTTTGCCTTGTCATTAGCGCTGATAGCATTAGCTCGTGGAGAGGCCGGTGTAGAGACCAAACACAGACAAGTCCAGCTCCAAACACGACCCCCCAACTGCTGTCAGCCCTCCACTCACACCTCTATCTCTCTCTCATCTCCCTCTCTCTCCTCTCTCTCCTCTTCCTCACACCTCTCTCTGTCCTCTCTCACTCCTCACTCTCACCCCTCTCTCTCTCTCTCTCTCTCACACACACACACACACACATGTCACTCTCTCCTCTCTCTCTCCTTTTCCTCACACCTCTCTCACACGCCTCTCTCTCCTCTCTCTCTCATACACCTCTATCTCTCTCATCTCTCTCTCTCCTCTTTCTCACACCCCTCTCATACACACACACCTCTCTCACCTCTTCTCTGTCACACCTCTAGCTCTCTCTCTCTTTCTCTCAAACCTCTCTCACACACCGCTTTCTCTCTTTCTCATTGTCTCTCCTGTACCTCGCTCTCTGTCTCTCGCTCTCTCTCTCTGTCTCTCTCTCTCTATCTCCCTCGTACCTCTCTCTCTGTCTCTCGCTGTCTCTCTCTCTCTATCTCCTTTGTACCTCTCTCTCTGTCACTCCTGTACCTCTCTCTCTGTCTCTCTCTCTATCTCCCTCGTACCTCTCTCTCTCTGTCTCTCTCTCTATCTCCCTCGTACCTCTCTCTCTGTCACTCTACCTCTCTCTCTGTCTCTCTCGCTATCTCCCTCGTATCTCTCTCTCTCTGTCTCTCTCGCTATCTCCCTCGTACCTCTCTCTCTGTCTCTCCTGTACCTCTCTCTTTGTCTCTCTCTCTCTGTCTCTCCTGTACCTCTCTCTTTCTCTCTCTCTCTCTCTGTTTCTCCCGTACCTCTCTCTCTGTCTCTCTATCTCCCTCGTACCTCTCTCTCTGTCTCTCCTGTACCTCTCTCTTTGTCTCTCTCTCTCTGTTTCTCCCGTACTCTCTCTTCTCTCTCTCTCTCTCTGTTTCTCCCGTACCTCTCTCTCTGTCTCTCTCTGTCTCTCTATCTCCCTCGTATCTCTCTCTCTGTTTCTCCCATACCTCTCACTCTGTCTTTCTTTATGTCTCTCCCGTACCTCTCTCTCTGTTCTCTCTTTGTCTCTCTCTCTCTCTGTCTCTCCCACACCTCGCTCTCTGTCTCTCCTGTACCTCTCTCTTTGTTTCTCTCTGTCTCTCCCATACCTCTCTCTGTCTCCTGTACCTCTCTCTTTGTTTCTCTCTGTCTCTCCCATACCTCTCTCTGTCTCCTGCACCTCTCTCTTACTTTGTCTCCCACACCTTTCTCTCTCCTCTCTCCCACACACATTTCTCTCACTTTCTCTCTCTCTCACACACACACACACACACATCTCTCCCTTTCTTTCTCTCTCTCTGTGTCTCTCCCTCTGTCTCTGTGGAGATAAACAGACTCAGGCTCAGGGACAGCGACAGCGCAGGAAGAGTCCATATATGGTCGTGTGCTCTGACAGGCGTTTGTGAGAGGAGACGACCAAAACAAAACTGTACAAGTTCAATACCTGAAGCCAGAAGACGAGTGGATCTGGAGCTGTGTCCTGCCTCCCTGATTCCAGAGGCTGTGATTGACAGTTGGATTAACCAATCAGAGAGACGCATGCACCGTTCTCGTCAAAACAAACATGGCTGCTTATGGAAAAACTGCGAAAAATCGACGTAAAGAACTAAACAGTGCAGATTTTTACACAATCAACAATCGAAGCACCAAACTTGCTCAGAATGATACGAGAATTTTGAAGAGGACAAGTCTAAAAAATAAGGCTCCTGGGACATTTTTGATTTACAGGCCCCACTTTTTTTCAAGAACTCATCTTAATTTAATTCGTGTCTCAAACAGAAAACACTGTGACGCCAAAAACCTTGTGATGGTAATACAGGAAGTCCTCTACTGTGTTTTTAAACTTGATGAACTTCAAAATTTTGAGTTTTGGAGATGTAAACAGATTAATAATAAAGGATTACTCAAACATGTGTGCATGAAACTCAATTTTGTGTAAAAAAAACACGGCCAAAATGATCAAAAACTCTCAGCATTACATTGGTCCTTCAAAATAAAACCCAACCCCTCCACCATCTCCATCAACTCCACCACTCACCCACACCCTGCTCCGAAGCGCTGAAAGCTCCTGCCCTCCCTGAACCCACCACACGCCCCGCAGTCTGAGTGATAGTGACTGATGACAGCGCACAGAGGGAACCAGCGTGCACGTCCAGAGTCAGGGGCGAAGGGGCCGACAGGGGGGTGGGCGGCGGTGATTTATGTGAGGGGAGGAGGGGGGGCGTCCTGAGAATAACCCCGTGACCTCTGCGTGACCCCCGCTTGACCCCTCACCAGGCACTCTCCACTGGACACGAGAGTAAACAAAACAAAGTTAGACTCAGAGTTGGATGCTTTGAAGAAGTGTGTTCCTGGAATGGAGGACAGACGTTCATGGCGTGGCCTTGAGTAGCACCTGTAATCCTATAATCATTTATACTATATCACATCATAAAATTAAGTAAGTTTCTGGTTGATAATACCTCCCCAGTTTTTTGTTTTTTTTTCCCATGTCTGACTCCAAAAACAAAATTGGGCAAAATTGGGATTTTTACACACATTTTCAGTCAGACTTAGTACACTCAAATATTAGTGCTGTCAATCAATTAAAATATTTCATTGCGATTAGTCTCATGAACGTCATAGTTAACTCGAGATTAATCGTAAATTAATCGCCCATTTTTGTCCCTCTTATCAACATAGAAAAGTGGATAGGCTTGCTTTGTGCCTTCTCCAGACAGCATGTTTCAGCTCCTTTCACAGATGTTCAGTAGAATTGAGATCTGGGCTCACAGAAGAACACTCCAGAACAGTCCAGTGTTCTGTTCTTAGCCATTCTTGGGTGTTTTTTTTTTAGCTGTGTGTTTTGGGTCATTAGCCTGTTGAAAAAAACTGGACCTACGACTGAGACCAAGCTTTCTGACACTAGGTAACACATTTCGTTCCAAAATACCTTGATAGTTTAGAGATTTTGTTGTACCTTGCACAGATTCAAGACGCCCTGTGCCAGATGCAGCAAAACAGCCCCATAACAAAACCAAGCCTCCTCCGTGCTTCACAGAAGGGACAGTGTTCTTTTCTTCGTCTGCTTCATTTTTGCGTCTGTGAACATAGAGCTGATGTGTCTTGTCAAAGAGCTTCAGTTTTGTCTCATCGGTCCAAAGGACATTCTCCCAGAAGCTTTGTGGCTTGTCATTATGCATTCTGGCAAATTTAAGTCTCACTAATTTATGATTTGCTCTCAACAGTGGTGTCCTCACATGAAGTTCACTTTGGCTCAAACAGTGATGGATGGTGTGATCTGACACTGATGTACCTTGCCCATCGAGTTCACATTTAATTTGTTTTGGAGGTTGTTCTGGGCTCTTTGGTTCCATTCGTATGATCCATCTCTTCAATTTGTCATAAATTTTCCTCTTGCAGCCACGTCCAGGGAGGTTGGCTTCAGTTCTGTGGACCTTAAACTTCTGAAGAACATGTGTAACTGTAATCACAGGAACATCAAACTGTTTGGAGATGGTCTTATGTAATTTATCTTTAACCTGCTTGTCTATCTTTTTTTTTTCTAGTCTCCTGACACGGTTCTCTTCTTCTCTTTCTCTGGTCCATGTTCAGTATTGTCTCCATCATGTCTCCAAACAGCACAATGACACATGTCCCTCTTTAAACAGACAGACTGACTGAGGACAAGTTTGAAGACACCTGTGATGCAGATTAGAGGACACACCGAAGTTTAACATGTCCCTATTGTCCAAGTATTTACAATCTTTTCTAGGGGCATTATCATTTTTGTCCAGGCCAGTTTCATTAGTTTTTTTTTTTAAATTATTCTCTTGAACAGCAATTCATAAGCAGTGTCTGATTTTCATTGGTTATTTTTCAGTAAATTTTGATTTATTATTGCTTTTCTCAATTTCAAGTTATTTCAGTGACCATTGTTGATTTTTCTTTCATTACCAGAGGGGTACCAACAATTTTGTTCTCCTCTGTATGACCACCAAACTATCATGCAGCCTGAATCCAATGTGTAATCGAATACATTTAATAAGGACCACATGATATGAGATAAAAATATTTGATAACTGTATGTTGTATCTATATGTTGCAAATATATATCATGTCAGTATTTACATTTTGAATAAGTTGAGCAAAATTAAAACTTATACTAAGACCAACCTGGGTTAAAGTAGTACGCAATAAGAAAATTGTAAATAAAATCTACTATTTTCAAAAAAATTTAAATTTTTTTCATATGGAGAACTTTGTATTGTATTTTTATTTTTGTGATTATTGATTATTTGCAATATTAGTATG
Source organism: Boleophthalmus pectinirostris (assembly GCF_026225935.1). NCBI lineage: Eukaryota > Metazoa > Chordata > Actinopteri > Gobiiformes > Gobiidae > Boleophthalmus > Boleophthalmus pectinirostris. Next base: position 7,925,182 of record NW_026571353.1, on the reverse strand, counting down.
TTTAAAGGTGCATTGTGTAATGATGGGGGGTCTGTTACTTGCTTGTTTCTATGGATCTATGTCATTGCTCTGTCTGGAATGTTCCGCAGTAAGACATTAAACAACTCTACCTTACATTTATTCAATTATAGGTGGATTAATTGCTTAAAAACACCTAGAAAAACTGTGAGTGGGGTCACCTCTCCACAGATCTGACCTGTAACTTGGTCTGGTTTGGTTCTGGTTTTGAAAAAATAGAAAGGTTTAATGCCATACTGTGTAACACTCCAGACAACGTGATAACATCTCCATGAAGAAAAGTATTTGACAGACCCTCCACCAGAAAAGTTACACAATGCACCTTTCAGCTCTTGCCTATAAACGAGAAGGTTGTCAGTTCAATTTATCATCACATCTCTGAATAAAGAACACCCATATCACCACCTTCAGTCATATTAATATCACTGTTTGGGAAGTGAAGCTCTCCTTTCTCCTTTTGGAATCCTTTCTAAATAAATAAACCATTTTTGATTTGTAATTTGGAAGACGCTCTCTAAAATCTCACTCATTTATCCCCAAAAAAAAAAAAAAAAAAAAAAAAAAACTTCACAGGCCTCCCACACAAACTCTACAGGGAGGTCTGTTTCTGAAAAGCTAGCAGGCAAATTAGAGCCAGTTCAAAAGAGTCAGGGAGTCCCACTTCAGTCTGATTTATGAAGCGCGTGGTGTCTTCTTCAGTGATCCCAGTAAACATGGACATAAATCTACTGGCTGACCATTCACACGTCTCACTTTTCTCCTCAAAGCAGTTCTCAATCACTAGTAAACAAACTCGTGAGTCATAGAGAGACTAAAAACTACAGCAAGATGTGCAAAGACATGTTTCTGGTTGTGGCAAGTCTAAATATGACTTGTTCTTGTCTCATATTTAGCCATCAGCATGTCAGTGTAAGTGTAAATAGTAAAAAAAAAAAAAAAAAAAAAACATGTCTGAATTGGGCTTTTAAGTAGACATATGTATTCTTGTGGCTTTAGGTTTAGGTCTAAGGCTACGTTCAGACTGCAGGGCTTAACGCTCAATTCTGATTTTTTTGGTGAAATCCGATGTTTTTGCGAGGTCGTTCACATTTCCAATTAAATGCGACTTGTATGTGATCCCCTGTGTGAACGTTAAACAGCCCGAAAGTGTCCCGCATGAGCACTGGACACACGATGACGTCAACCGCAGCGAGCGTGCTCTGTGTTTACGGAAGTTGTCCAAACATGGACGCAGCATTGAGCACCTGGAGATTTTGAAGTTCCTCTCGTACCGGAGCCAGAACATGAACAACTTACTTGTTTTAAGGAGGAGATTGAGAAGGAGAAGGACGAGGTTTTTGGCCGTGGTGTTTTGTGGGGCAGCGGCAGCGACGTCCGTTGAAAGGAACGTGTGGATGCGGAGACGGAGCCAAGAGTGGTGAGTGGTGATGTGCTTCACTTCAGTGACATGGAGTTCATTAACAATTTTCGACAAAGACAAACTGGCAGAGGTGGGACCAAGTCATTGTTTTGCAAGTCTCAAGTAAGTCTCAAGTCTTTGACCTCAAGCCCGAATCAAGTCCCAAGTCAAATACAGGCAAGTCCAAGTCGAGTCTTGAGTTACTGGCCCATAAATTCAAGTCAAGTCCACGTCGTCTGTTTTGAGCTTCAAGTCATTTCAAGTCTTTAAACCAAAGTATATCTTAGATTTTTGCAACTTATATGAATTTTAAGATCAATTGTACTTAAAAAGTCACGGTATATTTATATATGAGCATTTTTATAAGAGTTGCTGAAATGCTTTTTTTTTTTTTTTTTTTTTCATTTTTAAATGTCTTAATGTGAATCATTACGGTCAGAACAGAAAGAATGTTCTCTGTAGTTCCCTCTGTTTTACGGCATGGTACTGTATATTACTATAGTACATTTGAGGATACCATCTCACAGTACTCCAGTTACATCCAAAGTAACAAACAGAAGTGGGAGGGACATGTTTGTTCCTTTTTGCCTGACGAAGGCCTAGTGCCAAAACATTGCACGGTTTGTCCTAATAAATCTCACAATTTGCGATTAAGACGGTGTGCGGGATATTTCTCTATATTCTCAGTTTGTTCCTTTAAAATGAAGCACCATGTGTATCAACTCTAAATGCATATATATTTTTAGAAGCATCAAGTCTTCTCAAGTCACAGGGCTCAAGACTGAGTTAATTCCCAAATCACTGACTTTAGAGTCCAAGTCGAGTCCCAAGTCTTAATCCATTTTATCAAGTCAAGTCTCAGGTCCTAAAAAAAAGAGTGATTCAAATGTGACTTGAGTCAAAGTCACGACTTGCAAGTCCCCGCCTCTGCAAACTGGAAACAAATTCATGATGTGAAAATACAAAATAGATCACAATTCTAGACACAAATTTGCATCTTTCTGAAAGCTGTTGGTTCTTTCTCATCCAAACACATGGAAACTCCTCTCTGGACCAGACGGCAGTACCACGAATGACCACAAGTTAAATTGGTGCCATCTAGATGTCACAGCAGATTTACGATCAAAACGCAAACGCTTCCCGACCAAAAAACACCATTGTCACACTCTTGTCACACCCTCATCTCCACACCTAAACTTTTCTCAAACATTTGGCTAACATCCCGGCATTGTTCTCACAAATCGCTCTCACCGAACCACAACTATTCCGACACTTATAAGTTGTCATCGATTTACAAGTCTAAGAAAGTCCAGAGGGGGAAAAGCCTCACAGTTTCTTTCTGGACTTTCTCGACCAGACTGCAGTACCACGAATGACCACAAGTTAAATTGGCACCATCTAGATGTCCCAGCAGATTTACGGTCAAAACGCAAACTCTTCCCGACCAAAAAACACCATTGTCACACTATTGTCTCACCCTCATCTCCACACCTAAACTTTTCTCAAACATTTGGCTAACATCCCGGCATTGTTCCCACGAATCGCTCTCACCGAACCACAGCTATTTCAACTATAACCTGCGTAGTTATCATCAATTCAAGTTATCATCAGTTTCTTTCTGGACTTTCTCGACCAGATTGCAGTACCACAAATGACCACAAGTTAAACTGGCGCCATCTAGATTTCACAGCAGATTCACGGTCAAAACGCAAACTCTTCCCTACCGAAACACCATCGCCACACCCTTCTCCAATGACTCATCTCCCAACGCCTAAACTTTTCTCAAACTTTGGGCCAACGTTCCCGCATTATTCCCACTCACAACCTGCGTAGTTAGCGTTGATTTACAAGTCTGAAAGAGTCCATAGGGGAGGAGCCTCGCAGTTTCTTACAGAATAGCCCTTGATCATTTGTCTCCCTGCCTTCCTGCCAGTCTGCCCGGCGGGCTCTGCTCCGTCCACCCCTATAATTACACTTTACGACTTGCTTCACGGTTAAATGCTACATAAATCTTGTGACACCCTGCGATAACTTACCCGGCCCCCTTATCATGCAAACATCGTAATCCCCGGGCCCACAATTTCCTCCCTTTATTGCCAGTCACTTCTGATTTAACAACGCTTTGATGATGGCGTCGTAAAATGCTACACGGGGTGAGATGGGTCTAGATTGCGTGGTTGGTATGGTTGAAGTTGTCAGCTCCTCCGTTAAGAGTGTTACTAGATGGAAACCAGAAACGTAGCTGGGTTTTTAGGGTTGCTGGCTGCGTGCAGTGAAGTGGTGGGCTGTTTTTCTCTTTGGATGACTGTAAACATGAGTCTCCCGGTGCGTCCCTGGCACCAAAGTCGCTTAAAAGGAATTCTAACTTCAGAGCGCAGACTGTTTTTATGGTTTTAGCGTCACCGGCGTGCTCTCAGGAGATGGGTGGTGTGGTGATGGTGGTGGGAAAAGGTCATATGAGGTGAGGATGAGCCAGCGGCCAATCAGAATGGAGGGGTAGGACTGTGAAGATGAGGCCAGGAAGTAAACAACACCCACGATAATGTAGACAAAAAGTAAACAAGTTGAATAGAGTTGTGTCTTATAATTTTTTTCAGACATTTGTCCATTTCCATCTAATTTTAGCTTTTCCTACTAAAGCAATAACATAATAAATATAGATTTTAATAAGGTTTAATAAGGTTCATTAACATAACCAAGACACACTTTTAAAATACCTCAAAATTCCTCTAAACTACATCACTTTATTGATCACTTGATTGTGATCTGCGTGAACATACAGTATGACAAAATTCTTTTAATTGCACATCTTATTAAAGCCACAGTATGTAACTTTTTAGGCAAAAATAGACTAAAATTAAAGCATTTTTAAAATTGTTCAGGTTGTGCTTATGCCTCTGAAAAACTTGGCTTCCGAAAAGTTACACATTGTACCTTTCATAGAGTACTTATATCATAAAGTACTTATATAAATTAACAGAGACACCATGTTCCACATAGGAAGAGTCCGTGGGGGCTCTTCTGGCTCCACGGACTTGTCAGTGTTCATATTAACCCTCTGTACGTGATCTTGAAGTTAGTATTTCTCTATTTTGTTATAAATAAATTCCTATTGCTAATATTAAATCCGGCTCCAAATTCGCTCCTACAACCGCCAGCCTCCGTGAGCTTCATTTGACCAGAGCTGAACACTATGGGAAATATCACCTCCCTTAAGCTACGTTCAGACTTACAGCATGAAGTGACCCAAATCCAATTTTTTTGCCCCTGTGCGACCTGTATTTGATCTTTTAATGACAGTCTGAACGACACAGATCCAATTTTTTCTGTGTATGAAAGCACGTTCCTTTCTACAGACATTGCTGCCACTGCCCCACAAAACGCCATGGCCAAAAACCTTCTAAGGCTACGTTTATGTGATGACGGTCTGAACAGAAGACACAAAAGTTGCGTTGCGTCTTCACTTTTTATTCCACATTTAAACGAGCATTTTTGGGAGGCATGCGGTGACGCAAAAGTGTGTGGAATTCGATTGTGTATGCATGCCAGGCGGCTAGGTGGTGACACTAGGTGGTGATGTATGCGACGTAAACGTGTATGTGACGTAAACGTGTATGCGACGTGAGCAGATCTGACCAGAGTTTTGCGTCTTGGGCAGTGCAGACGGAAACGCTACAGCAAAGCATATTCAAGTTTTCCACTCTAGAGGGTGGTTTCAAATTTTTGCGTTTTTAAGCCTAAAAACACCATCACAGTCTAAATAAAAGGCACTTCCGAAAAAATATTTTGTCGTTTTTACCCACAAGCGTTCTCGTGTAAACAGACCCTTAATCTCTTAATCTTAAAACAAATAAACTGTACATGTTCTGGCTCCGGTACGACTGCAACTTTAAAATCTCCAGGTCATTAAAGTTCACACTGGAGATCACGTACAAGTCGCATTTAAATGTGAACAACCTCGCAATTTCAGTTTTCAGATTTCACAAAAAACTCATTAAACCCTGCAGTCTCAACATAGACCAAGTCCACTTCTTTATAAAGATTATTGCCCACACATAATGAGAAATGCACTGCAGAATTAGACTATATTGCTCAATTTTCTTTAGCGTTTTTGCATAAAGTGAAGGTGCAGTTTTTGGAGTGTTGGTGACTGGCTCATATTGAGACCTGGGTGTGATGTGGGGTGTCTGGCGTTTTTACAGGGCTGAGGTGTGAGTGTGTCTGCAGCTCAGTGGGACTCAAAGCCTGCTCTGTGTCATTAAAGTCCACGTCATGTCCTCACCAAGACTAATCGTGTGTGAGTGTTTGTGTGCTGTTTGAGTTGAGTTTTGAGGGACGAAAGGGGAGTTTGCACGGCCAGAATGGAGCGTTGATACAGGCTGTTGATACTTTGCAGCTGATGTCATCAACGTTCCATGTGGGTGTGATGCTAACTGTAAACACTGCTCTGTCTGATGCTCTGTTAGACTTTCATTTGCCACAATCTGACCAGAAAGCGCTGATTTAAGCCCTATTCGCACGGGATTAGTATTACCTGTGGACCTTTGGTGATTTGTAATAATTACAGAGGATGCCTGAGATCTTAATCCCGTGTGATTGTGTCATGTCTGTAATTTGCAAACAAAAAATTCTGCCACAAATTACCTACTATATTTCACCAAACACTGATGTCCGGTGATAATACTCTCAGTGTTTGTTGTTGTAATTGCGTGCTTTTTCTATCTCTTTCTTTTCTTTCCATGTTCGTTTCTCTTTCAATCTCAGTCAATGTCAGTAAAATAGAGTAATTTACGGATTTTGCTTATCCCGTGCGAATGTGCTGTGAGTAACACTGAGGTGGGGCGGTAATTTGCAAATTACCAGACATCCCCAGGTTGTACTTATCCTGTACGAATAGGGCTTTAGTTTGAGCTACAAAAGGAGAGACGATTTGCGTAGTTAAACAAATTTCACATTACATTACTACTTTTTTTTTTTCTGTGACGTTTACTTTATTTGCACAAGATGTAATAATAAAAAAGAAAAAAAAAGAAAACCAGACATCTCAACTGGAAAACTGGACCATGAACGCTTGTATTGATCACAGACCCCTGAAAATGTGCTGTAAATAAAATGTACTTTTTATTGCAAGTTTTTTGAAAATGTACCTCGATAAACCCGATATTTAATATTTAGTGTGTGGTTTTAAGGATCTTAGCGTAAATAAAGGACTGATGGCTCATTCTAATGTGTTAAACATGCACGTATTTCAATTATTCACTGTATTCAGCACCAGTTTATCGCCCTCGATCATTCCTCTGCTTCATCTGTGTTTAGATATGTGGCCCTTGATGAAAAAAGTTTGGACACCCCTGCTGTAAAGTATCAATGGTACTGATATAAACTTATACTGGATATTACTAGGGGTGTAATGATATCCACATCTCTCTGTACGATATTTTCACGATATACCGTATTTTCCACACTCTTAGGCCTCCAACCCCATCAAAAAATGACTGCGCGCCCCACAGTCCAGAGCGCCCTATACACCAATCCACTCGGGTGTCCCAGTAAACCGCAAAGCCGCACCACCCAAACACGCACGGAGCAGACAGCGACCGTGCAGTGAAAAACACCCGCAGCCACACTCGTCACTCTACGCAGATGAGGAATGGAACGGAGGAATGAACCGAAAAAGCGAGTGCAATGTGCCACTTCTAGACACGACTGAACAACTGAGTCACTGCGAACACGCCGACAATCCAGCGGTCCCAGACAGCACCCTCCCTACACGCCACAACTGAACAAAGCCCAGAGTCACCGTGAACGAACAAACAAAGTCCCACTGACCCATCCAACTGTTGTGTTTCGTTTAAAGTCCGGTGCGGGTTATTTGTGAATTATTTGTGGATCAAAAATATATCTCGATATATTTTGCTATATCTCGATATACGATATATATCTCGATATCTGTACAGGAAAAAATAACCCCCAAAAATGGAAAACTGCAAAAACAAATATGCCAAATTCCACAAGGTCCTATTTTTTTTTTTATTAAAGTGTAAGAGGTCGGCAGTTCATATAAGAACATTTAAGATTACAAAAACCCCTAATTGCATAAATAATAATTTAACTGTTAAATAAAAGAAATAAAACATATTTCCTTTGTTTCGTTAATAAATAAAACAACTCAACATAAACAAACACTTTTGTACAAGTGACACTGCAACAGATTATTAATTAAAATGTTCTGCATAAATAGAATTTACATTACTAAACTTTACAACATATAAAGCATAACGACTCAAGAGCCACATCAGCCCGTTTGAGATTATCGTGTTTATTTTTTAATTTTAATTTTATTTTAATTTTTGCAGCTTTGCGCAGACTTGTTTACGTTTTACAGAAACGAAACTTAAAAAGCACATGGCTAATTTGCATAAACAGCGCACTCCACGTGCTGCTCACATGGGGTTCAACTTCTTTCGGGCTAAAGGACGCGACTCGGTGGAATATGAGGATGTGCTGCTGGTGGCCTTGTCTGTAAATAGTGGAAAAGTTTCGTGGTGCTTGAAGCTTTTCACTGGCACCAACTTTCAGCGTTCACGGCGATAGTGACGAGTGAAGGAGACGCGAGCGAACAAAAACAGGGAGGCGGGGGTGCGCGGGCAGCGACAGAGAAGGTAAACAAGCGAAGCGGCGAAATCAAAATTTAATACAAGCATTATATCGATATATACGATATGTCAGAATTCATATCGAGTTTTAAAAAAATCTCGATATATTAAAAATATCGAGATATCGCCCACCCCTAGTACGATATATATTGCGATATTTTACAGAGGCTAACAAAACTGTTAATATTTTTCATCTTAGAATCCCTTGACAAGACTTAATCCAAAGAACTAAGACTTAAAAGTGCTTAGAACTGTCATTTCTTCTTCTAGTCTACACTGAAAAGGAGCCAAGGATCACGGTCTATGTAGTTCTCACTATCTTTTTTGCTGTACCATAACTCTTAATTTAAGCAAAACGACTTCTAATTCAATATATTGTGATGGTCCATGATATTATTGTGAGAACTTTGACGTACGATATCACGATATGTCGGTTATTGTTACATCCCTGTATATTACTATATGTTCTTAGAAAGGCACTGGTCTTGGTCTTGATGATAAATTCTTGTATCTCTAACTGGTTTCACAACTGATGATTTCTCTGCTCACGATGTAGATGAAGTGTCTTGCCAGTGACACAACAGCTCTATCCAATATCAGCGGTGTTTAAACCTGCAACCGTTTGGTCCTCAAGTGATCCAAATTAGATTTCCTATTTTGTTTTGGGTCAGTATCTAGTCATTTGTTTATACTAAGCAATAGTGGGCATCTGGACACTGTTTTTGCAATCCAGACATTTCAGCTCCATTTTCAAGTTTGATGATACTGGCTCTACTTTGAACCACTCCTGGAAGAATGAGGGATTACACCATCTTGTTTCCAATAAGCAAAATGTGACTGAACAATTTTCCTATTCACCTTATTCTGCAAGTTGCCGTGGGCGACGCAATCTATTTTGGGGTTGTATTATTTTACACGGGGCTGCAGATCTCCACAGTAAATAATCTATCATTCTCGAGCACAATGCAACTTTTTGATTGGACTTTCATCACCTGCTTGTTTCTATGGATATGTCCTGGAATGTCCCACAGTATGACATTAACACCTCTACCTTCCATTTCTTCAATTACAGGTGCTTTTATAGCTCAAAAAATACTTCAAAAAACAGGCATTCTGACTGTAAACGGGGTTGCCTCTCCACAGATCTGACCTGTAACTTGGTCTGGTTTGGCCTCCCTGAAGATAGAAAGGTTTAATGCCATACTGTGAAACATTCCAGACTGAAAAAAAAGCAATAAAATCTCCACATAGAAAAGCATTTGACGGACGCTCCACCAGAAAAGTTACACAATGCAAATTTAACCAGAAGTTTCACCATAAAAAATCAAAGTGGGCGGGGCTATGTTTTGTAATCATGTCAATATAATGAATTCTAAATGATGATGTATACAGCTGCTATATTTCCTGCCTATGCATTTGTTCTGTCCCACTCAGTTTCCTGACCTGAATCTCCAGCATGCCCTGCCATCCCGCCGAGTGCTGTGTTCCTTGTAAACAGCAGCGTGCCACCATATTGTCTGGCACGGCTCATATTTTAGCATGTTAACACGCCATCTGTTTGCCCTCATAAGCATTCATTACACACAAATGAGTAGACCCAGCAGGCGGCTACATCACAGACACGCGTTCTGCCATTAAAACAAACACGGTCAGATCAGGCACAGAGCGGAGAAGCCATTTACAACTGTCCGTTTACTCACTACACTTTCAATATTGGAAGTGTTTGACTAGTGCAGCTGCTTTCAGGGTTTGAAACTTAAATGAGCGCTATATAACTTTTTGGTCACCTGCTTCTTTCTACGGATATGCCATTGCTCTGCCTGAAATGTTCCACAGCATGACATTAAACAGCTTTACCTTACGTTTATGAACTTACGAATGGTTTTAGAGCTGAAAAATAGGCATTCTGACTGTGAGCGGGGTTGTCTCTCCACAGATCTGACCTGTAAACTGGTCGGGTTTCCATGAAAATGTAAAACATTCCAGACAAAGCAATAACTTCTCCATGGAGAAAAGCGTTTGATGACCTTCCACTAGAAATCTTACACAATGCACCTTCCATAGAAATGCTTTATTTTTATCTTTATCTTGGGCTGTATCAGAACAAGTATAAGAGCACATAGACTAGTATGGAACATAGATATGAGACCACCACAGTAATATAAAAAAGTAATAGTAATTAATAGTAAGTAAGTAAAAAGGTTAATGTTGAAAATCACATTCTATTGCCTAAAGGCTGCACCAAACTACAGGATTTTTCAGTCTGTGACAAAAAGCGCACACCGCAAACACGAGGATAATCTTATGAGATTTTAAATCTCTCATCGTAAAAGACTGCAGTGGGATATGTCTGCAGACCACAGGGTATAAAGTTGTGAGAACACTCCTGTCTACAGTAAAACAACTCACTTTGAGAACCTTAAATGTTCAAAAGATCAGAGCTCTGCACTTCTAGTTTAGATACAAATCAAAACGTTAGTATTATTTGTGAAATGTGGTGCAGTACTTCAGATACATGATTTTTAAAGGTTAAAAGATTGGCAATAAAGTTCACAGGAAGTAGAGTCAGTAACTAACATGCAGCTTCAGACACACATGAGGAACTATCTCATCTTTTCACTTTTAAAGAATGCCTCAAACTGGATTAATAGTGCAGTTTTGTGGACTGGGATCATTATTTGTGAAGGACAATTTCTATGGATAATATGGATGAGATGTTGCACTTTAAATGTACAACTTTACGAGTGGTGAGTAATAAAGTCTCATTATTTTTGCTACTTCGCTATTATTTGTGTCTTGCATCTCTGTCCGTCACTCCTCTGCTCCTGACTCTTTGTTTTATTGTCTGTTACAGTAACATTGTTGATATTTGGTGGTTATGATCTGACAGCGCACACTGGAGTCACACTGACACCACACACATGAGGAGCGCAGCGGCTTCAAAATCGCACACAAAGACACAAAGTCAGGTCACTCCTCTGCGAACTCAGGGATAAAAAATCGCATCCAAAATCGGGCAAATTCTCTTGTAGTGTGTGGCATCCTTAAAGAGTGTTTTTATGATCATCATGGTATCGGTATTGAGTATTGAGTTGTAGTAACGTGACACCGTTAGTCAGCAGCAGGTGCAGTATTTTTCGCTTTCTTGTCTAACACTGAAGAGTGAAACTAGCTAGTTTCAAGGATGCATCTTAGTGTATGAGATCTGACCTATGAAAAAGTGGAAATGAGCAAATGGTCTGTATTTTAAAAACACATAGTAGCACTCGATTGCCACCTGATGACATCACAAAGAGGAATAAATCGTTTTGGTTTGTGATAAATGGTCACATTTTCATACAGGACTTTTCCACCTTCAAGACACTCAAAGCACTTTACAACAAGGAACCACTCACCCATTCACACTCACACATTCATACACCAGTGTACACAGACACAGGTTAAGTGTCTTGCTCAAGGACACAACAACAGCATTCATCTTTGGGAGCTGGAAGAACTTATACACCTGATTACAGTATTTTTCGGACTATAAGTCGCACTTTTTTTCATGGTTTGTGTGTTTCCTGTGACTTATACTCCTGGTGTGACTAATATATTAAAATTTTCACACTGACAGCCACGAGAGGCTCCAGGCTTGTGAGTTAGTATCTAGTACTACTTTTACTCCTGTACCACTGTCACTTTGCTCTACTGCACATGCCTCCTGCAGAAAAAGCCGCTGTCCTGCTGCAAATAGTGAAATATTCAGCCGAAAACGGTAATCGAGCAGCAGAAATAAAGTTTGGAGTGAGTGAGAAACTTGTGAGGGACTGGCCGAAAGCGGGGATGGAGAACACAGCTTCATGGCAACCGGGCAGGTGCACCATGCAACTTTCCTGGAAGTCAATGGATGAATCGACAAAGCCTGAACTTCAATGACACTGAAACCATCCTGTCGGGATTCAGAAAGGCCGGAATAATTCTAACTGGAATTGATGCCAAATCTGATGACAGCTACGCAGAAGAGGAAGCGGCGCTCCGCTTACATCATGGATCTATGGTTTATCTTTGGAGGTCGCGCAGAAGTGACACCGAGGATCAAGAATTCAATGGATTTAGTGATTCGGAGTGAGATGGACAGTTTGGTAAATGTGTTCTATTTGTTGTTTATGATATAGTTATCTGAAGAACTGTTCATATGTTACATTATTCACCCTGTTGTTCTCTATTCTGTTGTTATCACTAGAACTTGCCTTTCAAGATGAAATGTCGGTTCCTGGTCTCAGATATTACAAAATACATTTCCCCAAAAAGTGCGACTTATAGTCCCATGCAACTTATATGTTTTTTTTCTTATTCATTGTGCATTTTTTGGCTGGTGTGACTCATACTTCGGAGCAACTTATAGTCCAAAAAATACGGTACTCAGATGTGCTTGAAGAGTCCTGGTATGTTTTTGGTAAGGAATTGTGCACTGACCTTCCTGAATGCTAAAAATAAAAGTGAATTCAAACTAATAAAAAGCCTCTTTACAACAATTCTTGTGAATATGAGCATAGAAAGTTGGTTTGATAATTTAAGAAATGTATTTGCAGTTTTAATGTTCTGAAGCTTGTGGGGAAGATTACCTCAAAGCTTCTTTTGTGGTTTGTTTCCTGGAGAACAAAAGAACAATTGGCCAATAAATATAACTGTGGGTATATTTGTGCGGTCGCTATTAGCAACAATAACCTTTCAAAGGCTTGTGGGTCATATTTTAAGTCATTAAACAGACCAGAGTAATCCTTTTGCTACTGCGATTTGGCAATGTTATCTTCATGGATTGGGACCAAGCTGTAGGAATGGTCTATGTCTCCAACACACAACTCACCAAGTTCAAAATTAGCAGCTACTATTTTTAGCCACATTTACATTGCTTCACTCCTCAGTACATCTGATAATCATACATTGTTTAAAGCACAACTACAGATGTCATTGTACTGTACGCTTTTCTGGTGGTTTGTCAGCATTAACTTTTTTTGTGGAGGGTACATCAACTTTTTTTCGCAACTTTTTTCGTCAGCGGACCGTCAACTTTTTTTCGGGGAGGGATCCTCAAATGCTTTTCTTCATGGAGATTACTTTGCCTGGAATGTTTCACAGTATGGCATTAAAGCTTTCTATCCTCATGGAGACCAAACCAGCTCAAGTTAAAGGTCAGATCTGTGGCGAGGCGACGCTGCTCACAGTCAGAATGCCTGTTTTTCAACATATTTTTTGAGGTATAAAACAACTTGAAATTGAATAAATGTAAAGTAGAGCTGTTTAAAGTCATACTGTGGAACATTCCAGGCATAGAAATGACATTTCCATGGAAACAACAGACCCTCCACTAGAAAAGTTACACAAGACACCATTAAGTCATGAATTTATTGAGTTATATTACATGTTATTGCTACAGAAAAACCTTGAAAAACATGGAACTATAACTATGAGCTGGCCACATTGAAAACTATGCTTGTAATGCTGTACTGTGGAACATTCCTGGCAAAGCAATAACTCTTCTTGATGGATACAAGCAGGTGATGGAGACCTAGTACAAACTTGACCTTTCACAGCTTTTACCAAGTTATAATTGTTTCCCTTCTCATTGATCCGCTCTTAAGTTGTATTTAGAGTGATTCATGCATGTTTGAGTCATCTGTTCTCTCCTATTCAAGACGTCATTGTTCAGATCAATCCCAGTTTTCACCACTACCGGTGCACGCCCACTGTTCAGTACTTACTTTGTTCTCTAATTTTATTTTGTTAATCATTGATACATTTAGAATTTGAATGAACTGCTGAGAACAGTCCAGCACAGAGGCATGATGTCACCTTCCATTGGACGCCACAGTTTTCTAACATGGATATCTTCTCACTTGTTTCTTTTATAAAAATGATAGTATGTAACTTCAAAAATCAACTGCATGATTCCTTGGAAATAAAAAGTCGAAACTACACTTCAGAACATTCTTCATGGACATACATAAGTTTTATATTTAGAATGGGAACAATTTCCATTTCCAAATTTCCATTTAAAGAAACAGAAGGAAGCCCTCTTCACGACAAATAAGAGTCAGGTTTGTGGAGATGCAAGCCCTCACAGAAAGAATGCATGTTTAAATTTTATCAGTCCAATAAAAACACCCATGATGTTAATATTTTAGTTTATTTTTTGCTATTTAATTAGTTATGTAATTTAAAATGTTATGGATTTAAAGGGCCCATATTACACTTTTCTGATCTACTGTAAAATACCAAATAATAGCCGGGTTTCACTTAACCTGCCGGGTCCCCTTTAACACGCCGGGTGCAGGTGTAAATTTTGATAAATAACCGCCTATTCCAAATAAATGCAGAGTCTAATGCAGTCTAGTCCAGCAGTTGTTCTGGCTGCTGCCGAGGAGCTGCTCAAACTCCCATTTCCCGTTTTTTTGTGCTTTATTTACACAGGATTAGTGCAGTGACACCACAAAGAGCATGATGTTTAGGAGCAGTTTGACTTCAGTTCAGTCCTGCCTTTACCAGACTGGTTGTGTGACTGAATGGATAGGCTTTATTCTCAGCCTCACCTTCACTGAAAAAGTGGAGGAACAGATGACGTTGCCGTGAAATCCCTATTTCAAAGTGATGTAAAAAAGAAAGACGGCGCAACACAGCGGGCAGGAAATGGAAGCAGTTTTTCTGAGTTTTGGAGATATTACTTCAGTTTGGCAATTCAGAGGAAGCAGTAATGTGATGGTAGCTGCTGTGGCGTAAGAGGAAAGTTGTGGCAAAGGGCCGAGGAAAGGCAGGGGACGAGGCGGCAGGAATCTTGCCAACAAGTTCCGCAAAGTAGTCGCCAGGTCATCCTATAACGGCGCTACCTCCTCATAGTCGTGCTGGTTAAAAGAGTTTGAGTACCATATTTTCCCAGTTTGGCTGAGCTAGATTTTTGTGAGCAAGGAATTAATCGCCTGCCCCAAATAGCAGCCTGGTCTCAAATAAATGCCTGGTCTGTTAAGTGATTGAAACAAATAAACGTCCCAACTATTATTTGTTATTTTACGATATGTTATAATGTTGTTTCCTCATCACAAACATACCTGGATTTGCTTTTTGTTTCATTCACAAACCCTGCGTATTTAGGCTGTGTTCCACCTTGTGATGTCATGTGATAATACAGGAAGTGCTCCACTGTGTTTTTAAATTCCACACACCTTTACTAGAATCATTTCAGCCCTGGAAATGCCCATCTCTACTAAAAAAAGGGTAAAAACTACGCCTATAACTGCTTAACCTTAAACCTACTTCATACCTTCATGACATCACAAGGTGGAAAAGAGCATTTTGAGCTTTGGAGATACAGACAAACTAATAATGTAGGATTACTCAAACACAAAACACAACTTCAAGTATGTTTTGATGAGGAAACAACATTCTAACATGGCTTAAAGCTCACATGAGTCCATTTTGCGTAATATAGAACCTTTAAGTTGTTTTAGATCAACATTGAGATTTAAAATGTCCAAAATATAACATAATGGTCCATATAACTATACAGCGGACACAAGCACAATATATCATCTTTAGAAATACAAGGCATAGGCGTTTGAATAGTCTATAGACCTCAAATGGATTATAGTCATAGATAGCATTATAAGAAGAGCCTGCAGGTCATTTGTTTCCTGTAGTGTCCAAACTCGTCCATCTCTCACCGCTCCTATCTCCTGTGTTCTTTATACCCTCTTTGTTTTGGAGCAGGTCGGCTCAGAGGCAGCAGAGGATGCACTCTACCGGGCTAATGATCACTCTGCCCTGCGTATTGACCAGCGCCATGATGGATCTGAGGATCTCTCTGATTATTGGGTCATTAATCAGGCCTGGATTACCCTATCAATGGAACTGCCACTGCACGGGCCAGTCCGGAGATGGATGAGGCGAGAGAGGAAGAGGAGGAGGAGGAGGAGGAGGAGGAGGAGGAAGAGGGCCACAGTGCACAGACAAACCGGCATCCCAAAGGAGGACTGAGCAAGCTGGTACAGAAAGTTACACAGAGAAGGAGTATTGCAAAACATGTTGATTAATGGTCCTGTATTACACAAAATTGAATCTTGTGAGCTTTAAACCGTGTTGCAATGCTGTTACCACATCAAAAACATACCCAGAGTTGTGTTTTGTTTCATTCACACATATTCGAGTAATCTTTTATTATTAGTCTGTCCACATCTCCAAAGCTTAGAATGCTCTGTTTCACCTTGTGATGTCATGAAGCAGCAGTTTTCAAGCTACCCCTTTATCTTTTCTTCTGCAGATTGGCAATTCCAGGGCTGAAAATATCTGATGATCTAATGATTCTAATGAAGGTGAAGGGAGTTTGAAAACACAGTGGAGCACTTCCTGTATTACCACATGACATCACAAGGTGGAACAGAGCCTATATATGCACGGTTGGCATGTCAGTGCAACATAACACAACTCCAGGTGTTTTTTTTTATTTTTTTATGAGGAAACAACACTATATCAAAATAGCGTAACATAAAATGTTTGTGTGTGAACTGTAGCCTGCTCACTAAAGGCCTTCACACACTACAGGATTTTTTTGGTCTTAAACCATTTTTAAACATGCGACAAAAAGCGCACACACAGACATAAGAAGAATCTTATGACATTTTAAGTCTCCGATCAAAGAGACTGCAGCGGGATATGACTGCAGATCACAGAATATAAAGTTGTGAGCGCAGTCACGTCAGCTGTTTCCTGTCTATATTAAAACTACTCACATTGAGAATCTTTAAGTGTTCAAAAGATCGGAGCACTGCACTTCTAGTTTAGATATAAGACAAAACTGTTTTATTATTATTTGTCATATGCGACGCAGTACTTCAGATACATGAGTTTTAAGGCACAGAAGATTGTCGATGAAGTACACAGGAAGCAGAGTCACTGTTGCTAAACTGCAGCTTCACCTCAATCTGTGCGCTGTGTGGATGTAAACAGACCACAGTACAGCAGTGCACCCACCCGTTAACCTGAGATTATATCAAACTTTTGTGCTGCCTACGCCCACTGTTGGGCAAGTTACTTTGAAACTGTAATGCGTTATTTATTACCTATTACTGTCATTTCAAAGTAATTCGTTACATTACAATATTACTGCATTTAAAATGTAAGGCATTACATTACCATTGCATTACTTTAAGTTACTCTCACCAAAATAACTTTTGCGCTGTATATGGACTGAACCAGGACTAAACCAGGTCTAAACCAGGACTAAACCAGAAGTGAACTAGGACTAAAACAGGACTCACTGTAGGGACGGGCTCGAAGGTGAGCGCAGGAGAAAGGAGCGGCTCTGCTCCGCACCTCACGGAGGTAAGAGCGGCTGTCACCCGATCGCTCTTTATGGACCCTGCTGCTCGGGCTCACGGTCCTGATTTCAGCAACTATTTGCAGGTACCCGAGCCGGTGCAAGAGTCTGTTACAGCGCGTAACTTCTACCTTCCTTCATCGTGTCCAGAAGTCCAACTTTTTGTGTGATGGTTGCATCTTCCTCTGCCTTTTGGGTGCGAGCGCAGGAGCCTTTGTCAGTGCAGAACCTTTCATCGACGTTGTGGGTTTCGTCAGGGAGAAAACTTGCAACCGTACAGCACTTCAGAATCACACTGATACAGATTGAACATGTATTTAAATTTGGCAGCTGAACACATTCTGTACTGTACTGTACAGGAGACAGGAGTCCCTTGGCCAGTCAGGACGCAGCGGGAGGAACGCAATACGTGTTCATACAATGTAAAAAAAAAACAGGGCATGCAAAATTGCACAAAAAAATAAAATAAAATCTGCGAGACCGCGAAAAGTGAACTGCGATAGAGGGAGGGACGAGTGTAAAAAGGGGTCTAAACCAGAACTGACCCAGGTCTAAACCAGGTCTAAACAGCGTGGAGTTCTTTGTCAGTCCTTCCGCCCGCGGTCACCTGAGGGTCTACGAGGGCGCATCTCCAGCGTTTCACCGCTGCTGATATCGAGGTGATTTTAGCGAATTTGTATGAAGAAAAACCCACCACTTCAATCCAGGTTAAAAAAAACATTGTAACGCGCGTTACTCACATTTGTACCGAGTAAAATATTACTATTTTTTCCCCTGTAATGCCTTACATTACTGCGTTACAGCAAAAAGTAATGCATTACTGTAATTCGTTACTTTTATAACGCGTTACTCCCAACACTGCCTACGCCACAGACTGAACCAAGACTAACCCAGGACTAACCCAGGACTAACCTAGGACTGATTCCAGGACTGGAGAGGAGGACTAATTCAGGACTGAACTAGAGCTAAACCAGGACTAAACCAGAACTGCAACAGGATTCACTGTCGGGACTGGTTAAGAGGTGACCGCGGAAGAAAGGACCGACAGAGAGATCCGCACCTCGCGAAGGTTAGTGCAGTAATTGCCCGATTTTGCTTTGCCGACACCCTCCTCGGCGTTCTCTCTCTTAAGTCCAAGATTAGTCCTGGTTTAAACCTGGTTTAGTCCTGACCCACCCGTATGTAATTACTACCCGCCCGTAATACGCAATATGCGTTCATACGCTGTAAAAAAAAAAAAAAAGCATGCAAAATTGCACACAAAAAAATCCGCGAAACAGCGAGACCGTGAAAGGTGAACCACAATATAGGGAGGGATAACTGTACCACTTTACGAGAGGTGAGTAATAATTATTTTCGCTACTTCCTGAGTTTGTATGTTGCACCTGTGTGTCCTTCAATCCTCTGCCCCTGACGCTCTGTTTTACTGTCTGTTACCGTAGCATTGCTTATGTTTGGTGGTTATGATCTGACGGAACAGCTCAGAGTCACACTGACACCAACACACAAGGATCGCAGTGGATTCAAAATCGCACACAAAGAAACAAAGTCGGGTCACTTCTCCCTGAATCGCAGCCAAAATCGGGCAAATGGCATAGTGTCAAGCAGTTGTTTCCCCTGATTCTTATCAAGCAATGTTCCTGATTGGATGATAATCTTTACCCACCAAAAATCTTTGTAAAATGCACAGGTTATGTCTTACAGTCTCATTTATATCTCAGTTATCTATATTTACAATACACTACACACATTTTTTTTTATTATATCATAGTTTTGTCATAAAGTAGGGTGAAACTGCATCTAATGGTAAAGGCTGTATCGTCCATGAACAAGGAAGTCCTTATAAACTCTTCACGGTGAAGACCTGGGATGCTAGGATGTTTAGGAAATTGTGGAAATTTGTATCACTGCAAAACTGCAAATGAACTAGTTCAGTTTTTCATATTGTTAGACAGTACAATCTGGTAGTGCCTTTAATATAATGTTAATTGGGAACCAGTGGGAACAAGTAAAAATGTGTTTTGTCTCGGATTTATCTCTAGATGACTACTAGACTAGACTACTTTTAAAGAATTTTAAGACTTCTGACAAAAGATCAGTGTTAATCCTGAGTGTGACCTGATTGTTTTGGAGGTCTACCGGGGTTTTAGATTACATTTTACAGAACAATAATATTTTATACAGATGGGGGCAGCAAAAATGTGTATTGTTAAAGGTGCATAAAGGTGGTATAACTTTTCTGGTGGAGGGTATGCTACTTTTTTTCTCTTGTCTTGTCTTTGTCTATTCATTTTGTTGTTGTTGTTTCATTAGAGGTGATTTTATTGTTTAAGAACGTGCATTCTTGTGTGGATGGGCCGCCTCTCCATCACACTGATCTGACTGTACCTTGGCCTGCTTTCCTCCATGGAGACAGATCATTTTAATGCTTTACTGTGAAATATTCAAGGGGAGAAACTGCCTTTTTGCCCTCATCCGGGAGTATGACACCATCACATTCTACAATCTGAAAACCACCAACAGGGGGAACCGGAGCATTCAAAGGAAATCTATACTGACACGGGAAGAAGATGCAAACTGTGCACGGTCTGGCTACCAAACACCGGACCTTTTTGAAGTGAGCTGAGAGCAATAGCCAGAAGTCAATAATCTGGTATAACATGACAGGAATTGGCAGAAATGTAATATAAATATGCGGTTTGTCATTTTAAATAATAACACAAGATCTTTCTAGACATTTGTATCATGCGCTCATAACCATTACTCTTACAACCGTGGCTCAGTGGGAGAGCATTTGTCTGCAAGATGAGGATTGTTTCAGTTACTGTATTAGTGCAATGAGCTGAAATGCTACATGTGGCTCGGAAGCTATGTTGTGTGCATTACCGAGAGAGATAGACAGAAAGATACTTTATACCAAGGGAAGTTCAAGTTTTGCTGCAGCAATATTTACACTGAGCTTCTCAGTGGCCAAAAGTGTCTCTCTTTTGTGTCCTGCACATCAGGACCAGCAGTGTCTTGGTCTTACTCTGCTGGTTCAGTTGGTGATGAAACGGGCCATTCCCTCAATGTATTTCCTCTGGAAGGTCTAGAAGTTTTGGATAAGCAGAAGAAAATGGATGGATGGATGATCTAGAAGACTTTCCTCTAGAATGTCTTCTGTTAATTAACTCCTTTTGCACGGTCTCTGTGGATACGGGAAAAGCAAAGACAAGGCAAAGCAAGTTTGTTTGTATAGCAGAATTCGTACACAAAGTAATTCAAAGTGCTTTACAGAATAAGAAATACATTAAAATCACAATAAAAACAAATCAAAACACCAATAATCATTATAAAATTAAAAAGAGAGACATTAAATTAGAGAGAAGAGTGAGTTCAGTCATATCCACAGCTGAACAGAACAGTTTTGAGCCTGGATTTAAACAGAACAAACACTTCATTTCACACAGTCAAACAGTCCCTTGTGTTAATTCCCTCAAAGAGTTTCCTCTAGAGGGCCTTGGAGTATTTCCTCTGGAAGGTCTTCTGCCACATATGCAGGTAGAAGACCTTGGAGTCTCTCCACCCAAAACATGCTACAGGTCTCCATGAACAGTTGATAGTCAAGGTCAATTAAATACAATCAATTCAATCATTGTGTGTCCTTAGGCAAGACACTTCAACCACAATGCCTAGTATGAAAGTGGTGTGTGAGTGATGGTGGTGGTCGGAGGGACTGTTGGCGCCAATTAGCATGGAAGCCGCGCTTCTGTCAGCGTGCCCAAGGGCAGCTGTGGCTACAATAGTAGTTTACCATCACCAGGGTATAGAGTGAATGAATAATGCTGAATGAATAATGCTGAATAATGCTCTGTAAAGCGTCTTTGGGGACAGAAAATATCTGTGAAAAGCAATATATAAATAAAGACTTACTTACTTACTTACATATGGTGTGAAAAGTCAAATGTCAGAATGTTGTGACATGATTTGTATCAAGTGGGCAACTGGCAGCCAACGTCTGCGTCAGTCTACCACTGGGCTGACTCCAGTTTGCATGAATAATACAAAGCATATTTGAGCATCCAATAGCTTTTTAATTTATGCATTATTAATATTATTTCCCTTACTCCTACTTTTGTATTACTACCATTAGAGCAAAAATTATGAATCTTCACAGTTAGCTCCAAAGGATTTAATAAAAGTATCTGGTTCCTTTCATCATCTGCACCCACTACGCATGAAACCAACATTATCATTTATCATTATTACCAAAGATTTCCCATCACTTGTCACTTTTGGAGTTAAATTAGGCCCAGTTAGACTAAAAACAGCCATAAGTCATCCTGCTAACTGCTGTCAGTCCATGTGCTACTCTAGCCGCTCCTAATTGGGCCTGTGCTCCCAGGAGAAATGAGGGAAAGTAGTTTCTCGGTATAGAGTGTATTGATAGGCCTCTGTCTAATGGTTCTCTTTGTGTTGGATTGGTGTTTGTGTCGTGCTGGAGATACTGGCTGCCGTTATAGACCGGTGCGGCGATGATCGATGGGGTGTAAGACAGCGCACGGATCACATATCAATAGCTTTAGTGCACTCTCTCTCACTCAGAACAGATACACAGGGCCTTATCAATTCATTTATCATTTATTACAAAGAGCAGACAAGTCCCGGGTGGAGGAGGCCGATAATGATCCAGGCACATTGGCTGATGGAGTGGAGCTCAGTGTAGAAAAAAGAAAAGCAGACTGAAGAAGATGGACTCACTTCTTATATTTAGAGTGTGTTTTTTTAATAGTATTTCAGATGGCATGGAACGATGGCATGACATCTGCAAAATGTATTTACTGAATCAAATGAAGATTATTATTAAAATGTTTATATTTCTTCACAATTTATTTTGCACTATGCTGTGTAATAGGGGTGGAACGAGGCACAGTTTTCATGAGATGAGACACACCACGAGATTGGGTCCACGAGAACGAGACGAGATTTTGACATAATTCATAACAAATAAGCAGTGCTGAACTATAACTATAGCTTCTCAAATTCTGTCACTCACCAGCTTTTAACTCTTTTCTTTTTCTTGTCCTAGCCAAAGGTAAATTCAGGGGGGAAAATCTCACCAGATCATTTTTCTCAGTTTTGTCACGCGAGATCTTGTGACACGAGATTTTGTCCAATCGCTACTGTGTGACAACTTAATCACATGTAATAGGTAAATACATTGTACTTAGGTTGAGATGAGAGCATTATGGCTGAGTGTGATTAATGGTTGTCAGACATTATCACCAGTTACTGTTATATTATTATTACAGGTTGTTACATCATGCAGTGTCCACATTATTCTAGTTGTTACAGACTGTGTTACATCATTACAGGTGGGTTAGACATTATTACAGGTAGGTTACACAGTTTGTAGTGTTGTTATAATAATAAAACTTCAAACTTGACTTCTGTTGCCGGGTTCCACTCACGTGATCCTGATGATGCGTGAAATTCAGATGGGGGCAGGAAGTGTTTTGCCTCGCTTTAAAACACTGCACAATGGGTAACGGTGAGTACGCTCAAAGTTTGAACGGGCCAGCACAGACCCGCTATCGAGAGAAAATAAGTCTAAATGTAGGTTATGACCCGTACAATATGGAGAAGTCGAACTTTTCATACAATTTGGACAATTTTCCCAGCATTGAGGCAATGGATATAATACGTTATCTAGTGCTGCAGATCTCGTATTACACTGAGCCAAATAAAAGCTTTTGAAACCCTGGAAGCGTTCAACTATTTAGAATTGAAATATGCCGCTGCACTAGGATAATCTAAAAGAATTATTTAAAAAAGGTATAAAACACCAAATTACAGCAGTAAGATAATAAAATTAGCACCATGTAAAGCTTTTACATGATTAAGTAAAGTCATGTTAGGACCTATAATGCAACAGTTTTTCCTATCACCTACGATGCTTGTCTTTCTAAATGATTGCCCCAAAACACTTGTTAATGAATAAATGACACAATACTTACCTGTCACAAAGTGGTCGCTGTAAACTCTAGCATTGTCCCTTTCCACACCTCCTGTTTTTAGCCAGAGATTGTCAATCCACTTTTTTCTGTACATTTTTTTGAAACTAATTCCCTTGTGACACACCACTTTCTGTACACAAAAAAAACGTTTGTCTTTCTCAGGACTAGAGCGGTTACAGTGACCATAAAGTACACAGAAATTAGGCATTTTGGCACAGAGGTAAATGGGGTTTTGTGCATCTGTCTTTACTTCTTGACCCCCATCTACTTTTGGTGACGTCGGTGTGACGTCATCTGAAATCCAGCAGTATTGATTCTGAAACCACAATGATATTACAAAACACATTAAAGACAGTCCGGAATTTTGGATATAGGACCTCATTTCCTAGTAAGCCAGACTGTTGGAGACGTTTGGAAACACTTTTTAAAATATTCCATCCAGTCCTTGTATTTACAGAGGTCGCTGGTGCTAGGCTAGCGCATGTCAATGTCCATAGTTAGCCTGCCACTAAAAACAGTCTTACCCACTCCACAAAACACCTGAAGCAAATCTGTTATTACGACAGACTATTGATGTAAATGTCTATGTTGATAGAATAATTTTAGAAGTTAAACCAACCTTGTATTTGAAGGATTTATGTCTGAGCAGCAGTGAGTTTTACTTCCTGACAGAAAGCTTGGCAGCGGCGGACTGATATATGAGAAAATAGTCCCTCAACATGCGACGATGCAAGGTTAGTTTTATTTCAAATATTATTCTATCAAAACAGACATTTACATTTACTGTTTGACATAATAATAGATTTGCTTTGGGTGTTTTGTGGAGTGGGTAAAACTGTTTTTAGTGGAGGCTAACTATGGCCGTTGACATGCACTAGCCTAACACCAGCGACCTCTGCAAATACAAGGACTGGATGGAATATTTACAAAAGTGTCTCCACACATCTCCAACACTCTGGCTCACTAGGAAATGAGGTCCTATGTCCAAAATTCTGAACTGTCCCTTTACGATGTATTTGGTCCTGGTTTAGTCCCAGAATAGCCCCAATTTTGATGTCATAACGATGTCATACTATATGTCAATGTAACTAATAGTTTGTTTAGTGATATTAAGATGTATTTGGTCCTGTTCTAGTAGTCCTGGTCTAGTCTAGTTTAGTTCCAGTGTTGATGTGCTCTGTGTGAAAATGTGAGCGCACCCTTACAGAAAAATCGCTGACATACCCCACCTGTAACACATTCTAGGGGATTATGCTATCGTTTCTTGATTCAAATCTTTTTTACATGCTGCTTTTCGGTGCGGCTTCATTCGTCTGAAAAAGTTCCCAGCGCATGTGTAGAGTGTTTGATGAGGCCCTCCCCGGCTCTGGTTCACTTTGAGATTACATTTCAAAAGCATCAGAACTGCTCCTGACACCGCCACAACTGCTGCAGCTTCTGGGATAATCAATCACCCCCAAACTGCATGAAAACCGAGACGTAGATAAAGACAGAAAGAAGTGTGTGAGAAGGAGAAGGAGGAGGAAGAGGAGAAGGAGGAAGAGGGGTGAGTAAAATACATATAGTGCAGCCTGTCTGCTCTGGGGAATGGGACTCATAAATCAAGCTGCCTGTCACAAACGGTGCAAGTTGTGAGAACATAAGTGTGCACTGCAAAAAAGGGGAAAAGTCGACTTGAGTGAAAGTAACTGGAGTTTTTTGTTTCTTTACTCATTACTTTTTGGGTTTGGCTCATAATAGAATGAAATCAGAGCAGCAATATTCATCTTAGTAGTGATTTTGTTGTTGTTGTTTATTTACGTATATTAGACCAAAGTAAAGAGACAGTGGTGGAAGAAGTACTCCATTTTGTTTTTTAAATCAAAGTACAGATACCGAAGCTAAAAGTACAAGTATTGCATGAAAAAATCTATTTAAGTAGTACCTGTACCTGTTTAAAAATGTAATTAAATAGAATTTGAGTTATACACTGTAAAATTTAATAAGTAGACTTGCAAAAAATCTAGGAAACCGATTGCTTTGAAAAATCTGACTAAGGTGGACTGTGAATCTAAAGCTACAAGTAATTTCTCAGTATGGTGTACAGTAAATTCCTCTTTCATCTAACTAAGCACAGCAAGTGAAATGTACTTTAGTTTTCATTCATAGAACTCATGTTGTGACGCTGGGCCAACGAATCAGTCAGTTCCACAAATCTGAAATATGTAGTAACCTTTAGTTTATGAGTAATGTAGTGAAACCATGGAAACTGACTGCCTAGAACTGAGCAAGTAATTTGCATCAGGTACACAAGGTTTTGAATATTTCTTTGAAAAAAACTTTTGTTCAACTTAAGTTCAAAACACACTGTACACTGTAAACCTAAATAAGTTAACAGAACTTAAAAAAATTGAGGCAATTGAATGCCTTTAGTAAAAAAAATAAAATAAATTAGTAAAAATTACTCAATTAAGTTAGTAGGACTATTTCTAAAACTTTGAGTATACACAACTTAATCTATTTAATCACTTTGTATGTTTGTGTTTACAGTGTAACATGTGTAACAATAAAATAATACAGCTCCATCATTCCATGCCAACTCAACCAAGACCCCTGCACTTAGGCCTCAACAAATGGTGGAAGAAACAAAACAGGTGAACAGGAGTCATCCTGCACAGACTGAATGAACAGAGGGAGGATATAGAGACTGAACGAACAGTATAAAGCATCCACTTTAAAATGTACTTGAGAAAAGTAGATACCTACACTTTTTACATAAGTACAGTATGTAACTACTTCGTAAAAAGTAGAATATCGAGTATATTTTCTATAATTGAAAAAATGACATAAATTACAGTTGATAACTCATTTTTTTTTTTTTTTTTTTTTTTTTTATGATGTTGCGATGTTTGCTCCCATTGGATATTGCAGTATTCAAAGGTGGAAGTCGGCAGAAATGTTTCTTTTATTAAGTCATTTCAGATTGATATTACAATTCAGAATGTTCTGTTATAACATCATGATCCACGGGTGTTGTAGATCACTGTTTCTCAAAGACTGGGTTGTGACTCTCAGGTGGGTCGCACAGGATTTTTTTTGGGTCACCTTGTCATGAGCTGCATGTAGATCTGACATATACAGATATGAGACATGTTGAAATGTTAAGACATGTTTTGTATCATTTCTATTCTTTTTATAATTGTTTTATTGACTAGTTTGTTCAAATATTGCTGGTTCAAGTGTACGTTGAAAAGAAAAAGAAATGGGCTACATTTAATGTCCAAATAGGCGATTCGTGGATCCTTTTATTCCTGCTTCAATGAATTGTTCAGGGAGATACAATCACTCAGTGAACAATAAAATATCCTCATTAATGTTCAGTAATGGCCAAATCCACCTTTATTTGGGGATTTATGAATAATGTGTTTTGTCTTGGGTTGGGAAGGTTTGTGACTTATAATATATGGGTCCCCAGAAAAAAGTTTGTTAAACACTGCTGTAGATTATAGCTATATACCAGGTTCAAGCACAATATGTGTTCTTTAATAATCCCCAAGAGAAAACAGATTCATACATTTCTAGCCATCCACTGATCTAAATGTCTTCAACCAACTTTATATATATAAAAATAAATCAACTGACAACACAAACACTCACAAATAACCCATATAACAAACAAATCTACCCTATCCAAAGCCAACAAGAGCAGAGGAGTCCAGTCATTGACACTGGGCTGCTGTGGCTGGATGTAATTTCCCTGATGTCAGTGGAGAGATGTGAGTGGAGCAGATAAGGCGTGAGCTTGTCCGTGTTGGCGTCGTGACCTCAGATCTCGTTATGTGGACATGATAGGATTTGCTCTGAGTGTAACCTCATTATCCCAGTCTGAGATAAGGGCTTGTAATTGGTCTCGCTGATGCTCTGATGCACTGGTCCGGGCTGGAGGAGTGGGCAGAGGTGTACACAGGGTTTTTTAAAGGGCCCATGTTACGCTATTTTCTGAGCTATGTTATAATGTTGTTTCCTCGTCACAAACATACCCGGAGTTGTGTTTCGTTTAGTTTGATTCACACATCTTCTCTCAAACCGAAAACTGTTCCACCTTGTGATGTTATGTGGTAATACAGGAAGTGCACCACTGTGTTTTTAAACTCCACAACAAAAGGTCAAAAGTAGTAGACTAATAAAGGAGTTCTCAAACATGTGTGAATGAAACAAAACAAACTCCAGGTCTGTTTTTGAGGTGGTAACAACATTCTAACACGGTTTAAAGCTCAGAAGAGTCAACTTTGTGTAATATAGGACTTTTAAAGGTTCACTATGGAGCTGACATTTTGGGGTTGTTATTAATTTCAGTTTCATATATATTTTTATTCATGTATGAACAAATATAAGACTGTCATTTAAACAACAAATATATACACCTGTGGAGAAGCTGGTCAATGTGGTCTCAAGCAGGAGGCAGATTCAGAAAATGTTTCATTTCACCAAAAAATGTACTCATAAGTTCATCATGGTATCGTGGCAAAAAGAAATAATACATATTTACAAAAAATAGAATAGAATAGAAATATTTATTGAAATGTTTTCTTTTTCCTTGGGGGACGTGGCAGAAAATAATTGAGAAGCACTTCTGTAGCCTAACTGAAAGAAAAGAGGCTGGTTTTCTTAAATCCTTTTTGAACAAGTTTAATTTATTCCATTATACTAGAGCTTTGAAATTGCCCCTTTATATGTGCATATGTTTTTATTCACTGTTACACTTTTTTGCTGTTTTTGTTTGTATCTGAAAATTTGCAATAAGAAAAAAACTTCCCGTATATTCTGAATGTAAGTGCAAAAACAAGTTGCAATGTCACGTTACACTACTATGCTGTACTTGGAAATGTGTTTAAAAAAAATAAAAAATCACAGCATGGCGCAGAATCTTATAACGTGGTAGTAAAGCTATCACCACTCATCACTACTGATTTTTAGACTCCTTCTCGACGGGGCAGTGCCATAATAGTGTACTGCTGTTGTGTCATTGGGCATGGCATCGGATGCTTAATTCATTTTGTACTTGTAATGTTTAATTTTTGTATGAGATTTTGTATTAGCTGATACCTTTACAGAAGTACATCACTGACAATGCATATTAAAAACCAGCTCAAGTTGCAATGCCACAGTACGACGCTGTACTCGGTAGGAAATGTGGTCAGACCAAAGCAAAGTATGTCTGGAAAACGCCACGGCAATCTTACCCACAACCTTTTATGTTCAGACAATAAAAACGCCTTTAAGCACCCTGGAGCTTCATTCCACCACAAAACAACCCATGGTTCCATCACAGATTCCACTTAAACGGCCCATATTTCGCTATTTTCTGATCTATGTTACAATGTGGTTTTCTCATCAAAAACATACCTGGAGTTGTGTTTTGTTTTATTTACACATGTTTAACACACTAATCCTGAATATTTAAGTTGAGTTCTTCTTTTAAACTGAAAACACTCTGTTCTCCCTTGTGATGTCATGTGGTAATACAGGAAGTGCTCCATTGTGTTTTAAACTCCATATACCTTCACTAAAATCTTTTGGATAATTTGAACCCTGGAATTTCTAACCAAAAAACGTGAGTACATTACCCCGATTTTAGCGTCGTTGCACTGGCTTCTGTTTCCTTATTAAGTTAATTTGAAGATTTTATTGTTTGTTTTTAAAGTAGGGGTGGGACATTAACACCTTAGTTAATTAAGCTTAATTAATTACAAAGAAAATAATGCATTGCAAAATATGAACGTATTTTATCGTAGTTTGCATGCCAAATAATGCGAAACATTTGTTGTGCACCAATTATACTGACGCACACAGTTCCAACTACAGCAACAGTGGAGCATGAAAGTGCTCTGGTCTGCTGGACAGTAAACTTCTATTCAAAAAACTACCCGATGGAAGTATTTGACAAAGGCGTTCGTCGATTATTGCAAACTGTGCAGAGAAGAGTTTGCACATCACAGAAGCACCTCAACCCTACCATACCATTTAAATGAAAAACATGTGACAGAGAGCACAGAAACCGCTGGAGCTGTTGGCGGGAGCAGTTCTGGTCCGAGTATAAACAAAAGGCATCACCAGCCCAAAACACCAACAAATGACGGGCTTCAAGAAGAAAATGAGTAAATGAGTAAAACTTATATTGTTATGTGATTAATTTAGATTCATTCATTACAAAACCTGTAATTAATTAGATTTTTTTTTTTGGATAAGTCCCACACCTCTCTTTGACCGGACTGGCCCCACAGTACATCTCGGACCTCATCCAGCGATCTCTGAGGTTCGAGGGCCAACTCCAGCTTGTGGGCCCAAAACAAGACTTAAAACCAGTGGGGACAGGACCTTCTCTGTGACCGGATCCAGACTCTGAAATGCTCTGCCCCCTCATGTCCCAACAGCCCCCACAGTGTTTTAAGTCTCGTCTTAGGACCCACTTTTATTCTCGCCACACAATTCACCACATGAGTTGTGTGGTCCTCTGTGTCTTTTATTTATTTTATTATTTACTGCCATTTTATGATTTTTATGGTTTTGCTTTTATTTGATTTGACTTGTTTTATGGTTTTAGAACTGGTATGACCAAATTTTAGCAATTTACATTTTTGTTGTCTTCATTTTATGATCTCTGTGCTGCATTTTGGAAAGTGCTTTGTTTGTAAAATGTGCTATAGAAATAAAAAAAAAATCTCTACTCAACAAAATGTAAAAGGAGCTGTTCACTTGAAAACTACAGCTTCATGACATCACAAGGTGGAACAGAACATTTTGAGCTTTGGAGATGTAGACAGACTAATAATAAAGGGTTACTCAAACATGTGTGAACGAAACAAAACACAACTCCAGGTCTGTTTTTGAGGAGGTAACAACATTCTAACGTCAGATTTGCGTAACATAGAATCTTTAAACATTCCAGACTAGTGAAAATCAACCTCTGACCTCGAAACAAACCAGAGGAAGAAGGAAGGAAGCTGGGAAATGCCTGCAGCCTTGAAACGTGTGTCATCCTTCGAGATCATTTACTCAGCTGAGAGTTAAAACCGGTAACGCGAAATGGTAGCAATCGTGTGGTGAGTCCGAAAAGAGCTCTTCGTGCATCCACGGTCCGCACCCCCAGTGACCACCCAGGCTCGCGCGATCCACGCTGGCCAAGAGCAGCACGGAAAGTTCGCTTTATGAGAAGAGGGGAAACGCATTTGATTTGTATAGCGGGCTGAACAAGACAGATGATCGGTCTTTGGTCTGAGAGTGTTGATTCAGCCCTGCCACCCAGCCTTCATGGGTTTGGCGCTCGCTACGTGGTGTTTTAAATGCAATACGGGATCGCTGGTCCCATAGACCTCCGGCGCTGTCCATTTTATATGCATATCACTCAGAATAAAGTGCATGTGTGTCTTAGTCAATAAAATTATCACTTTGCATCATGGGAAACGCGGTCAAACTGGGAGTGAGTTGGAGCAAAGTGGACTCAAATTGAATTCAGATGAGGGAGGGGGTTGTAGCGATGATTTTAAGTGGCGTTTATGGTGTTTGGACTTCGGGGTATGTCTGGAAGAGTCGGAATGGTTAGGAAAACTGAAAAATATCCTTCCATGATACCAGCCAATCATAGCAACCCAATTCTCAAGCTCTTAATATAAATGTACTCGCTACCCCCAGACGAACCCAAAATCTCCTCTGTCACTTATTTCTCTCTGGCTGTTCAAGGGCCCAGATGAAACTGTTTTCTGATCTGTGTTCTAGTGTAATTTTTCCTCGTCCTGGTGTTGTGTTTTGTTTCATTCACACATGCTTAACACACACATTTTGCATATTCTTAGAGTTCTTATTAGGGTTAGAGAGAGCATAGAGTTCTTCTCTCACACTGAACTTAATCTGTTCCACCTTGTGATGTCAGGTGTTAATACAGGAAGTGCTCCACTGTGTTTTTAAACTCCATACACCTTCACTAGAATCATTTGAATAATTTCAGCTCTGGAATTGCCAATCTCTATTGAACTAAAGGTAAAAGGAGTTGTTCACTTGAAAATTACCACTTTGTGATATCATTAGGTGGAATGAGGCATTTTGAGCTTTGGAAATATCCATCCATTTTCTTCCACTTATGCAGGGCCGGGTCGCGGGGGCAACAGTCTAAGCAGGGACTGCCAGACTTCCTCCACCCCAGACACTTCCTCCAGCTCCTCTGGGGAGACCCCAAAGCATTCCCAGGCCAGACACAGCCCCTGTCCCTCCTTCTGGTGGGACATGCCCAGATCACCTCCCAGGGAAGGTGTCCAGGAGGCATCCGGGACAGATACCAGACATGGAGGAGCAGCGGCTCTACTCCAAGCTCCTCCCGTGTAACTGAGCTTCAGTAGCCGGACATCCACTCATACCTGATCAAGACTCCTAACCCCACCCCCCGGAGAGCCTCAAATCTTCTGAAATCCCACGAGACACTGACACATGGATATGGAGCATAACACTGACATGATACAGACAGGACAGCAGCATTTTCTGCAGGAGACATGCGCAGAAGAGCGTCGGGAGAGACGTGATGCGCTGAAGAAGATGCTCATTTGATTATGTTTTGAACTGTTATTTTGCATTTCATACACACACCCTCCACATGGAAAATACATATATGGAAGTGCAGATGATGCAGCTTTTAAGTTAAAGGCAAAGGCTGTGGAAGAAGGAAACAGAGCTGCTGTACGTGAGCTCGGCATCAGTGAGTTGATGGTGAGACATTGGCGACAGCAGTGTGACGCAAAAAGACGACAAAACTTTCAGAGGCGATAAAAGTAGATGACCAAAACTTGAAAACATTCTTGAAGACATGGACACCTGCGGTTTATATTCAGGTGCGACCTATATATGTACAATTTTTAAATTTAGTTAAAATTTAGTTGATGTGGTTTATATTAAGGTGCGGCAATAGTTTGGAATTTACTGTAACATTGATATTATGCAACATGTGAACTTAGCCATTTTATAATATTGTTACGTCCTCAAAAACAAACTTGGAGTTGTGTTTTGTTTCACTTACAGTTGTTTGAGTAATCCTCTGTCTCTATCTCTAAAGCTCAAAATGGTCTGTTCCACCTTGTGATGTCATGAAATGGTAGTTTTTAAGTTAATAGCTACCTTTTACCTTTAGTTCAGTAAATCAGTATGGGAAATTCCAGGGCTGAAATGATCGAAATTATTCTGTATTCTTCATAATTCTTCTTGTAATGCCACATGACATCACAAGGTAGAACAGTGTTTTCAGTCTGAGAGAAGAGCTCAGCCTAAATATGCAGGATTTGTGTGTTAAACATGTGTGAATGAAGCAAAACACAACTCAACATTTGTATCACTATCACAAGTTTACCCAGTTTACTTGCTCGTTTATTTTTCCCCTAAAACTGCTTCTGTTCAGACTGAAGTATTATAATCCTCCATTTCAAATTCATACTTAGAAATCATTTTGAGCTTCTTTTACCAAGGCTCGGCTTACACCTCAAGGGCAGCCCTATTGAAATGCAGATAGTGTCATTTGCGCTGTTTAACAATTACCCCAAACACTTACAACCTGAGCTGATGCCTTCTCTAATGGCCCGTAATAGATACTTAAATGGCAAATTAATTCATAAAACACAATTATCCCAGAGTATTAGACCACTTGAGCTGACACCTCACCGCTAAAGCCCTCTCAAATCCTCCAAAATGGATTATTTGATCACAATATAACAGTCATTTGAGGCAAAGTTCCTACTGTGGCTGTTTTGAATCAGTCAAAGAGAAAGGAACGCAGGAGGAGAGGAAAATGCAGTGTCATATTGCGAGCATGTAATCACAGTTATGGTATTTTTACAAGCAAAATGTTCATATTGCAAAGGCCCTTAAAGAAATGAATAGTTTTTGATTAATATATTTTGAAATTTCATCTCATAGAATATTTGTGTCTTCAAAAAGGTTAGGTAGTAAGTTGTATCCCAGTTTTGGGCTAAACCAGATCTAAAGCAGGTTCAAAACTGAAAGAAAACCAACCACAACTGAACTAGACTAGAACAAAAAACATGTCTACACTGCAAAAAGCAACATCTATAGCAGGGATGTCAAACATGTGGCCTGGGGGCTGGATCCGGCGCCCCAAGACCTTTAATCTGGCCCTCGGCTGATTTTCTACTAAAATATTTTAATTATATTTTCTATTAAAATATTTGTTATTTTCTGCGCCGCTTATCATAGCAGTGTCTCCAGCGCCCCTCACACCAGAGCAGCACAAATGAAGACTTGCCTCTTTCCAAACTTGCCTCTTCCCTCTTTTAAAGGACGATCGTTTTGATTGTTGACCTTGACACATGTCACCCTCATGACAGCAAAATGACAAAAATGAGAAAAGTGGAGCCGAGTGTAGGATTTTCCAAGAAAAATTGACTTATTCCTATTTGCATACAAGTTCATGTTAAAACATTGTGTTGAAATTGAATTTTTTCAAGTTTCAGGGTCATAATATTATAATATTTTGTAAAAGAAAGAGTTCTTTAATTAAAAAAGATTTCTGTAATAGATTTGTGTTTCTCTGCACAAATATTTGAACTTATTGTTATTTTTGGGGTTTATATGTCATGAGTTTTCTCATCCGGCCCCTTTGGGATCAAAGTAGGTTGGATACGGCCATCGGACCAAAATGAGTTTGACAACCCTGATCTATAGGTAAGTTAAAATGGCTTAAATTAAGAACATTTTACTTTATTTGTGTAGATTCAACTTGATAAGTCAAATTATCTACCAATGGAAGAAGTGTGTTATTCATTTCAAGCAATATTAGATTTTTGTTTCTTATTCTGGAGGTTCGTCACCTGCTTGTTTTCATGGATATTGATTGCTTTGCTTAAAATGTTCCACAGTATGACATTAAACAGCTCAATCTTACATTTATTCAATTGTAGATGGCTTTATAACTAAAAAATACCTAAAAACAGGCATTGTGACTGTGAGCAGGGTTGTCTCTCCACAGGTCTGACCTGTAACTTTGTCTGGTTTGGTCTCCGTGAAGTTAGAAAGGCTGAATACCAGAAACAAGACAATAAGATGGCTGTAAAACTAAAACTTAATCCCACTTCCCACTTAAATCTGAAAGTTACACCAGTCCATATCAGCACCAGGACACCAGGTGGATTTATGCCTCTGCGCTACACCCAGGTCAAACTTTTACACCCAGAAACGAGCAGGCAAAGGTGGATAGACTCTATCCTTTGCCTGACCCCGGCGGCGGCAGCGAGAGCTCCGGCCCGGTGTCAACTGCCCCAGCCCCGGCAGCGACTGTCTCGGGTTCCAACAGCGACTGTCTCGGCTCCCAGCGGCGAATGTCCCAGCAGCGGTAGCGACAGTCCCGGGTCCCGGCAGCGGGTCTGTCAGTGTGTCTTTGACTCTGTTCTCGCCATTTCCTGTGTGGAGCTTTAGGCTAAAGTAGCAGCTGCCGCTAATCGTGAACCTGCTACGGGTTGACGCAGCAGGTTGACGTGACGTGACGTGAGTGACAGGACAGTTGTCCAATCAGACTACACTAAATAAACAGACTGTGATATCATTGGTCTGGGCGCCAAAGTTTGTACCCTCAACCTGAAGTGAAATGCGCCAGTCAAAATCATTTTTAAATAGTCATAATAACGGCCTGTGCTGGGAGGTGGGGCACCAGTGGCCGCTAGGGGGGGCACGGCCCTTAAATGCCCCACCTTGTCGCCGACACCGCATATTAACCTTTCCAGACCTAAGGGCATTTTTAGTACATCTGTGGATTTTTTTTTTTTTTTTTTTCTTAATTTGGCTTTTAAAACTCCCCCTTTTACCCCCTAATGAAATGTTGTACATAATTTTTTTTCAGTGCAACCTGTTATTTTAAAATCTGCAAGCTGTAGTTGTGTCATTTGGCTGTAATAAAAGCTATAGGACCAGAAAAAAATAAATAAATAAATAAATAAATAAATTCACATTCTTTCATACAAAACACAAAGCAAGCATGTATATACAACTAGGACCTTAACTACAAAAGTGCAAAATATCAAGTCTGTAAGTAAACTAAAAATATCCTTATTGCCTCAAAACAAAAACAAAAGTACAATGGCTCCATGCCTTTGCTGGTGTCAGTCATGGAAACAGCTGGTCCAGCGCACAGAGCCTCATCACTTCCTGGATTTCCATGGTGTTAAACTTGTATTTGTACATGTTGACTGAAATAAACCTTTCAAATAAAAAGTTTGGGCCAGTCAAAATGAATGGAGAGCATGCGTTTGGCAGAAAACAAAGTTCCTATTGGACACTCGTTTTCGCAGCGTGCCTGTGACGTAGGATAATGATGGAGATATGTTTGGAAAGCTGACAGTCTTATCTTTCAAAGGAAGAAAAAGTAAGTTTCTATCTTTTATGATTTGAAAGTTATACACGGTTATATAAAACATATTCGCCGGTCTGGAAGGGTTAACATGTTTACTAAGTTTCACTGTTGTTTTTGATGCTCTGTGTCCCCCTTTCCTTTGTTTTCTGCACTAAGTCACTCCCCCTTCAGAGCGATATCACAACACAAACAACGTGCATCCTGCTAATGAAACTACTGCACATCACATCGGGTTTGTCATGGGGAAGTGTACAATTTTGTATCAGGCGTTTGTATATTTATGGAGAATTGTTGTGTGGGAGCATTGATGATGTAATCTTGTGGGCGGAGCCTTGTACAGAATATTACAGCTAACCTTAAGGAGGGTATGGGACCGGGAGAGATTGCTAAATTACTGAAACATGCATGGATGTATGGATCTACCACCTCTGTTCATTTCTGTCCTTTGTTTTAGGCTTGTTGGTTTAGGCATGTTTTTGTTCTGGGTTTATCCTGGATTGGTTCTGCTTTTCAGGCATGTTTTTGTTGAGGGAACACCGTTATAACATTGTATGAAGCTCAGAAAAATTGACTTTACATAATACCTCCTCTTTAACAAAAGCAGACCTTAATCAGGACCAATCCAGGATAAACCCAGAACAAAAACAGAACGCCTAAACCAGAACGCCTAAAACAAAGGCCAAAAATTACCAGAGGTGGTCATCTGGACACTGTTTTTGGAAATCAAGACATTTCAGATCCTAACCAGAAGCCATTTTTAATTCGCTGGTACTGGTTTAGAGACACCAGGTCTAAATCGTAAAATAGTACAACGTCTACTTTCTCAAACCAGTCAAAAATAACGTCCAGATGGCTACCTAAACCGAGAACGAAACCAGGTTCAACCCAATCGTAAAGCCTGACTGAACCAGCGCTATTGCACAAGACAAGGAAAGCCAATATTGTCCATTGCGTGACCAGAAGAATAAGTGCTCGTGTTTTAAGTGGAGAATTATAATAAATGAGGATATTGAAAGAACCATAATGATGTACAGTGGGATTGTGGAAAGAGCTGGTGTGGGCCGACACTCTTTGGATCAAAACCACAAATGTTCACCAGAAGAGGCTGACTCAAACCCAGTTCCTCTCCATAAATCATATTCCAGATGATGTATTTATAGTCAAATTATGCTATTCTACATTATATTATACAAGGAATTGATTCATCTCATTTCTTTGCTGTGGGCGCTGGACAGTGGACGAGTAAGTAAGATATTCCACAGCACAAAAACCAAAATCTTTCTTTCTAGTGGAGGGTCTGTCAAATACTTTTCACCATGAAAATGTTATTGCTTTGTTTGGAATGTTTCATAGTATGGTATTAAACCTTTTTATCATCATGGAGACCAGACCAAACTGTAGAGAGACGACCTGTTCACAGTCACAATGCCTGTTTATTTAGGTATTTTTGAGCTATAAAACCACCTATAATTCAATAAATGTAAGGGAGAGTTGTTTGAAATCACACTATATATCCATACAAACAAGCAGGTGATGGACCCCTGACTAAAAAGTTACACAGTGCACTTTTAAGATAAGAAAAACACAACTTTTTACTCTTAAAATATGAAACAAAATCAAATCTTGCTTGAATTAAGAAAAATACACTTTTTCCATCAGTAGATCATTTGACTTGCCAAGTTGAGTCTACTCAAATAAAGTAAAATGTTCTTAATTTAAGTCATTTTAACTTAACTTAACTAGATAATGCTTTTTGTAGTGTTGTGCTTTAGAGATTCCTCATAACTGGGCAGGAGACTCTCACCCTAGCACAGATATACAGCACTGTATGATGTCTAATTATTATGTGTTTTTATTGTCTGATGATCAAGAAGTGCACTGTTTTTGATGTTAGTTGTTTTTAGTCATACAGTGATGGTCAAATGCTGATAAAGTCATTGCGATGAATAAATAGGATGCTGGGATGTGTTAGGAAAGTGAGGAATAACTTTGGACAATGTTTTTAAGACAGTAAAAATCAAACGGACCTGCAGTGCCTTTAACCATCTTACCAAACTGAAAAAAGTTTAAGGTCCCACTACATGATAGTGTCAAAAAGTTGTTTTAAATATATACTATATAATAATATATAATACTGTATATACGATACTAATCTGACCTTATTTGTTAGACTAGTATACACACACACACACACACACACATATATATATGCACATAGACACATATCATTCTTATTCTCCAACTCACCCTTATGTATGAGTTGAGATAATACTCCCTACAACTGTACAACATCTCACTCCTGTCTTGTCAATAATCATATCATTGTTGCACTGTTTTCGTATGAGATTTAATATTTTATTACTTATCTTTCTATTTTATTTTGACCTGTACATTTACATTTATATAATTATGCCTTATCCAGTCTCTTGCTATCTTTGTTGCTATTTATTTAGAATGTATTATTGCCATTTATATTTTGACTCTTTGTTATTATATTATATATGTGATGTGTGAGCTACTGTGTCCAAATAATTTCCCTTTTTGATCAATAAAGTTTGTCTACGTTTAAGTCTATATCGATACTATGATACCAATACTTTCATTCTTATCAGGTATCTTTCCCAAATCATGCACTTACAATTATCAGGCTCTATCTGAAAATTTAAATTCTGATCTCTCATAGACCTCAATGCAAAATTCTATATTTTGATGAAAGTCTAAATAATGTATGAATAGCCCAATTAAGACAAAACAGAAGCCAGTTCTAAAGGGTGACATGTTTTCATCCTGCTCC
Source organism: Boleophthalmus pectinirostris (assembly GCF_026225935.1). NCBI lineage: Eukaryota > Metazoa > Chordata > Actinopteri > Gobiiformes > Gobiidae > Boleophthalmus > Boleophthalmus pectinirostris. The sequence continues at coordinate 7,886,591 of NW_026571353.1, read as the reverse complement.
TGTGCTGCTTCAGAACCTCCACAGTGTCTGGTGTTACATGAGAGCATTAAGGTGGAGATGGACACACACAGTTTTGGACATGTCTGATTCTTCCCATCAGCCTGAGTGGCAGTGGGACAGAGCAGCTGCCGTCCTGCCCGGGGGAGGACAGCACGATGACAGGTCTGTGTGAGAGCGTGTGTGACAGCCCCGTGTGTGTGTGTGCGTGTGTGTGTGTGTGCGTGCCTCAGATTTGACCATGTCCCCGACCACCCGTGTCTCTCGTCTATTGTGGAAATGCCAGTGCTGCTGTAGTGTGTGGTGTGTGTATAGTGTGTGTGTGTGTAGTGTGTGTGTGTAGTGTGTGAGGAGAGCTCCGGGAGAGGCAGTGACAGGCTGTGAATGTCCCTCCCACTGAGCTGCTGTGGTCACTGGGCTTATTAGTGTCACAGGAGGCCAACACAAGACAGGCCATGTGTTCTGATCATCACCGCGCTTTTATTTTTACAGTGGAGTGAAGGAGGGGACACAGCGGGGGATAGTTAAAGTGCACGTGACAGGTTAGACCACTAATTTTAGTAAAACATACTTAACATCATTATATTCAGAGGTGGGCAGAGTAGCTAAAAATTGGACTCAAATAATAAGAGTAGAAGGACAAAGTAGTGGTCCAAGAAATCACTCAATAAAGAGTAAAAAAGTATGGAGGAACTACCGTATTTTTCAGTACCACTTTTTTTCATGGTTTGGGTGTTTCCTGCGACTTATACTCAGGTGCGACTTATATATTAAAATATATCATTTCAAAGGGCGCTCTAGGCTTGTGTGCCAGTATCTGCTACTCCTATAAATGCATCACGAATTTCGGACTTTCGGTCATTGCGTAATGCATACTGGAGGAAGGATTTTCCTGAAAAAAGTGAGCATCAAACCGCCATGTTTGTTTTCCCAGCGGGATGCGTCTATTGTCAAAGCCGATCTTTTCAAGTCTTTTGAATCATATCGCTTTTGTTTCTGGTTCTGATATTGTCACATTTTAGTTTTGGGATTCGGACATGGTAATTGTGTGGTTGTTGGATGCCCCCAGCGAAAAACGGCTTGAGAAATGGACTTTGGAAGTTTGTGAACTCCATAACTGCAAAAGGGAATCAGATCTGTGTGACTGCAAACCTCCGTTAACGTAAATTTTTCAATTTTATTTTGACTTGTACATTTACATTTACAGTAACATTCCAGTAGTCGCTGGAGAGAAATGAAATTGAGTGGAGGCAGTAGGTGGCGCCATCCTGGCTAGAAAAGCGGAGGATACTTGAACTAAGTATCACAGACTAAAAGCTAGATTTAGCTAGTGATGGTGGAGTTGTTCAGAAGTTCAGTGGGTTTAGTGATTTGGAGTGAGTGTTCTATTGTAATTACTATAACTTGCCTTTCAAAATGAAATGTCTGTTCTTGGTCTTTAATTTTATAAAATAAATTTCCCCAAAAAATGCAACTCTTAGTCCAATGTGACTTATAAATGTTTTTTTTTTTCTTCTTCATTATGTATTTTTTGGCTTATACTCCAGAAAATACGGTACTACTCAAGTAAGAGTAACTGTCAGGACATGTCATCTGATTTATCATTTTTAAAACTTGTAATAATTATGCACAAAATATAGTATTTTTAAAACATATAAAGCAAAAAGGAGACAATTAAATCATATCTGAAGGACTAGTGCAAGAAACACAAAGGTTCAAATCATTTATATTGTCAACATAAAGCTTTTATGACTTGTAGTCTTACATTTAAGATTTTACTAAAAACTTCAAGTTTTTTATAGTTTTTATTTTTTTTATTTTGTTTTGGTGAATGGCAAATACTGAAATCTGCCTTTGAAACCTTTGTTCAGTTGGCAGATATTAATTTTTATTTTGCTATGGATCATACCTGGACGACTAAAGATTATGCAGACAGTTTTGGTGAAGATTATGATTTACTTCCTGGTTGGATATGGGCAGCAGATTAAAAGTTCTCTAAAATGTACAAGAGTTTTGATATGGCAAATACAAATAAATGCCAGCACTTTAGCTTTGTTAGAGGAAGGTGTAAACTCCCACAAAACTGCCTTCTGCCTTTTGTTCCTGCATTTTTGATGAAATGACATTTGCTGATGACATAAGTAGAGGTAGGTAGAGGTATGTTTTACTCATTGCCAATACTGCTTTCTGTATTTTTGTACTTTTCTTCTCAAAGTTTATTTATTATCAGTACGGGACCTGGAGACATGAACCCTCAACACACTGTGATAGTATTATTCATCCCAATCTAAACAAAATCTAGTCAAGTAAAGATGACTTGAATTAAGAAAAAAGTTGTATCATGATTTGAATAAATTTCATAAAATTAAGTAAAATGATCTGCCAGTGGAATAAGACTTTTGTACTTAAAATATGGAAATACATCTTGCTACACGTATAATAAGAAAAACAACAACTTTCTGCACTTACAATAAGAAACAAAATAGAATGTTGCTTGATTTAAGAAAAACACACTTAATATTTTTACTTGTCAATCTACTCAAATAAAGTAAAATCTTCTTAATTTAAGTCATTTTAACTTTTTTCTAGTGTACACTGTAAACCCAAACATTAAAAGTAATTAAATAGATTAAGTTGTGTATGCTCAAAGTTTTAGAAATAGTCCTACTAACTTAATTGTGTCAAGTTGCAGTAACATGTTCTTCTTTTTGAGTAATTTTAACAATTTTTTTTAATTGTTAAAGGGAACTATTGTGGGTATTGTGTGAGTGTAACTCAAACACATAGATGAGGTCCAACTTAGTAGAATTAAATAATTAAACACTGGGAATGAAAAAGTCATGTTATTTCTATTGTTTCAAATTGGGATGATTTAAAAAATAAACTTAATTTATACAGTACATGCTAAAATACAATACAATTTCAAAGTGCTTCACCAATTAAGTACTAAAATTTATCATAACAAATAAATTGAAATCACACAACATAATAATTTGGTCGAGGCAAACGGTCTGAAATGCACATGGGAAAAAAATGTATTATTTTATTTTATTTGTACTGAAAACTATGAACTATGTGACTTTTAATTTTATCAATTTAAAATAACTGAGGCAATCGCTTGTCTCAGTTATTTTAAGTTCTGGTAACTTATTGGAGTTTACAGTGTAGCACAGTTTAGTCTGGCTATATTCTGTTGTAGGGAGTATTATACCTCTGATGCCAAGATAACAAGTTCTGAGCTCTCAAATAAAGAGTAGTCTAACTTATCATGAACTGGAATAATGTGGAAAAAAAAAAGTAATTTGAAAACTACAGCTTATTTTCAGAGTATTTTGAGCTTTGGAGATGTAGATAGACTAATATGAATGAAACAAAACACAACTTCATGTATATTTTTGAGGAGGTAACAACGTTCTAACATCACTTAAAGCTCACAGGAGTCAATTTTGTGTAATATTTGAGCTTTAAGCCACTGGAAACACTAACTGAACCAACGGGAACAAGACTTCTATCAGTTTTAATTCTTCCATGTCTAGGCTGACGTGAGCTACACCTCTTTTTCATCCTGTCACTCTCCAACAGAAGACAAGTGGTCATGGCGAGAGTGTGGGCAGGTTTGTTTTGTTCGTCCTCCTCGGACACAAGCCCCGCCCCCTCCCCCGCCTTCAGTCCTGACAGTGATAAATGAGGCTCAGCTGTGGGGGACATAACTCACATAACTGAACCTTTCTCTAGACTGAGAATAAAAGTGTGCGGGGATAACAGGAGCACGACGCAAGACGGACAGCGCACAGATTAAGAGACTGGCCTCTCTCCTCTTGGAGCACGGCGTTTTGACACGACAGAGCCAAAAAATCCTCAAAATGTGGATCCAAGGAGACACTACGTACGGTTAAATGGTTTGGAAAGGTTGTACGTTGAAAATATTTTGAAGTAATAGTTAGACAAATACTTTCTTAAAGGTGCATTGTGTAACTTTTCTGCTTATCACCATGGAGATGTTAATGGTTTAGTAGGAATATTTCACAGTATGGCATTAAAATGATCTATCATTTATAAGTTCCACTAATAAACATAGAACCTTGAATGTGTATTTCAGCAGCACATTTACAGTGTCACCTCTCCACAGATCTGACCTATAATTTGGTAATGGGGCATTGATACATTTAAGTTGAATATTCTAGTCAAAGCATTAACATTTCCATGGGAACAAGCAGGAGACAGTTACACCGTGTACTTTTAATACCCATGGGTGCAATTTCAACTGAACCAACTGTGAATACATTTTGGAGGGGCCATTAATACTACAAATGAACAGACTAACAGAGAATAGATTATATATAGAGAGAGAATAGAGTCTTAAATTATGCAAAATTGACTCCTGTAAGTTTTAAGGTGATGTTACAATACTGTTACCTCATCAAAAACATACCTGGAGTTGTGTTTTGTTTCATTCTCACATGGCAAAAGGAGAAATTGAAGGTGTCAACTGGACAAAAGTTTATTTTGGTCGAATACGTTTCGCAGCTCATCCAAGCTGCTTCTTCATTTGTGGTCAGACGCTGGTGTATCTACTTGAAGGGAGGAGCTAACTACACTGAAACTACTCTGAAACTAAGGGCCTGTTTACACGAGAATGCTTGCGGGTAAGAACGACAAAATTGCCTTTTGTTTAGACAGTGATGCCATTTTTGGGGCTTAAAAAAGTGAAAATCTGAAACCACCCTCCAGAGTGGAAAAGGTGAATATGCTCTGCCGTAGCGTTTCCGTCTACACTCCCAAAGACGCAAAACTCTGGTCAGATCTGTTCACGTCACATACACGTTTACGTCACCACCTGGCATGCATACCCAATCGAATTCCACACACTTTTGGTCACCGTATGCACGCAGATGTTTGTCTAAATGCAGAATAAGAAGTGAAGATGTGATCATGCGACACCACTTTTGCATCTCCTGTTCAGACTGTCATCATATAAAAGTAGCCTTACACACCTACTTGTTAACAGTTTCTAGTGTTAGTTTCAGAGTAGTTTCAGTGTAGTTAGCTCCTTCCTTTAGGCAGGAAGTGTCCACCAGCATCTGACCAGAACGGAAGAAACGCTGCAAAATGTATTCAGCCAAAATTAACTTTTGTCCAGTTGACAAATTGAATTTCTCCTTTTGCCATGGATTCTACCTGGATTACTGATGGATTTTACACACTTCATTAATTTGAATAACCCAAAAATGCTCTGTTCCACCTTGTGATGTCATGTAGTGGTACTTTTCAACAGTTGACATTTACTTTTAGTTCAGTAGAGATAGGAAATTCCAGGTCTGAAATAATCCAAATGATTCTAGTGAAGATATATGCAGATTAAAAACACAGTGGAGCACTTCCTGTATTGCCACATGCCATCACACGGTGGAACAGAGTGTTTTTAGTTTGCAGGAAGAACTCAGTCTAAATATACAGGGTTTGCTTGTTAAACGTGTGAATGAAACAAAACACAACTCCAGGTCTGTTTGTGATGAGAAAACAACATAATAACAGATCACAAAATAGCATAATAAGGCCCTTTAATAAAATAATAGAGTAATTTGGCACCAAGCCTCTCACACCTACAGTAGCACATCAATTCAAGTTGCTGAACTGTCTTGCCAAAAGACACAACAGCAGCCCCGGCAACCTTCCGAACAGTTTCGGCCTTAATTTATATTTGCACGAAAAATCAAATCTCATAAAAAGAACTTATAAAAGAACAAAAAACAAACTCCAAGTGACCCCTAATTACAGTCGTAGAAGCACGTGTAGTGAGCTCCCTCCATCTCTGAGGAGCTAATGAAAGAGGAGCGAGGCGTGATCCAGAATACGAGCGCCGTGAACGTGCCATGTGAATAAGCGAAGGCGTTTGAGACAGTCCAGACCTGCCCCCCACCCCTCCTCCTCCTCCTCCTCCCTCCCGCCCCCCTCCTCCCTCCTGCCCGCAGCCCGATGATGGATGAGCTGCGATGAGAAGTTTCCTCTGCCGTACGGCCAACAGCGGCGCTTCTCTTGTACCGGGCCCGGGCCATCTGCTTTCCATTGGTGAGAAAGGGGTGAGGGGGTGTGGAGGGGTGAGGGTACTTAACACTCTTGTATACTGGGGCATGTTGCTGCAGCTTGACTTTTTTTCCTTACTACTTTTACACACAGTTCGATTAAAGGGTGCACTATGTAAGTTTTCTGGCGTGGAGGGTCCGTCACCTGCTTGTCTCCATGGATATCTGGCATTAAAAGTATCCATCTTGCAGTCACTCAGTTTTTATTGACTTTGCCATGTTTGCATAACAGCTTTAATTCTGAATCAAAATAATTTAATTCTGAATAAAACTGTATTCTGCTTTAAAAAGACCACACTGCAAAAACTAAAATCTGGCCAAGTTAAGTTGACTTGAATTAAGAGTTTTATGATGATTTCAGTAAATTTCACTTGACAAGTAAAGTTATCTGCCAATGGAACAAGACTTTTAGTACTTAAAATATGAAAATACATCTTTCTTACTACAGTTAAGATCAGAAAAACAGCAACTCTTTGCACTTAAAATAAGAAACATAATCTAATGTTGCTTGAATTAAAGAAAACAAACTTATTCCATTGGTAGATAATTTCACTTGTCAGGTTGAATCGACTCAAATAAAGTAAAATGCTCTTAATTTAAGTCATTCTAACTTACACAGATATTAATTTTGCAGTGCATGTAACAATACCTAATGAAAACGATTCTTTGGAATTAAACTTAAAGGTTGTATGGAAGATTTTTTTTGTTTCAAGTTGTCAATGATAGCATTATAGAGGTGCAGTAGCCTTGTAATTATGATGACCAAAAAAAAGAGAATAAAAATTCATCAACTCTGGACGTGGTGGCCAGATAAACATTTGCCAATAGATAATGACACTGCCACGTTATCTGTGAGCTGACAGGCTGTCAATCAATCTCCCTACGTTTCTAGCGTAACTGACTTGCCTGCGCGCCGCCGGTACGCGGTTTACGTACGCCTGTCACGCAGTCCACAGACGCAAGCGCAAACGCTGTTTACTCACCAACGCAACAGTTCTTAGCGGCTTTTTTTAACCTATATCTTCCTCGCAGTTAGCACAAAGTTTGTTGCAATGGCGACAAGAATCTAAGCAGTTAGCCACAAAAGAAAGTCCGTTTTTGAGGTCGCTGAAAGAAGAAGACAAGGGGAAAAGCAGCGAAGCCAAACTAAGGTATTCTTGTAGATTCATTCCAGCGATGGCGCGACTGAAGCAGACGCAGGTCTAAAGACTGACGCACTGGTCGCCAAATTACTCCTGGACAGGTCACTTCTGCTTATTATGAAAACGTACTTTATTTCCAAGAGCTAGTCAAACGTTTTTCAGGACACGAAAGCGATATCCTATGTCTGAAAACTTAATTTTCAAGGCAAAGAAAGAGTCCGCTTGCTGCTGCGTGTTGTAGCTAGTTCATTCGCACGGAATCTCCGCGCAACCTTCTCTGCTCCCTTTCCTGCTCCTGTCCCCGCTGCCCGTTCCGCTCTTCCCCCTTCTCCTCACTTCTCCGGGCACGGAATCTCCGCGCACCGCTCCCCTCCCTCTCTCCCCTCTTCTCTCCCCTCTCCTCTCCTCTCTCCTCTCCTCTCACGCATGCGCAACATTTGAAAAAGGACAAACAGTCGCTGGATTTCTCGTTCCTTGGAAAATCCTCTATACAACCTTTAATTCCGAAGTAAGTGGGTGGTTTATTCTGATTTTAAAGCCAAATTAATTTATTCCTCAATCATGTATTCTCTTAAAAAATAATTCTGGTGGTTCAGTTCATGCTCGTTGGGTCGCCTTTTTGACATGATCTGGACGATCCAGCTCCACCAGTCCAGGCTTCGGACTTTCATCCACGTCTCTTTGGATTTGCAAGCGGGATGCGGGGGTGGGCTGAGGTAGAACAGCCGCTGACTGAGTTTGTCTTCTTCCTCCCTTCTCCGACACTCTTCCCTTCTCCTCCTCAGCTCACAGACGTAAAGCGTGATGAGAGAATTCTCCATCTGCTGCTGCGCAATTATCATTGGACCAACTGCGAAACAAGTTTGGATCATGTTTGTGTCTGTGGCGTAACAAGCGAGATGACAAAAAAAACGGTAGCAGCTGAAGTGTGCGTTTCCTTCCAGTCGACGTAAATACATTCGTGTCTCTGTCCAATCAGAACCCTTCCCCACCCCCAGACATTGAGCGGAGTTAAATAAAGCCAATTTATGTTATTAGGTTGAGTTACATGTCAGATCTGCAGAGAGGCAAGTCCATACCAGTAACAATGATGTTTTTAATTCCGAATTAATTGCTCTGAATTAAATAGTTCAGAATTAGAATATTCTCCTTTGAATTTACATGGAAAAATGTTCAATTGCCTTTAGTCCAATGAGATTAATTTGGTCTTCCGATATTTTATGTTATTAGGTTCTTTTTTCAGACCTAGAGTTTTGTTTCATACCTGACAGTTTCGACTGCTCACTAGCGGTCTTCCTCAGAGTGGTCACATGATGTTGCACTGTCTTCCTACTGGTGGAGGCAGGATGACAGCGCCATCTGCAGTCCGACTTTCTCAGGACAGTATCCCAGGTGCAGTCGAAACGGTCAGGTGTGAAACAAAACTCTAAGTCTGAAAAAAAAGAACCTAATAACATAAAATATCGGAAGACCAAATGAATCTCATTGGACTAAAGGCAATTTAACATGTTTTCCATGTAAATTCAAAGGAGAATATTCTAATTCTGAACTATTTAATTCAGAGCAATTAATTCGGAATTAAAAACATCATTGTTACTGTGTATGGACTTGCCTCTCTGCAGATCTGACATGTAACTCAGCCCTGTGACATCAGCTGCTGTCTTCATAGAGTTAAACAAGTGTAATGACGTACTGTGGAACATTCCAGGCAGTATGTCCATGGAAGCAGGTGACAGCCCCTCAACCAGAAAAGTTACACAGTGCATGTTAAAGGTCATGTGCTTCAAGTCATTTTGCACATTAGAATTTTTCAACTATATAATTAAGTAATAAACAAGAATAATCCGTGTATCATTCATTCATTCGTTTTTCAATATAAAACCAAAAATAAGAAAACAAAAAAACAACAGTTTTCTTCGTTATTTGTCTCCAAAATCAAAATGAAAAAACGGATAATGATTCGTTTTTTCAGTTTTCGATTTTGTGTTTAAATGAAGAATGGAAAAAACGGATAATGGCCGTTTCCCGTTTACGTGACTTCAGTGACTGCAATGCCGAACTTTTGCACCGTGTACGGACTGAACCAGGACTGATCCAGGTCCGAGACCAGACCGGGACCAGAGCGGGACTGAGACCGGACCACACCGGGACCAGAGCGGGATCAGAGCGGAACTGAGACCGAGACCAGCGGTCCGAGCGGTTCCGTGTCATCGTCTCCGCGCTGGTTCCGTGCGGGGAAAGTGAGAATGTTCTGTGGACTACAGGTCCGGACGGGCTGCTCCAGAACCGCGGCTGGTTCCGAGGTGGTGCAAAGCATCCAACTGACGCTTTCACACCAACGAAAACGAACCGAACTAAGAGCTTTTGGTTCAAATGGACCAGGTCCGGGATCAGACCGGGACCGGAGCGCTACTGAGACTGGGACCAGACCGGGACCAGAGCGGGCCTGAGACCGAGACAAGACCGAGACCAGATCGGAGGCTCAGAGCCCACGACAGGGCCGGAGCTCAAAGCTGAGGCTTGGACCCCGTGGAGGCTCAGAGTCAAAGCTTGGAGTCCGCCCCAGTCCCGCTCTGGTCCCGCTCTGGTCCTGCTCTGGTCCCGCTCTAGTCCCGGTCTGGTCTCGGACCTGGATCAGTCCTAGTTCAGTCCGTACCCGGTGCAAAAGTTCGGCATCGCAGTCACGGAAGTCATGTAAACGGGAAACGGCCGTTATCCGTTTTTTCCATTCTTCATTTAAACACAAATTAAAAAACTGAAAAAAACGAATCGTTATCCGTTTTTTCATTTTGGTTTTGGAGACAAATAGCGAAGAAAACTGATGTTTTTTCGTTTTCTTATTTTTGGTTTTATATTGAAAAACGAATGAACGAATGATACACGGATTAAGAATGAACATGCAAGTAAGAATCAAAAGAAAAACATAATTGTGTCAAACTTTCTAGACCAAGCCTTAACATCTCCATGGAGAAAAGCAGATGTCAGACCCTCTACAAAAAGTTCCGCAGTGCAGCTTTAATGCCTGGAGTGTTTTATCATGCATTAGATAAGCTGATTGGTCTTGTATGAGTCACTGATGCATGTTGACACTAAGTGCAAGTGAAGAGAGACAGAGACTGGAGGACACACAGCCACAAATGTGAAACATCTGAGTTGGTTTTCTATAAATGATTTAATAAACTCAACATGACATTTTGTGTTTGTCAAATGCTTCAAAGGACAGGGTTTAAAAGAGCAGGCGCTTTTGGATTCTTTTTAACATTCCTTTTATGTCTTTTATTTATTTATTTTTACAGTAAATCACTCTAATGGAATGTCAAGAAAAATTAAGAGCTTTTCTCCAAACAATTGTACAAAGTTTTGTCTGAGTTTTAGTTTCCTCTTAAAGGAACTGTATGGAGCCTGCATTCTCACAGTTTTTAAGTGATAGTATGTAACTTTCTGGAGGTGGAAAGTCAACTGCATGATTCCATGGAGACAGAAAGTTAAAACAATACTTCGGAACATTGCCCCTGAAGATAGACTAGTTTTATGCCAAGTTGTTTAATATTATTAGCCTGATTCATTAGCCGGTTTCACTTCGTGGAAACCATCTGACCTCGCAGCATTAGAATTCGTTCGCTCAACAGTAGGCGGGTACTTTTTTAATTTAACCAATGCTGCTATTTGGTTATGATGTATGTAATGCGCCGCTAACGGGGCTAACTGGTATATTAAGCTTTTCCCAAATCCTGTAGGAAGAAGGACAATAACGTCTTTCCCCTTGAAAAAATTCACCAAACATTCTCTTTGTTCCAGTTTTAAATCCTCGATCTCGGGAATCGTTGCCAACACAGAATGTATGGCTCTTCACTGATTGGCTGGTCCCTGAACTCACACTTCTGGGGTTTTTGTGAACCGTCTAGTGTATTCCTGACCTAGTCACTGGAGAGAAATGAAATTGAGCAGAGGCAGTAGGTGGCGACAGCCTGTCTATAATATTATAGCCAAAAGTAACAACATTTCCTTGGAAACAAACAGAAGGAGACCTTCCTCCAGGCCAAGAGTGAGGTTTGTGGAGATGCAAGCCCGCTCACAGTAAGAATGCATGTTTTTCTATGTTTTTCAGAACAATAAAAACACTCATAATAAAAGTTTGTCTCTCATGTCTCATGTGAAAGCTCAGATTTATTCATTCATTTATTTATTTATGTATTTATTTATTTATTTATCCATCAATCATCTGTTTTGCCTAACTATTGTCTAAACCAATTCAATAAGATGGCTTCATCAATAATACAATTACAATTGTGATTTACAGTTCCCATAGTAAATTCTAACATGATGTATTCATAATGATGATCAGCTGGTGATAATGTGTGTATAGTATTTTAAACCGTCCCAGATGATCACTGCTCTTTACAAAGCCCATCCATCTCTGTCCCATAGTGTTAAGTCCCTGTGGTCCCTGTCCCCTGGTCCTTGTCCCTCAACAGTCTCTGGACCCTCCCACACATGTCCTCTCCTTTGTTGACCTTTCTGTGTCTCCATTGGACAGTCTCCCACTCGGCCCTCCTTCAGATTTAGGACAGCAGTACGTGGGCTGTACACGTCCTCTTGGTTTTGTCTCTGAACAGATGATAGATGGAAAATGCCAAGAAACCAAACAAAGAAACATGCATTGGAATTTTAAAGTAAGAATTTACAAGTCTGGGGGTAATTTAAAACTCCAGTATGCATTTTTACATGTATTTAGGCATTTTGTCTTGTACAGATGGATTGTATAAGCAGCTCTTGAGCACTTATAAACTCATCATGGTGAATAGTTAAAAATAAATCAGGTAGAGCTCCTTTATTCACAACCTCTCATTATTAGTTTTCGTCACTTAACTTTTCAACTCATAACAAACCATTACAACAGTCTTAAACTTGAATTTCTGTTTTAAATACCAAATGAAATTGCACTATACTTCTCAGAAAAGATTATTTACTGTCATTACACTGCACAGAAAAAGACATAATTTTAAGCCTGCTACAACAGTCGGTCTATAGTTCTACAATTGTATTCAGTCCCATTCATTTACTAAAAGAGCACTGGCCAAACTCGAGTCTCTTTCACAATAGGACGGGACAGTGCAGTATTGTGCCAGCTGTCCCATTGTCCTGTCTGGTGGATGGATGAATCTGGGCCGATAGAGACTTGGACTACACCACCAGCTGCATATGACTATACAAATATGACTGTAAAAACCTCAAGGGACGCTATGTAAATAAGTTACATTTATTTAAGGCACTGTGCTTGCTTCTGTGAGGAGATCAGAACAGTAAAACAAAGTATTCTGGAGGCAAGTTGGGTAAAATAGAAATCAATGGAGGGAAGGGGATACTTGAACTCCTCAGACGAGATTCAAGTATCCCCCCCAAAGCTCTCGATTTACCGGTCAATCTGCCTCACCTACGTATGTTCATGAGCTTTGGGTAATGACCGAAAGGACAAGATCACGGATACAAACGATCGAAATAGTGGCTGGACGCTCCCTTAGAGACAGGATGAGGAGTTCAGTCCCACGGGAGGAGCTCAGAGTAGACCTGCTGCTCCTCCACGTCGAGGAGCAGTTGAGGTGGCTCGGGCATCTGTTCTGGATGCCTCCTGGGTGACTCCCTCGGAAAGTGTTCATGTTTCACCAGAGGGAGGCCCCAAAAAAGACCCAGGACATGCTTTGTCTTTCGGCTGGCCTGGAAACAGCTTGGAGGAAGTGTCTGGGGTAAAGGAAGTCTGAGAGTCTCTGCTGAGACTGCTGCCCCCGCGACCTGGACCCAGATAAGCGGAAGAAAATGAATGGATGGAAGGGGACTGAACCACCAAGCACTCTTCTTATTGAACTCCCTCCATTGTTTTGTGGCAGTTACCTTCTACTAATAATACAATGTAGTTAAGAAACAACTTTTTTCTCTTTTGTTTTTAATGGTTGTGTTGTGAAAAAGTTATATTTGTGGACGTTCTTCTTTGTGAAAGCCCCATCTCGTATGATTTCAGAAGCTAAACAGTGTTGGACCTGGCCTCTCCTTGGATGGGAGAATGCTGGAAATACCAGGTGCCAATGCCAGAGTGGGGTAACAGTGCTGTTAGAGCAAACTGTTTTTGTGTCCTCAGGCAAAACACATCATCCACATTGCCAAGTATGAATGTGGTGAGGGCCAGCCTATGACGTAAACATACTGAGAGGTTGTTGGGGCAGAACATTATAACATAGATCAGAACATAGCGTAATATCGGTCCTTAACTACTCTACAACTAAGTGAACAATAATTTTGGCTGAACTGAATGACCTGAAGAATCAAACAGGTGGCCGCAGTTACTTCTCCTTTAGATTTGAGGTTGTGTATTGATTCTGTCAATCACTTCACTTACAGCTTTATAGACTCCTGTCACTGCTCCGACCCAGATCAATGAGGCTGACTGAAGATACACTTGGACTGTCCCATAACACACACACACGGAGACAAAAATAGGCTAACCTTAAGGGAAAAAACTGATGAGAAACAAAATTAATTTCGTAGAAGTGACAGGTGACTGTAGACTTATTGGAGAGGCTGTACTTGATCCCTTTATGCTCCAAAGTGACAGTAATATGTCACTTTTATAATAATTTTATCATTGACTTCAAAACTGTAGACTGTGCAGATTTGTTAATCTCTTAATAATGTTTCCTCATCACAAACAGAAGGAGTTGTGTTTTGTTTCATTCACACATGTTTAACGCACAAACCCTGCAGATTTAGACTGAGGGCCTGTTCACACGAGAAGGCTTGCGGGTAAAAACTACAAAATATTTCATTGGAAGTGTCTTTCATTTAGACGTTGACGGGGCTGAAAAACGCAAAAGTCTGAATACCACCCTCCAGAGTGGAAAAGTTGAATACGCTCCGCCATAGCGTTTCCGTCTACACTGCCCAAGATGCAGAACTCTGGTCAGATCTGCTCACGTCGAGTACGCATTTTATCACATACATTCAGTACACAGAAATCTGGCATACATACCCAGTCAAATTCCACACACTTTTGCATCACCATATGCAAGCAGATTTCCTCCAAAAAACGCTTATCTAAATGTGGAATAAAAAGTGAAGACGCAACACTACTTTTGCATCTTCGGTTCAGACCATTGACATATAAACATAGTCTGAGTTCTTCTCTCAAACAGAAAACGCTGTGTTCCACCGCGTGATGTCATGTACAGGAAGTGCTCCACTGTGTTTTTAAACTCCATACACTTTCACTAGATGCTGGATTTGGATCATTTCTGCCCTGGAATTGAACATCTTTACTCAACAAAAGGTAAAAGGTAGCTGTTAACTTGTAAAATATCACTTCAGGACATTGCAGGTGGAACAGAGCATTTGGATGGGAACACTACTCAAGATTACTCAAACATGCATGAATGAAATAAAACTCAACTCCAGGTATGTTTGTGATGAGGTAACAACAGTCTAACATGGCTTAAAGTTTACAAGAATCCATTTAGTGTAACATTTTTGATGATATTTTTGAGTTTGATCGTTCATTAGGGCAAGAGCGATCATGCAATATATGACTCATGTAATAGTTCACACCTCAGGGTATTCAACAGACTGAACTAATTGCAGATACTCCAAACGGTAAACAAGTTAGCTAGTTAACCTCTCCCTTCAGAAGGCGGTGACCTACAAGGACTGTCAGAACTAAAGCTAATTTGACAGTGAAATGTATTAACTCGTAAAGGTCTTATATGACTCATGTGAGCTTTGATCTATGTTAGAATATTGTTACCTCCTCAGAAACACGCCTGGGGTCTTCTTTTGTTTTATTCATACATGTTTTGAATCCTTTATTTTTAGTTTGTTTACAATAAAGCTCAAAATGTTCTGTTCCACCTTGTGATGTCATGAAGCTGGTTTTCAAGTCAACAGCTACTTTTACCTTTAGTTTAGTAGAGAGCTGCAATTTCAGAGATGCTATTATCCAAATGATTCTAGTAAAGGTGTGTGTCAGCTCCTCGATTTAAAATTGTGTAAAAAGAACTCTGAGCACCTACTAGGAGCAGGAACGATCATGCAAAATATGACTCAGGTGACAGTTCACACCTTAGGGTAGTTGAATAGCACTGTTGGGCAAGTTACTTTAAAACTGTAATGCGTTATTTTTATTACTTGTCATTTCAAAGTAATTTGTTATATTATAATATAACTGCATTTAAAATGTAAGGGATTACATTAGTATTGCATTACTTTTAAGTTACTCTCACCAAAATAACTGTGAAGATGCTGAACTTTTTCGCCGTATATGAACTGAACCAGGACTAAACCAGGTCTAAACCAGAACTGAACCAGGACTAAACCAGGTCTAAACCAGAACTGAACCAGGACTAAACCAGGTCTAAACCAGAACTGAACCAGGACTAAACCAGGACTAAACCAGGACTAAACCAGGTCTAAACCAGAACTGAACCCAGAATGAACCAAGACTAAACTAGGTCTAAACCAAGACTAAACCAGAACTGAGCCAGAACTAAAACAGGTCTAAACCAGAACTGAACCAGGACTAAACCAGGTCTAAACCAGAACTGAACCAGGACTAAACCAGGTCTAAACCAGAACTGAACCAGGACTAAACCAGAACTGAACCAGGACTAAACCAGGTCTAAACCAGAACTGAACCAGGACTAAACCAGGTCTAAACCAGAACTGAACCAGGGCTAAACCAGGTCTAAACCAGAACTGAACCAGGGCTAAACTAGAACTAAACCAGAACTGAACCAGGACTAAACCAGGACTAAACCAGAACTGAACCAGAACTGAACCAGGACTAAACTAGGACTAAACCAGGACTAAACTAGGCGTCAGCTGTGTTTAGCTCCGTGGAGCGTGGAGTTCTGCGTCGGTCCTTTCGCTCGCAATCGCGGTCTACGTGTGTGCACCTCCAGAGTTTCAGTGCAGCTGATATCGCAGTGATTTTAGTGAATTTGTATGTAGAAAAACGAAAAACGCACCTTTTCAATCCAGGTTAAAAAAGCATTGTAACGTACATTACTGACATTACATTACTGCGTTACAGCAAAAAGCAATGCATCACAGTAATTTGTTTCTTTTACAATGCCTTACTCCCAACACTGTTTAGTGGACAACTAGGGTGTGTTAATTTCAGTGTAGGTTGCTCCTCCCTTCAGGCAAATATAAGGTGGTGACTTACGACTTACCAGAACTCTGTCAGAATTGAAGAAGCTACTTGGACACTGAAATGTATACACTCCATCGGGTTTTAAGTGACACTCAACTTGGGGGAAAGAAGAAAAAAAAGGGCTAATAATAATAATCCGTATTGTTCTTATACACAAATGGGGGCCAAAATAAGCACAATGTTTTAAAAGTAACTGAAAAAACAGTTTTTCTATAACCTACATTAGCCGCACTGTTCTGACTCCACATACTCATTTGACAGCTCCTGTAATTCCTCATTCTGTTCGACATTGACCTGCATATCCCAAATTATGTTAATGTGAGAGTAGCGTTGTTTCCGTGTCTCCGCAAGTTTACTTTTCCGACCCCGGCTGGAGCTCGAGTTCCTTTTAAATACCTGTCAAAACGCCTTCGGAAGATGGATGACGCTGGGTCAGAAGGTGCGTACGCGTTTTACATTCGAGTCCAAAAACAACACGCGATAAAACCAACTCGCGCTTCGCTTTGCCTATTTAAACCGATATCCAGAAGTATCAAAACAGCTATAACGCTATCACAACTAATTCCAGGAGACAATTCTATCAGATAAGTTACCCAGGAGTGTCCGATTGCGCTAGAATGTCTGTCTTCTTGATGAATATGTAAAGCTTTTATTCATAGAGGATTATTATCTGGCGTTCGGTTCCTGGCCTCCTCCTTGTCTCTCTCTCTCTCTCTTCAGCTGTTCAAATATTGTTCATGTTTATATACTCGTCTTGGAGAAATATTTGCGCAGGGCCATTGGAGCGGGGGGTGGTGTGAATGGGCCTCGTCTCAGCTTGTCAAATTAGCTGCGCGCTCGGTGCTTGCTAATGTCTGTGTAATTGCGGATTCTGGCAGCGGCGGCGTAGCATCTCCCGCGAAAACAGTGAGGTGGGTAGATTAAAAAAAAGTTTGTGGTCAAGTAATGCTACATTGTAAGAGGCTGTTAATTTGTTTAAAGTGGATATGACAGCTTTTCTTGTTTTTTCTAATTATGGCATTGTTTGGTGGGATAATACACGTGGTTAATGTTAATCATAGTTTTACATCAGTTAAGAGGCTGTTTGTGAAGACCATGTCCAAGCAGAGAGAAAAATTATATTTACTTTGCCAAAATTGTCAAATTATTATTATTTTTTTTAAATCCTCAGTATTGTTTTAGAGACGTGAGTAGTCAAAACTGTCATATGCACTTTAATGGAGAAACAGTGGTTCATTGGATGTTTGGCAGTTGAATGGGGCAGAGGTTTGAATCTCACTGTGTGGCCAAACACTGTTCAAGCCCAGCCCTTACCTATAACAGTATGATGAAGGACAATAACATCTTTCCCCTTGATAAAATTCACCAAACATTCTCTTTATTCCGGCTTTAAATCCTCGATCTCGAGAATCTTTGACAACACAGAATGTATGGCTCTTCGCTGACTGGCTGGTGCCCGAACTTGCACTTCTGGGGTTTTTCCGAACCATCTAGTGTATTTTGATTCCTGACCTAGTTGCTAGAGAGAAATAAAATTGAGTGGAGGCACTAGGTGGCGCCAGCCTGGCTAATGTAAGTCACCTTGCCTGTATGAATGTGGAGTGTGGGTGGTGGTGTTCGGAGCAGCAATGGTGTAGATTGCAGCTTTTCTTCCTTTAGGCCCTGTTTACACGTACACAGGTATTTTTAAAAACGAAGACATTTCCCTTCGTTTGTACCCATCTTTTACACAAATGGTGAATTTGCCTCTGAAAACGAACCTTTCTAAAGAGTCCGGCTAGAGTGGAGATTCTGGAAAACTACTGTTTGGCGTTTGCGTGTAACGTATGATAAACAGAGTTTTAGGAGCTGATGCGTCAAAAGTGCTACCAATGTTTCCCTTTTCCTCTGATGATGATGATGATGATCAGAGCAGCAGTTACATTTCTTCTGGTGCAAACACTTTTCATGTGTTTGCATTTGCACACACAGCTGATGGATCATATCCATGACCAGAGACCAATGAGCTTGGAGGGTTAGGGTCTGCAATTTTGCCACTTCTTTAACAGATCTGTGGAGAGGTGAGCCCGCTCAGTAATGCACGTTTTTCAAGGTATTTTTAAGTAATATTTACAACTGTAATGAAATAACAAGTTGAGAACAGGTTTGAATCTAATCCAGAGACTTGGTGTAGTTATGACAGCGCTAGATGGAGTATTTACACAGGGTAATGTAAACGAAAACTTTTTTGAAAACAACGCTGTGTGCATGATGTTATTTTGGAAAATGGAGGGAGGGAAATATTCTTTTCTCAACATACCCAGCTCTGTGTAAATCTGTCCTTAGTCTGCTCCAGGGCAGCTGTGGCCAGAGCAAGATTTGAGTTCAGTGAATATGATGAATGATGAGTTGTCTCCTGAGCTTATACACTCAGATGCTAATTGATACCAAAACTATTGAAACTAGATATTAATTTGAGTACAGTAGTACCTGAATAATTTCAGACCACAGTAGTAACTATTACTACTGTACTATTATGTAGTGTTGAAAATCATATTCCATTGTTTGGTAAATGATCACATTTTTATACAGCGCTTTTCCACCTTCAGTGCACTCAAAGAACTTTACATAAAGAAACCACTCACCTATTCACTTGCACATTCATCAAAGACAAGTGTACGCATACACTGGGGTTGAGGGGAGTTAAGTGTCTTGCCCAAGGACACAACAACAGCATTCATCTTTGGGAATTAGATTGCTAACCTGTGAGTCAGTGGATCTAACCACTCAACCCACCAGTTGTTTATGTTTATGTTGAGAGTGGGATTTGAAACTCTAACCTTCCGATCAGTGGACAAACACTAACTGAGCAAAGTCGAGTTTTAAATTTTAGCACTGTAATACTTGTGAGCCATTACTTGTAATATTATTGTCTTCTAAATCCAAGAATATGATAAGCTGTTTGTTTTTTTATTCCAAAAGCTACCCTTAATTGTTGCAGCTAGTTGGAAGGTTCATCAGCCTGTTTGCAGTGCAGTCGCTTTCTCCCTTTTACTCAGAAGTTGGCAGTTCGATCCCCTCACTATCTTGACCATACCACCGTTGTGTTCTTGGGCAACACACGTAACCCACCCTATACCTCCAGGCTCTGCATACACTAGAGTCTATGTGTGAGAATATGATGGAAATAACACACATCAACAGTGACATTGATATAGCTGTATTCATGATGGTCCAAATGCCTTGGATCAGACCTGTTTCCTGCAGCGGAGACAGTTGAGCTGGGACGTACTAATGGAAGCCCACATTTCTCAGTGAGACGCAGACGAGACTCCGAAGATGAGGAGAAGAAGAAGAGAGGAGCGGGGGGGCGGAGGAGGAGGAGAGCAAAGTAAAGCCGCCGCGCTCATATCGATCTTCTGTCCCCCAGATTGATAGAGCAATAAGCAGCGGAGGAGAAGAGTGCAGGGGATGGAGAGGGGCAGGTGAGAAAGAGCAGGTCTGAAGATGGCTCCGGGATTGTGATGGGCGAGGAGCTAAAAAGAAGTCAGGAGACGGCACGGATGGGTGTAGTTGGCAAAAATCTGTTGAAAAAATGTTTAGTTTAAAGGTACAACTTTTTGGTTGTATGGATTTGTCATTGGAATGTTCCACAGTATGACATTAGACTGCTCTCACTGGGAAAAAAAACAATATCTAGGTAAGTTAAAATGACTTAAATTAAGAAGATTTTACTCTGAGTCGATTCAACTTGACAAGTAAAATTATCTACCAGTGGAATATTCGCGTTTTTCTTAATTCAAGCGACATTCGACTTTGTTTAAGGCAAAAAAAAAAGTGCACAAAGTTGTTGTTTTTTCTTATTTTAAGTGTAGCAAGTTGTATTTTCATATTTTAATTACAAAAAGTCTTATTCCACTGGCAGTTCATTTTAAGTGTCAAGTGAAATTTACTCAAATCATGATGCAACTTTCTTAATTCATCTTAACTTGACTAGATTTTGTTTTTTGCAGTGCTGACTTACATTTATTCAATTACAGGTGGTTTTATACCTCAAAAATACCTAAAAACAGGTATTCTGACTGTGAGCGGTTTAATGCACATATGGCAAAGTCAAGGCCCGTGGGCCTCATCCAGCCCACCAAGTTATTTTATGTGGCCCACAAGGGGTTAACAGGTATAATTTATTATTATGTTGTGACCCTGTTCCGCTACTACATCTCCCAGATTGCACCGCAGTTGTTTCTCGTAAACTCGTCAAATTTCCCCAAAAATGTCCATGAAAAGAAATAAATAAATCCAATCCAATCCACTTTATTTCTATAGCACATTTCATAAACAAAACAGTTTCCCAAGTGCTGCACAATACAGAAAGTAAAGCTCTACTTAACTCTACTAGTCCACATTAAGACAATAAAACCAATAAAATCAAATAAGAGCAAGAATACCAGTAAATAATAAAAAGGTAAAAAACATAAAAATAAACAAAATTAATAAATATGAAATGAAAAATCAAACACACACTTTTACAGTTTTATAACATACCAATATTACAGTTACAGTTGCAGCCTTAACTTTACAACTGGCCCTTTGATGACAAACATGATCCAAATGTGGCCCTTGGTAAAAATGAGACTGACCCCCCTGGTTTAATGCCATACTGTGAAACATTCCAGACAAAGCCATAAGATTTGACGTACCCTCCACCGGAAAAGCTGCACGATGCGCATTTAAAGTCCAGTTTATTGAAAAAGCTACTTGAGTCAGAATATGAGTAAGTGTATGTCCACTTCGCCGCTCTGATGGGGGGGCTGGACAGCTGATGGAGTAGACGGAGTAGCAATGACGCGATGCGAAGGGTGAAAGATCAGGTGTCCGGGCCTAATTGGGTCAAGGAGAGACGGGCGAAGTGTGATGGATGGACCGGGACTCAGACAGAAAGATGATTGGATTTTATGTGAAGAGAAAGAGAAAGGAGTGAGAGAATGGAGAGAAAGAACGGAGAGAAAGAGGAGGGGTGGAGAGGATAAGAGCGTTAGCTATAGCCCAGACAGTAAAGGTGACCCCCGTAGCTGGCTAATGGCACCATACATATTCTTTAATGAAGTCTGTGCTCAGGCTAATTATGAGTAGTGGTGTCAAAGCGTGGACGCAGTGTGGGTTATATAATAATACCTATATCTGTATAACACCATTCAAAACAGTGTCACAAAGGATTTATATTACTTTACATGTGAAATCATTAGTAATATGTAATATATGCATGTAGATTGAAGTTATAAATGGAGCTCAACTCTTCTAGCCAACATTAAGCATTGTTTCCTCATTCGTTGTTCCCAATGATTTTTCAAAAACCCAAATATTCAGGGTTTAAAGGCACATCAGAGGCTAACTAAACTAACTGTACATGATTTTTTCCATGCATTTGAGCAAACTCTGTCGTGCCCAGTACAGATATGTCGTCTAAGCAGCTCGGATTCAAAATAAGTGCACTGTGAACTGCCTCCTTTTAATTAGAAAGCATTTAATTGTATGATAATCAGGAAGTTTGCCTTAGCATGGTAGTTATTGTTAGCTTTACTGCCACGCTCCAACTCCGCACTGGTCTCTAAGAGTTGTAAAAAGTGCTTCTAATTTAACTGCGGTGAATAATTACTGAATGGAGATAAACAGAGATTTTACTTCTTGAATTTGATGACAATGTGTTGTGGCTGTACTGACTTGTCAAAGCCTGAACCCATCAGATCTCAGAAGCTCAGCAGGGCCTGGTTAGTACTTGGATGGGAGATCACTGGGAAAATCAGGTGCTACAGTGGGGCGCCAGTGTCAAAAACTGTTGTTGTATTCTTAGGCAACATACTTCACCCACATTGCCTAGTATGATTGTGGTGTGTGTGAGTGACCAGTGTTGGGAGTAATGCGTATAAAAGTAATGAATTACTGTAATGCGTTGCTTTTTGCTGTAACGCAGTAATGTGGCATTACAGGGGGAAAAAATTGAATATTTGCTCGGTACAAATGTCAGTAACACGCAGTAAAATGCTTTTTTAACCTGGATTGAAGTGGTGGGTTTTTCTTCATACAAATTCGTTAAAATTATAGTGATATCAGCAGCAATGAAACACCAGAGACATGCCCGCGTAGACTGTCGTGTGACCATGAGTGGAGCGGTGCAGAACTCTGTGCTTTACGGCGCTAACCGCAGCTGACGCCCGATAGAGCCTTGCAGACATCCTGTTCCACGGACTCGGGGTACTCTCAGGAGCGGTCCTAGATTCCAAGTTCTCGTCCAAGATTAGTCCTCATTTAGTCCTTAGTTCAGTCCTGGTTTAGACCTGGTTTAGTCCTGGTTTAGTTCTGGTTTAGTTTTAGTTTAGTCCTGGTTCAGTCCATATAAGGCACAAAAGTTCAGCATCCTCACAGTTATTTTAGTGAGAGTAACTTAAAAGTGCTGCAATAGTCATGTAATGCTTTATATTTTAAATACAGTAATATTGTAATGTAACAAATTACTTTGAAATAACAGTAATACATAATAAATAACGCATTACAGTTTTAAAGTAACTTGCCCAACAGTGGTGAGTGATGGTGGTGGTTGGACTCTGCTCCAGGGCAGCCGTGGCTACAATAGTAACTTACCATCACTGGGTATGGAATGATAGAATAATACTCTGCAAAGCGTGTTTGAGTGTCCAGAAAAGTTATATAAAATTGATGAGTAACAATACCAAAAATGTTAGTATTGACTCTTGTGAGCTTTAAGCCACGTTTACCTCCTCAAAAACAGACCTGGAGTTGTGTTTTGTTTCATTCATACATGTCTACATCTCAAAAGCTTAAAATGCTCCGTTCCACCTTGTGATCTCATGGAGGTGGTACTTTTCAAATTAGCATATTTTACCTTTTGGCAATTCCAGGGCTGAAATTATCCAAAAGATTCTAGTGAAGGTGTATGGAGTTTATAAACACAATGGAGCACTTCCTGTATTACTACATGACACAAGATAGAACACGATGTTTTCCTTTTGAGAGAAGAACTCAGCCTAAATAAATATGCAGGATTTGCGTGTTAATCATGTGCGAATGAAACAAAACCCAACTCCAGGTCTGTTTTTGACAAGGAAACATTATAACATAACCCCCCAAAAAATTGTAATATGGGCCCTTTAAGCAATAATAAGTCATTCCATTTGACCTTTTATTGTGTTAGCAGTAGCATCGGCCATTGACACCTTGTACTTGTACTGTAGTTGAATTCCATTACCCATTCAAGTTCCTTCTATACTGAGAAAGCCTTTAAATAGACTGTATACAGTGACAGGAGCAGGAGCCAATATTCATGTGCAGGGTTGATTTATCGGCACATGGGGCAGGGAGCGGGAGACCAACGAAACCATCAGTCAAGACCACGGCTAATGACCAGTGCTGACGGATGACCAGCCCGGGACATGTACACACACAACCATCAGATAACAGCTATAATGCCCCATACGCACTCAACGCACGTCCTTCACAGAGCTGCAAGCAAAGTCAATGGGGTGAAAGCTAGGGGAGGAGGAAAAACTACTCTGCGGGCGAGTCCGTGTGGGTCGCTGGCACGTCTACGCGATACCATCTCAATTTCTCACTGCCCAGTTTGTCAGGAGCTATTAGCATCAGCAGTAGACTTCGCTTCAGGGACAGGCAGGAACATACGCAAAGGGTTCGAGGAGTTAAAGGTCCCATATTACACAAAGTCAACTCCTGTGAGCTTTTAGTCATGTTAGAATGTTATTACGTCACCAAAAACATACCTGGGGTCGTGTTTTGTTGCATTCAGACATGTTGAGTTGCGCTTTATTATTAGTCTGTCTACATCTCCAAAGCTCAGATGCTATTTTCCACCCTGTGATGTCATGAAGAGGTAGTTTTTAGCTACCTTTTGCTTGATTCTGCTTAATTCTGATTAGGGATGTGCAAAAATATCAAAATATTGTTATATCCTATCATTTAGTGTCATGATACAGTATCAATATCATGGGCTGCTGTATCGATACACCGCCAGTAGTATTTTTTTGTATGTTTTACAAAATTATTTAGTTACAGCGCTACAGTTTTGTTATTTGTTCAGATGTAAGACACTTTTTTATGCGACACATTTGACATTTTCACTGTTATGATTATAAAACTGATGTGTTTCATATGAACTTTGCACAAGAAGTGGTTTAACAAAGATTTTTAATATCACAGTCATGATTTAGCCATTATTTTTTCAAATCGATTTGAAATATATCATCAAATTGAAAGTGCACTGTATCGCAATATGTATTGTATCGTACCTATGTATTGAGGTATGTATCGTATTGCCAAGTTCTTTATGATACCCAAGTTCTGATTAATTAATTTATTTCGATCACAGGTATATTCTGACATTATTGCACATACAGTCATATTAAACATACACTGACCGAAAAGGTGTAGGCTAAAACTTGTGCTTATTATGCCCACACTTTATTCCTTTATCATAGCATCATCTTGAAACCAGTTCATTCATAAATACAGCAAGAGGAAACAAACACATCAGTAACAGTATCGCAAAGTACTATAGCAACTTCTTGATAAAATGGAAGAGAGTGGTGCACAATTGTAGGTCTTCTGTACAGCTGTTCCAGAGCTCCACCTCTCTAAAAGATATTTCATAATGTTTGTTCTGAATTTCTTTTTGATAAACGTGAGCGCACCTCTGAACTCATATGGGTTATTTTGGATTTTGAACATGTTCTGTAATGATTTTGACAAGAGATTGTTGTTTACTTTGGACATAATTTTCAAAGTGTAAAGGTCGACTAAATTCTAAAATTTCAAAGTTTGAAGGTTTATAAATAATGCACTGATTGGTTCATTATAAGTTGATAATGTGATTGCTCTTATTGCCATTTTTTGCAAGATAAAGATTGGATTTTTACCTTTGTTTGGTAGAGATTGGCTATTCCAGGTTTGAAATTATCCAAATGATTCTAGTGATGCAACTCCAAGTACATTTTTGACGAGGAAATAACATTATAACATCGATCAGGAAATATCATAAAGCCCTTTAAAGAAGCTGTTCATTATTTTTACCATCTTAAAAACATGAAAAACTAGAAAAGCACTCAGAGAGCGCAGACCTCCGCCAAGGACTACCCCCATTTTTTATATAAATTGCGATAAAATCAGTCTTCTGGATCAGATCCGGATCAGCCTTTGGAATATGAAAGAGGATCCCATTGTCCATCCCTGAGTCAAATTTCATGGGGTTTGGTCAATAATTAACTGAGATATTGAGAAACAAAATTTTTGGCCCCATTTACCACAATGTTAACAAAAATTTCAAAGTGATCCAGAATCCAGGATTTCTTCCGGATCACCCCCAAAATGAAATCAGTTCTTCCTTTTCACATTTCCAACAAATCCTGAAAATTTCATCAAAATCGGTCCATAACTTTTTGAGTTATGTTGCTAACAGACAAACAAACAAACAAACAAACAGACAAACAAACAGACAAACGCCGGCAAAAACATAACCTCCTTGGCGGAGGTAACAACATCGTAGTTATTCACCGTGCTGAGTTTATAAGAACAATCTCAGAAATGAGTGGGCACATTTTGAACCCAAGAGCTGCTTATACAATATATCTACTGGGGCAAGACAAATTTTGGTTAAATACATGGAAAGAAATAGTCTACAGGGCATTTAAGAGTAATTTCTTTTTTTTTTAGGAAAGACTGTGTAACATTTCATAGTCATAGTCATAGTAACCAGCTAAGTTAATTTGCGATGAAACACCACCAGCACCACCATATATAGGCCTCCAATCAGGATTTTCTCATGAGGAATCTAATGAAGAGTGACATTTTCATAAACTTGGCAGCAGACACAACAGTCACTCTGAAGCACTGCGCTCTAGACGGAGATCCTCGGAGACATTACGGTTGTGTTACAGGCCGATAAAGTATTTAGAGCTCCCCCGGTGGCAGTGCAGGGGGCGGCAGGGAGGGCTGAGGACACAGAAGGAGGCCCACGGGGAGCAGTCTGACATGTTCAGTTTGTTTGGGTAGATGTCTGATGTTTTAAGTGGATGTTACAACTGAACTGACACAAGACGGCTACATTGTCACACCAAGAAATGCGTTTGAACATTGTCCGAATGAGGTACGAACTCATCAAATGCTTGCTGACCATCTGTAGTTGTGAGTCATTTATTAATGCAAGTTAAAAATATCAATGTGTAATATCTAGTGTTGTAGTCAAGACCGCACTAATCGAGACCAAGACCAGTCCAAGACCACAGGGTCCAGAGACCAGGACAAGACCAAGACCTCTGAGGGTCGAGACCAAGACAAGACATTTATTTATATTTTACAGTTATTTTGGCACAAATATATCAATGTTTTTATAAATCTGTCTCCATTTTGTCTGATTAATGTTCATGTTTTAGCTGATTAAGTTAATTTAAAACAAGCCAACCAAACTGTACTGCACTGAAACACTCTGTGCCCCTTTTTTGGAGTTTGAGAACCCCTTCGCTAATCCCATTTTCACTGGCACTTTACAGAAAATAACTTCAAAGTGAATCAAGTGTTGTTTTTTTTCAAGTTCATAACATTTACACTTGCATTATCTTACTGGTTTTGCAGTGATATTTAGCAGCCTCTGCACATTTACCAACCGTAATGAAATATGATAACACTCGTCAAGTGTCACATCTCAAGTCCGAGACAAGACCGAGTCCAAGGCCTTTCAAGACCAAAACAAGACAAAGTCCAAGCACCTTCAAGACCAAGACAAGACCGAGTCCAAACACGAACAAATCCGAGACAAGACCAAGACCGCAAAAAAAACATCTCAAGGCCAGTCTCAAGACCAAGACTGGTCACAAGTACTATGACACTAGTAGTAACATGTACAAGCACTGCAGTTAAAGCCACAGTATGTAACCTTTTAGTCAAGAAAATAGACAAAGACACAAGCATTTCATTTTGGTTGTGTTCACTGCATTGAAAACGTGAGTGGGCTTGCATTTCCACAAACCTGGCTCAATTTTTGGCCAGAATAATCCATAACATTTATTTCTATGGTTTCATTTAATGTTTCCATGCTCAGTGTTTACTGTGTCTACATCTAATTAGAAAGGAATTTATTCTCTAATCTGAAAGTGTGTGTTGGCATGCTAGTTGTTGTTATCTTCACCATCACAGGAAAAACTCTGCTCTGCTCACAATTACAAAGTCATCTTGCGAATATTTAGGATGGATTAGGATAGATTGCAAAAGGTAAGTGAGGAATAACTTTGGACCTCTGCAAACTGTTTAAAATAGACTAGTTCTATTTTTCACATTTTCAAAATCAGGTACAGCGCGTTTAACCTTAAATCAGGCTCAGCTAAAAATGTCAACCTGCCGATTCCCAGAAGCATCTGTATTGCTATTACGATACTCGCCTGTGCATTTTGTATTATATATAAATCACCTGTATCACCCATCGCTATTAAAATCCATTTACGATTCCCCAAATGAACCTCTAACATAAACCCAAGACCGAGTAAGACATCAGCCGTCAGTGTAAGAAATACTGTGCTTTCAACTCAAATGGCCGCAGACACATTAGGAAGAGATCTTGCTTTTGTGGACAATGGATATAGTCGCGCGCCATTGATTTCTGCGTAGCTTTTATTGCAGCCCATCGACGTCTAATGCCCCAAAGATCCTGAATTATTCAACAGAAGTGCTTTGTTTTCGTGTCCGGGACTGACGGCGGGGTAACTCTAGATCGCCGGCATTCGATGATGTACAGCCAGCGTTCTCCCAGCCGCAGACGGACTGTTTTTCAATGGCAGTTTGATGGGCTGTCTGCTGATACGGGTCATCCATAGCCTGACGGTGATAGTTAGCGTATTTGGCGTGGTGCCGGTAGTTTGTCAGGGCTTTTCATTTGAGGGAGGCGGCAGACGGACAGGTGGAATGAGAGGGAACGGGAGACGAAAGGACTCGACGCTATCGCAGGGGGATTAGGGGAGGCAGTGATGAAGTAGCTGTGCGGTGAAAACAATACGCAGAGGACAGAGAGATAGAGGTGTAGGAACGAGTGGCGTTTACTCAGTTACGGGAGATATGGGTGCTTCAGAGTCTTATCAGGCCTACTACTTTTAACATATTCTTGAGCGTCTACTTGGACAAAATGTTTGAAAAGTATACTGTGTTTCATACGATAAAATATTGTAGGTGTGTACTGATGTCACTAGTCACTTTTCAATACCCTATTTTAAAGGCTTAAACTATGCTTAACCTTTTTTAGCCATGCTGTGTGCTCTATTTCTTTATCAGAACACATATCATGCAAAATGGACTTTTTGGGATATCAGCCATGTTCTGATATGCATGCACACTTGTTTCATTAATCCTGTTTGAGGCTGTCATGCTCTGCGCCTCAGAAATCAGTATTTCAATTTTCACGAATAGTTACATCAGAGGTAGAAATTCAGAGAGTCCCTGCTCAGTTTTAAATTCTATAAATCATTGACAGACTCAGCTGAGTTTTTCTGCATCAGATTTTTTTATTCGTAACATGCTTGCTACTAAAGTTGCTTAAATGGCCATTTCTTGCTTCTTATTGCCCCTGGTGCAATCCAAACTGAGTCTGAATGAAGCAGTTAGATACCTTGAATCTTAAACACCCTAGTTGTTTATAATAAGGAGTTAAATTACATTTAATAATTCTTTTACAACTTTGCCCCTCCCGAACTCTCAGCTGTCTGTCAACTGGACAGACTTTTAGGAGTGAAAATGTTTTCACTCATCCAAATAACTTCAGTTCTGAGAGGATTCTGTAAGTCTGTTTGAAGGGAGGATCTGACTATCTTGAACTTAAACACTCTAGTTGTTTACTGTAAGAAGTGTCTGTCATTTTAATCCACTGGACCACACTGAGGCGTGAACTGTCATCTGACTAAAGGACATATATTATTTTGTAAAGTAACTACCATGAAACTTAAAGGCCATTGTTGTTTAGAGTAACTAGTATCTGTTATTAGTAAAGTCCACTGAACTTCCCTAAGGTGTGAACTGTACATTTAATAACTCTTTTGTAACTTCTTTCCTGAAGTGAACTTGGGTGTCTGTTTACAGATATATAGTTTGCCTAACCCCTTGTTACAAACACAATAAAACAAACCCGTGCGGACCGGGCCAGAGAATAGCAGCCATGATATGAATGCAGAGGGAGGAAGGAGGATGTGCAGAGAAGAGAAAGAGAGAAAGAGAGAGGACAAAAGTGCGTTGGTTAAGATTCAGGGCAGGCGGCGGGAGCAGGGCTATCATTACCATACATCAGGACAATAAATGAGGCTTTCAGCAGCTCGTAATAAGAGTTTGATAAATCATCGGCAGCAGAATTAACTCCACGTCAAAACAATGTGAGCGCCCTGACGGATGGCGGAGGAGGGGCCGATGGCACCGATTAGACTGGGGAAGTGCGGGGAGCGCCAGGGCCAGAGAGGGTGGGTGAAGGAGACGGGAGGGGTGGGTGAAGGAGACGGGAGGGGTGAGGAGAGCTAGAGAGGAGGGAGGAGAGAAAGGAAATAGAGAAAGTGCTGAGTGCATGGTGAAAGTTTGGAAAGTGTTTTCGGAGAGATTTTTACACCAGATGCCCTTCCTGTTACAATTGACCATGTGGGACAAATGGACACAAGGAAGTAAATTATCTAATAGGATCCAAATGGGCAACCTTTAGAGAATCTAAAAGTAGTGTGTGAAAGAAGAGAAGAGAATTTAGGTCTGTGATGAAAGTTTGGGAAGAAGGCAAGTGTTTTCCGAGAGGTTTTTACGCCAGATTAATCGGGCTGGTGCCACCTAGTGCCTCCGCTCAATTTCATTTCTCTCCAGCGACTAGGTCAGGAATCAGAATACACTAGACCAGGAGTGTCAAACTCATTTTGGTCCGGGGGCCGTATCCAACCTACTTTGATCCCAAAGGGGCCGGATCAGAAAACTCATGTCATATAAACCAAAAAAATAGAAATAAGTTCAAATATTTGTGCAGAGAAAAAATCAAATCTATTACAGAAATCTTTTTTAATTGATTAACTCTTTCTTTTGCAAAATAATATAATATTATGAACAACCTGAAACTTTAAGAAAAATGCAATTACGACACAATACATTAACTTGTATACAGATAGGAATAACTAAATTTTTCTTGGTAAATCCTGCCATCAGAGTCCACTTTTCTCATTTTTGACATTTTGCTGATGAGGGTGTCACGTGTCAACAGTGACAGTGACAACAACGATCGTCCTTTAAGAGCGTTTGGAAAGAGACAAGTCTTTGTGCATTTGTGCTTCTCTGGTGGGAGGGGCCACGCACAGAGGCGCTGGAGACGCTGCTATGATAATCGGCGCAGAAAATTACCAATATTTTAATAGAAAATATTATTAAAATATTTTAGTAGAAAATCACCTAAGGGCGAGATTAAAGGTCTCCAAGTCTGACACTCGTGCATTAGATGGTTTGCAAGAACCCTGGAAGTTATAGACTGCACACCGGCCAATCAGCGAAGAGCTGTAAAGCCACAACGTCAAACTCAAGCACCTGTCTGGGTCCATTTTGTGGTACAGCACAACAGTAAGCAAAGCGGTCGAGATGGATGTAGACGAAGACAGACATTCTGTGTTGGCAACGATTCCCAAGATCGAGGATTTAAAGCCGGAAAAAAGAGAATGTTTGGTGAATTTTATCAAGGGAAAAGACGTTATTGCCCTTCTTCCTACAGGATTTGGCGAAAAGCTTAATATACCAGTTAGTCCTGTGAGCGCTGCATTACATAGGTCACGACCAAATAGCAGTGATTGGTTAAATAAAAACCGTCGAGCGAGTGAATCCTAATGCTGCAAGGTCAGACAGTTTCCACAAAGTGAAACCGGCTGATGAATCAGGCTAACTGTGATGTCCTTCTTGTCGCAATGAGCAAAGCGAGATAAATGGACACAAGAAAGTTCATTATTTAATAGGATCCACATAAGCAACTTTTTGATCAAGCACTGCCTGTAGATTTTGAACCAGATGCCCTTCCTGTAGCGATTCCTGTAGCAATGTGGTACAAACTGACACGAGAATAGTACATGCCTGAGAGGGATTCAAACCAGCAACTTGAGTATATACAGTTGAATTTGTCTGTGGTGAAAGTTTGGGAATAAGGCAAGGGTTTTCGGAGTAATTTTTTACACCAGATACCCTTCCTTGACTATGTGGGACAAACGGACACTACAGTTGTATGCGCTCTAGGATTCAAACCAGCAACTTTTTGAGCAAGCATGTGCCTATAGTAAATGTTTAGACTAAAGATGAGCAATGTTTTGGCAGATTTTGAACCAGATGCCCTTCTTGTAACGACTCCTGCAGCAATGTGGTCAAACCACACAAGAATAATATGTACTTGGGAGGGATTCAAACCAGCAACCAAGCTTAGGAAGAAAATGTGTGTCTCTAAATTTGTTTTCTCTAGATTTTTCCCTGTTCACCTGCTGTGTCTCGCCTTAATCTACCTGTCAATCACTCCCTCTGAAATCAGGGAGACAGCTCCAGATTCACTCGTCTTTGGAAAGGGCATCAGGTGTAAAATCTGCCAAAACACCTTACATTTTCTTCCAAAGATTTGAAACTTTTTCTTTACTTAACTCACACAAATCTGAGAAAAACAAGTATTACAAGTTTTTCATGTAATGTTTGTGTATAAAATAAATTTTATGTGTAAAAACAGCCAAAATTGTGCATTTTTGGGACATTCAAACAAAACAGAATTATGAAAATAACAGCTAGGTTTATATTCCTTGCTCGTTTTTGTTGACATATTAGATACAAAAAGACATGAGGGGATTTGGATATCTTATTTACTGTCATTTCCGGACTATTGAATGCTTCCGAATATAAGCTGTATCAACAAAATTTTAACTAAATTTTAAAATTTTACATATTTTGTACCTAAATAGAAGCCGCAAGTGTCCACATTTTCAAGAACGTTTTTAAGTCTGGGTCCCCTGCTTTTATCACCTCTGAAAGTTTTTGTCGTCTTTCTGCATTATGTCAGTTCGTCACGCTGCCGTTGCCAAAATCTCGCCATCAACTCACTGATGTCAAACTCACGTAGAGCAGCTCTTTCTTCTTCAAAAGCCAGATTGATCGCCTTTAACTCAAAAGCTGCATCATCTGCATTTCTTCCTGTGTTTTCCATGAGGACGGTGTGTGTATGAAGCGCAAAATAACTGTTCAAAACACAATCAAACTAGAATCTTCCTCGGGCACATTACCCCCGTCTCTCCTTGCTCTATACTGTGCATGTCTCCTCCAGGAAGAGCCTCTGTCCTGTCTGTGTCATGTCAGTGTCTCGTAGGATTTCAGCAGATTTCAGGCTCTCCTGGGGACAGGGTTAGGTGCATCGATCAGGTACGAGTGGATGTCCGGCTACTGAAGTTTGAGATGTTTCTTCTCATCATTTATGCACTCATCTGCATTTAACACATACAGGTAATGCCAGGCGTACACTGTGTGATATTTTCGGTCATGTCACTGTGCCCCAGCTTAAACTGTATGACCAAATCGCAGGGTTTAAAAGTTCACAGCTCACGAATCATGTTCTCACACTATACGTAACGATGCTCGTATGCGACCTGCCTGCGCACACTGTACGTTGACGCGCTGCCTTGGCAATTTGTGCCATTCTCTGCGCATACAAGCCCAAAAAGAAGAGGCGACGAATCTGGTCAAAGAAATGGCTGGACAGACATGGGTCGTATGGGTTGTCAGTTCTTCAGAAGGAACTGAAGGTAAGTAGCATCAAGTTTTTCATCAAACTTCTGTTCTGTGTTGCTCGATTAGCTGCACCTCCATGTCCTGTGTCCAAAACACTCGGTGGCGCCATCATCCTCCACAATCTCATATTCCCGCTTCTGTGCATGCTCAGTCTGGCAGATTCTGGCAAATCAGCTCATGGACCTACTTCAACAGAGCGAAACATTCACGAGAGGAGACTGGATTTCAAACAAGTTTAATATTCTTGTGACCTATGAATGTCGATCTGGAGCTGGTCGTGAGGTATAAATCGGTTTTCTTTACCCCATGTTTACTACATGAAGCACGACACACAATGAAGCCAAAACAATCCCCAAAATAGTTGCACAAGTGAAAAATCGGCTCAAAAAGAGTCAAAGACGTATCACACTCACTAATGTTCATTTAGCATCATAAATTATTTTATCACACGGCGATAAACTGCACTGAAAACATTGTTACCTAGCATTGCAACTTCACGTTAACTGCACAGACAGCATTACATTCTGCACTTAGGCTGCTCGCACCAAACCATTGACCATATATATACCAATGGACAATGTGCCAAAGCCTCATCCTTGTATAAGTCACAGGGTTCAAAGTGTGAAAATATACCCAAAATTTCAAATTCCACAAAAGTTAAGTTTGAGTTGAACTTTAATAAATCAGATTTGCTATTAGATATCAAAATTCCTTCTGTACGTTTCATCAAAATCTTATAAATAGAGAAAGTGCTGAGTGTGCGGTGAACGTTTGGGAATGAGGCTATCAAATAAAGCTTAAACTGGCACAAAATATATAAAAACAAATCAAAGCATAACTCTTTCATTACTAAGAATTTGATCAAAAACATTGAAGAGTATAGGCTACATTCCTATAGTAAACGCTGCACTGTGAGCCAGGACTTCCACTGAAAACATCCAGGGGCCATGTTTGACTCCCAGTGTCCGGGGTGACTGGGTTTGCCCGCTCGCATGTGTGCAGCGTCGGCCTGTAGCGTCCGTGTGTGCACGCATGTCAAGCTATGGGCGCCCCGTAGCTAATCCTGTTAGTTATCATGATGAGAGGTTAGAGCTGCTCTGCTACTGTCCCCCTCTTCTCTCTCTCTCTCTCCCTCCTCTCCCTCCACTCGACGGCGCCCCCACTGGGTCGCTTTAATTGCCAGGCTCTGACCTTTCGCCGCGCGGTGGTGACAAGGCCTGTCTGTGGCTGTGGGAGGTGGCAGTGGCTCGATTAGCTTTGACAGCGAAAGGGAGGGGGGGGAGAAGGGGGAGAGGCTAATTGGAATCTCAAAGCAAAGAGAGAGAGACAGAAAAAGAGGGGGAGAGAAAAAGAGAAAGAGAAAGGGAGGGCAAAGCAGACTGGGATACTGCAGTGGTGAAAATGGCACCAAACAGATTGAGTTAAGTTTAGGGGAAAGTAGAGGTGTGCAAAAATATCAAAATATCAATATTTTGTATAGTTTAATGTGCTGATACAATATTGATATCATGGGCTGCTGTATCGATATATCGTCAAGAGTATTTTTAGGTATAGTTTACTACATTAATATGTGTAAGAGCTGTTTTGAGTAAAATGGGTGTTTTTCATGTTCATTTTGCACAAACTTAGTGGACTTTTTTTTACTTTGTTCACTCATTGTCTGCACTTGTAAGGAGTTCATAAATTTAATGCAAAATGTCTGAAAAATGTAAAAACTGTGTTAGATTAGAAGAGAGGGTGGCATTAAATACATTTTCTTCTTCCCAGTCCTTTTTGGCCAATTTTTTTGTTGTTGTTATTTCTATTAAGATTTCACTAATGTTATATGTTCCATTGTAAAGGAATGTAAATCTCTTACTTGCCTCAAATACTACTACTACTACTAATAATAATAATAATAATAATAATAATAAAATAAATAAATAATAAAACTTAGTGGTGTTTTAGTATCACAGCCATGATTTAGCTTTTGTTTTTTCCACTGAGCTGTCTCAAACCAATATGAAATATATCATATATCAAATCATATTGAATCGAAAGCTCACTGTATCGAAAAGCGTATCGTATCGTGGCCTGTGTATTGAGGTATGTATCGTATCGGCAACTTCTTAATGATACCCAGCCTTAGTGGAACATCAGAC
Source organism: Boleophthalmus pectinirostris (assembly GCF_026225935.1). Lineage (NCBI taxonomy): Eukaryota > Metazoa > Chordata > Actinopteri > Gobiiformes > Gobiidae > Boleophthalmus > Boleophthalmus pectinirostris. The sequence goes on along the minus strand of NW_026571353.1, from coordinate 7,851,232 downwards.
AGGTGGATTGTACATTCATATGTTTGCACAGAATAAGGTTTGAAATAAAACTAACCTTGCATCACATGAATCGTCGCATTTTCAGGGACTATTTTATCATGGATCAGTCCACCACTGCCGAGCTACAACTCGCTGCTGCTGCTCAGACATAAATCCTTCAAATGCAAGGTTGGTTTTACTTCTAAAATTATTCTATCGACACAGACATTCACATGGACAGTCTGTAATAATAGATTTGTTTCGGTTGTTTTATGGAGTGGGTAAGACTGTTTTTAGTGGCAAGCTAACTATGGCCATTGACATGCACTAGCCTAGCACCAGTAACCTCTGCAAATACAAGGACTGGATGGACTATTTTAAAAAGTGTCTCCACACGTCTCCAACACTCTGGCTCACTAGGAAAGGAGGCCCTATGTCCAAAATTCCAAAGTGTCCCTTTAAACCCATAGTATCGGACTCGGTGTCTGAACTGAAAAAGCTGGATCGGCGCAGTCTTATTTTCATGACTAAGTGCAATGTTACCATTAAAAAATAAAATGCCTCTTGCCCCCATCTGGGAGTATGAGATCATTAATTCTATCTGAAAACCACAAACGGCTAGCGGTGGACAGGGGCGGACTTCCAGCCACATCTCCATTACTCAGTCCCATGGCGGTTGTGGCTACGTCTACCCAATCAATCTTATGGAGCGAATAAATAATGCAGATTCATGTAACAGAATGCATTTTTTTAGTAAAGTGTGTAAAAATCTGACACGGATCTGAACCAACCTGTATTTTTCCGACGTGTAAAATAGTTAAAGCAGATTATTTTGTTTGTACTGTAAACACGAGCGAAACTGGAGACGTCACACTTGTAACCTTAACTCATCTGTCAGTTCGAATCAGCTGTTAAAACCTCTCTCTTTCTTCTCTCTTTCTCTCCTCCCTCGCTCTTTCTTAAACACTAAACAGACCAGACAGTTAGATTGAATGGAACGAGCCACAATTACTGACTGTTTCTGTGGACATGCTGTTGTCTGGCCCGTGCATTTGCCCCGTTCAAAATCACTGCATTGGCCTTGTATCCTAAAGACTAAGCACTACTTATACACTGCCTGAAGCTATAGACCACCCAGTTTTTATTAGCTGCTTTTGGACCCGTCATACCAGGAATCTTTAGACGTACTGTACAATGTTTAATGGTAGGTCATAATTCTGTCGGCTGTACTTTTATATGCAGTTTTATAATACAATACCAGTGGGATGTGTGTTTCTTTCTACAACTGTTGGAGGCGCTAATGGATAATCTCTGCAGACTTTGGAAAATAAAACAAAACAAGCAAAAATTGGGTTGGGTTGATAAAAAGAAGTTCAAGTTAAAATGTTTTGGGTGTTTTTCCCCAGGAGATTTGCTCCATGAACAAAAAAGAAATGTTCACCTCAATTTCTCATGTCCAATTATATAAATGTAGTATTTATAGTATTATTATTGGCATGTAAACAGAGTAACTGTACTTCCTTAAAGGTGTACTATGTAACTTTTTGGTAGTGAGGCACCTACTTGTTTCTATGGATACATCACTGCTCTGTCTGGAATGTTGCACAGTATGACATTAAACAGCTCTACCTTACATTTATTCAATTACAGGTGGTTTTATAGTTCAAAAATAGCTAGAAAAACAAACATTCTGACAGTGGGTGGGGTTGCCTCTCCACAGATCTGACCTGTAACTTGGTCTGGTTTATTTTCCCTAGAGATATAAAGGTTTAATGCCATACTGTGAAATATGTCAGACAAAAATGACACACCCTCCACCAGAAAAGTTACGCAACGCACCTTTAAAAAGGTTGTGCTTTAAAAGGAAACTGATTAAACTTAGACTTAGCAATCAACAATTAATAAATAACTTGAGAAAATAAATAATTAAAAATAATCAATAAAGTTTGTCTAAGTCTAAAGGCTCCGTGTGCAGCATATGAGCAAAATTTGATTCGATAGCTCTCGAGGTCAAACTAAGTCTGCTGCGTTCTTTCCGCATCTAATTAAAAAGCTGTATATTGTCCAATAATCAGGAAGTGCGCGAAAGCATGCTAGTTGTTGTTAGCCTTACCGTCATGGCAAAACTTCTAGAGTTGTGAAAACAGTTATAAACTCATCACGGTGAATAACTAGTTCTGTTTTTCACATTTTTAAGACAATACACAACGGGTACAGTGATTTTAAAGTATTTGTGACATAGATTATCATGAGCCAAATACTGATTATGCCAAATTCGTTACATGTATTTATTTATTTTTTTTTATGTATTATGTTGTATCCTGTGCTTCCATGTACTACAATACTTAATACTTAAAGGTTCATATGGTATATTACGCAAAATTTACTCTTGTGAGCTTTAAGTCATGTTATAATGTTGTTACCTTCTCAAAAACAGATCTGGAGTTGTGTTTTGTTTCATTCATACATGTTTGAGTAACCTGGATTACTAGTCTGTCTACATCTCCAAAGGTCAAAATGCTCTGTTCCACCTTGTGATGTCATGACGCGGTAGTTTCCAAGTTAAGAGCTACTTTTTACCTTTAGCTCAGTGGAGATTGTCAACTCCAGGGCGGAAATTATCCAAATGATTCTAGTGAAAGTGTATGGAGTTTAAAAACACAGTGGAGCACTTCCTGTATTACCACATGACATCACAAAGGGCATTTTTCATTTAAACATGTGTGAATGAAACAAAACACAACTTCAGTTTGTGTTTTTACAACATAAATCAGAAAACAGCGTAATATGGGCCCTTTAACAGATCAACATTAAAAAGTATAATTAAAAAAACAATAATAAAAAAAACAAAAAACATCACGATCTTCTCTTCTTGTGTCCAAAAGTATAGGATCACTTTTAGTTTGTCAGCGCTAATACTGTGAGAAGCATTCAAAGTTCATGACAGACAGAGAGGAAATGAGCTGTAACCCGGACACAAACTCCAAATGTCACCATCGTAAGTCACTGCACACTCAACCTGGACTGAACCCGGGGCCCCAGACCGCAGCCTTCACATCTCATCTGCGTCTAAGAAAAGAAAATAGTAGTGGCTAATGTCTCGCTAACCCCGGCGCGAGCTAATATTAAAATAACTACAACCACACGGAGAAGTAATGCCGCAAGTGTACAAGTGAACCATGGACCTCTGCCTGTGTAAAGCTGTGAAGTGCTCCCATGTAATAAAATGTACTATGTTATATATAGATGTCATACCCAAAGGTCAATGGATGTATTTTACAAACGTCAGATTTAAAGATGCACTCTGTAACTTTTTGGGTGGGGGTCTGTCACCTGCTTGTTTCTATGAAGATGTTAATGCTTTGCCTGGAAGGTTCCACAGTATGACATTAAACAGCTAGGCATTACATTCATTCAATTATAGGTGGTTTTATAGCTCAAAAACACCTAAAAAAAAAACAGGCATTCTAACTGTGAGCGAGGTCGCCTCTTCACAGATCTGACCTGTAACTTGGACTGGTTTGGTTTCCATGATGATCCATCCATCCATTTTCTTCCGCTTTATCCAGGGCCGGGTCGCGGGGGCAGTAGTTTAAGCAGGGCCTCCCAGACTTCCTTCTCCACACACACTTCCTCCAGCTCTTCCGAGGGGATCCCGAGGCTTTCCCAGGCCACTCGAGAGACATAGTCCCTCCAGCGTGTCCTGAGTCTTCCCCCGGGGCCTCCTCCCATTGGGACATGCCTGAAACACCTCTCCAGGGCTCAGGAGTCACCTCAGATGTTTCCTCTCAAAGTGGAGGAGCAGCGGCTCTACTCTGAACTCCTCACCCTATCTCTAAAGGAGCACCCAGCCACCCTGCAGAGAAAACTTGTTTCAACTGCTTGTATCTGAGATCTCGTCCTTTTGGTCATTACCCAGAGCTCATGACCATAGGTGAGAGTAGGAACATAGACTGACGGTAAATCGAAAGCTTTGCCTTTCTACTCAACTTCCTCTTCACCACAACGGTCCAATACAGAGACCACATTGCTGCTTACGCCGCACTGATCCATCTGCCAATCTCACGCTCCATCCTCCCCTAATGCGTGAACAAGACCTCGAGATCCTCCAGTTGAGGCAGGAACTCTCCCTTCCATGATGATAGAACGGTTTAATACCTAATACCCTCCACCCGAAAAGTTACACAATATACTTTTAAGGTTTAGGATTCAAGGACAGACTGAACCCAAAGGCACGCACACACACACACACACACACACACTCTACATTCTACTGATCATTCAAATCACGCTCATACCTAATGTGTACAAACTTGTTTAGAGATCAGCCACTTCAGATCAGACGTGCAAACATTTGGAAACGTGCAGGTTAAAATCTCTGATGGCAAATTATTCTAGTGACTCACAGCAACAGAGTTTTGAAACGATTACCATTCATTCTAGACGTTCACAAAAGGTCGCTTCTAGTTTTATATTCTGTCTGAATTGAATTTGGTTAAAGGTGTATTGTGCAGTTTTTTTGGTGGAGAGTCTGTCACCTGCTTGTCTTCATTCTTGCTTAACTCTTTCCTCCCTGGACGCCTACTAGGAACAACCCATACATATGTTACTAGGGCTACCCATAGAGCATAACTGCATAAAAGAAAACAGACTTCCACGAGTGATTTCAGGGCAATTTTGGTTCATAATCGAGTATAAAGCCCGGATAGTTTGTTCGGATATCGCAGGACTCCACACAGACGCATCAGCGGCATTCTCATCTTCGTAAGATTCACTCTCTGTAAGTCCGTCGCTATCGCTGTTTTCCACTTTATAATCACCCTCATCATCACTTTGAAATTTATAAAAATCAGTTTCTCTAAACTTATCCATAAAATACGTCCGCTCCTCATTATTTCTAAAACTGTGCGCCGCAGCGCGATCTTTCGATTGCACGTGTTTCGTGTTGTGTTTTTTCCGGAAGCTACCATCGTCACTACTTCGATTAACTTCGGAAAAAATTGGCGAAAACATATCCTTGAATCCTAATGGTCAGTCTAGTGTGGGTTGTAGTGGCCCCTACCTACCACAGTCTCTGTTTAAATGTGAAAAACCGAGCCATTTCTCGAGGTCGTCAAGTCACGTCTTTAGTGATACAGCGGAGGTGTCAAAAGTCGTCATTAAGGGAACAGGGGGGTCGTCAAATGTCGTCTTCATGGGGGAAAGAGTTAATCTAAAATGTTTCACTGTAGAGATTAAACCTATCTATCTCAAGAAAGACGACTATAAGCTACATTATAGGTCAGATCTGTGGCGAGGCGACCCTATTCACAAAGATAATTACAGTATTTTGGAGCAATAGAAACATCCATAATGAATAAATGCTAGATAGGTGTGTTTAATGTCATATCATGGAACATTCCAGGGAAAGCAATAACATCTCGATGGAGACAAGCAGGTGACGGACGCTCCACCAGAAAAGTTACACATTGCACCTTTAACACTTGACATGGAACTACAGGCTCATTCTGGTAGATATATTTTCACCAGTCACAGCAGGCAAACGCAGGCTTTAATAAGACGAGAACATGTGGTGCTCAGTGTTCTGCTTTTCATGTGAGTGGCATGTCTCGAGAAGACCGCCTCATCACAGCAGTCACAGTTTCTCTGCATGTAGAGTATGTAATATCAAGCTCAGGATTGCGTCGTTACACAGATTTTGCTCGGGCACAGGCAGCATTCACAGCTGCCAGTAGCATACACTGTTTGGCGTTCGATCCGACCAGTCCTCTTCCTCCAGTGCTTTATCAAGTGGCGTAGGCGACCGTGGAATCCGAATCATCTTCTCTTCTTCTGTTTCTTTTCAACAACTGAATATTATCCAGGCCAGTCCAACCTGTGATACTGCAGAGGAACATTCATACTTGGCATCCTCTGTCCCGCTTCCCAAATATCTTCCCAGCGATTCCATCCGTCCTTTCTCATTCAGTGTCTCAGAAAGTCTCGAGTTTGCTTCAGAAGTTTTGTCTGACCAGTAGAGTAAAATTGTTGACGTTTGATCCAGACTGTTTAAAGAAGTGGACTAACCGAGTGCGACGTCACCCACAGCGTTCGGTCAAAATAGCGGACAATGAAAATACCAGGATCATGTACAGTGGGTTAATACGAACACTTTAAAACCAAAATGACGAGGCTCACAGCAGCAGTTACAGAATGACGGGCCACCATATTCCAATGAAAGTAAATGGGAGCCAGGGTCAGTATGCCAGTGAGCCAGAAGAGCCACATGTAAACTTCTTATTTGGTTTGAGCCCAAGCTTTACATTGATCAGTTTAAACCTCACGCTCTCCTCGGGGTCACAATGACCCAAAGATTTTTTTTTTTCCTTACTGCTCTCTTGGGGCCCAAAAATGTATCAGACCCAAAAATGTATTTATATATATATATATATTTATTTATATTATTTTTTATTTTTGACACACTCTCCAAAATTCCAGACTGTCCCTTTAAGGTTCAGTCAGCACATTGCACATGTAGACTAGATGAAGAAATTGCTAAAAAAAAAAAAAAAAAGAAAAAAAAAGGTTGATTTGGCTTTCTGATAAATGATGTTATTAGGTTCTTTTTTCAGACCAAGCGTTTGTTTTTACCTGACAGTTGATGTTGTTGTGATGTGTCCTGTCAGCTGATTTAAACAGGTTTTGGCGCTGTCTTCCTACCGGTGGAGGCAGGACGACAGCGCCATCTGCAGTCTGACTTCTGCAGGACAGAAACCCAGGTGTGTGAGAGTAAAAAAGCCCCCTCGTCGTGGTTTATAGTCTCTCTGAGGAAGACCGCTAGTGAGTAGTCGAAACTGTCAGGTATGAAAACAAACTATAAACTGAAAAAAGAACATATGCTAAAACAATACCAGCATTTATATTTCTGAAATGTATTAACACTATTATATATAATGAAAAAGCTTCGATTATGCATTGTGGGAAATTTTGAGTGCGCTCTATCATCACCTCGCTGCACATTCACACAGTAATACAAATTGCCATTACCACAGCACAGCATTTTTGGATAGGCTACAGCACATTCAGAGCCTGGAACCACCCTTAGTTTTTAAACGTTCCATTCTCATTACTCTCACTTATTCTCACTTACGCCTTAACATCCCACTCCATAACCACAAATTATCCAAATTGTCACTTTAGTCCCAGCTAACTCACTAATCCACAAGTCCATCACTCAAACTTCATCTCATCTAAAAGTGCTGGAGGGGCGCCATGTCCAAAACCTCATTCTCTGCCTTTCGGACCGCTGTTCTCGTCATTTTAACTCACCCTTTATGGGCCGGTGTCAGGGCCGTGAGTGACGAGCAGCGGAGAGACGACAGCCATCTGGAGCGCGTGATGGAGCGGCAGTGGGAATGAGATGTTTTAATTTATGAAAGAAGTCCATTAGCGCTGATGAGTGGTGAAACAGAGCCCGATAATTATGCTAATGCCATTGAGATTGGTGAGCGGAGCTGAAGTCGTTTATAACCCACACTTTTAGCGCTTTTTGTTCGCAGTGATGGTGTGTGGACTCAAGCTCGGATGGAAGTCAATTTAAGTTGAAGTGTCAAAAAGCTTAAAGAAACCTACATTTATACAGTGTGCGTTAAGGTTTGACATCGAGTTCTTCAGTTTTTCATCTTTGTGTAACCAGTCCTGTTGTATTCTCACATACCACCATTAGATGCTATCTACTTTACTGCTGTCTGATAGTGTGACAGCTTTGGCCTGACAGAACAAGACCAGAGAGCACAGGTGAGTCTGAACCATAGACTTCTGGGCCTGTTTACATGAGAACACTTGCTGATAAAAATGACAAAATATTTCACATCCGGCCCACCAAGTTATTTTATGTGGCCCATAAGGGGTTAACAGGTATAATTTATTATTATGTTGTGACCCTGTTCCGCTACTACATCTCCCAGATTGCACCACAGTTGTTTCTCGTAAACTCATCAAATTTCCCCAAAAATGTCCAAGAAAATAAATAAATCAATCAAATCCAATCCACTTTATTTCTATAGCACATTTCATAAACGAAACAGTTTCCCAAGTGCTGCACAATACAGAAAGTAAAGCACTACTTAACTCTACTAGTCCACATTAAGACAATAAAACCAATAAAATCAAATAAGAGCAAGAATACCAGTAAATAATAAAAAGGTAAAAAAAAAACCATATAAATAAACCAAATGAATGAATATGAAATAAAAAATCAAATACAGACTTTTACAGTTTTGTTAAATACCGATATTACAGTTACAGTTGCAGTCGTAACTTTAGAACCGGCCCTTTGATGACAAACATGATCCAAATGTGGCCCTTGGTGAAAATGAGTTTGACACCCCTGGTCTAGATGGTGACGGTGTTTTTGGGGCTTAAAAATGCAAAAATCTGAAATCACCCTCCAGAGTGGAAAAGTTGAATATGCTCCACCGTAGCATTTCCATCTACACTGCCCAAGACACAAAACTGGGGTCAGATCTTTTCACGTCGTTTAAGTGTGTACGTCACATGCATACAGTACACAAAAACAAACATATCAAATGGCATGCATACCCAATCAAATTTCACACACTTTTGCGTCACCGTATGCACGCAGATTTCCTCCCGAAAATGCTCGTCTAAACTCGGAATAAAAAGTGAAGACGCAACGCCACTTTTGCATCTTCTGTTCAGATCATCATCATATAAACGTAGCCTTTATATATAAATGGACATAACTAACGCTCTAGCTGCCACGTTCCAAATAGAAAATTTACATGTGGATGCTTCCTGCACCTTCTGACTCTGGCTCCAAATGATTTACCCTGGAATATTGACACTCCTCTCTGTGTAAATGCTGTAGTGAGTCTCGTTATTTTGGTCTTAAAATGTTTGTATTAACTCACTCTACATGATCCTTGTTTTTATCTCGCTATTATAACTAGAAAGCTCAAAAAACTGATTTAAGAATATTAGATAAACAGCTAAAAACTCATGCAGCAAAGGTTGTAAAGCTAGAACATGTTTCACCTTTCATTCAAATGGCTTTCTTAATTCTGTTTCCCAAAACTAATTCTACATAAAATCTAGTTGATGAAGATTTTTCATGCTTCACTGCAAGAAGGTTCTGGGTTCAGTCCCACTCTGGTTTCCCCCCATCAACCCAAAAAAAACACATACCATAGATCAATGACTCCAGGAAGAAAAACTAATGGAGGTCAAATAAAAACAAATACAAATACAATGTTTGGAGAAGAAAGAAAGAAGAAATAAAGAAAGAAATAGAAAGAAATAGTGCACTCCCAACTTGCTTAAAGGGCCCATATTACACTATTTTCTGATCAATGTTATAATGTTTCCTCATCACAAACACACCTGGAGTTGTGTTTTGTTTCATTCACACATGTTTAACACACAAACCCTGCATATTTACACTGAGCTCTTCTCTCAAACAGAAAGCACTGTGTCCCACCTTGTGATGTCATGTGGTAATACAGGAAGAGCTCCACTGTGTTTATAAACTTCGTACAACTTCACTAGAATCATGTGGCTATCCTTATCTCTACTGAACTACAGTAAAGGTTAACCTGAAAACTACCACTTCGTGACATCACAAGCTGGAACAGAGAGAGCTTTGGAGATGTAAACAGACTAGGGTTGCTCAAACTTGCGTGAATGAAACAAAACACAACTCCAGCTATGTTTGCGATGAGGAAACAACATCACATACTGCAGATCAGAAAGTTGCGTAACATGGACCCTTTAAACCCTGCAATAGCGTTTTACATCATTAGACTAACAGCAATTAAACAACCCCGAAGAGAGTGTTTTTAATCATTAACTTGCCACCTCCATGATAAATGACATGACAGTCTCCCTGAAGTGAAAAGACAGCACACTGGCGGCCCTGCATTCACGTGGGTTTACATATTTACCATTTTGTGCGGGGTCAGCGGGCGCTCAGTGGGAGGGGGCGGGGTCAGCGGGCTCTCAGTGGGAGGGGGCGGGGTCAGCGGGCGCTCGGTGGGAGGGGGCGGGGTCGGAGAGTGTGTGACCCCGTGTCATTAATCTCACTCTGTGTCACGGCAGCAGACAGTGATGGACAGCAGGCGTTTGTTCACTCACACTCACGCCACTGACAGATCCTCTCTCTCTATCGCTCTGTCTCTCTTTCTCTGCCTCTCCCTTTTTCGCTTTCTCTCCCTCTTTCTTTCTTTCTCTCTCTCTCGCTCTGACACTCTTTCTCTGTCTATCTGTGTCTCTCTCTCTCTCCCTGTTTCTCTCTCTCTCTGTCTGTCTCTCTTTCTTTCTCTCTCTCTCTCTGTCTATCCCGCTTTCTTTCTCTCTCTGTCTCTTTCTCGCTTTGACATGCTCTCTTTTTATTTGTTTCTCTTTCTGTCTGTCTCTTTCTCACTCTCTCTCTCTCTCTGTGTCTCTGCCTCTCCCTTTTTCTCTCTCTCTTTCTCTCCTGCTTTCTTTCCCTCTGTCTCTTTCTTTCTCTCTGACTCTCTTTTGTTCTCTCTCTGTCTCTCTTTCCCTCTCTCTCTCTCTGTGTGTCTCTCTATCGCTCTTTCTTTCTGTGTATTTCTTTTTCGCTCTGTCTCTCATCTGTGTCTCTCTCCCTGTTTCTCACTCTCTCTGTCTGTCTGTCTGTCTCTCTCTCTCTGTGTATTTCTCTTTCTCTCTCTGTCTCTCTCTCTGTCTCTCTTTCTTTCTCTCTCTTGCTGTCTCTCTCACTTTCTTTCTCTCTGTCTCTTTCTCTCTTTGACACACTCTCTCTCTCTCTCTCTGGTTGTGTGTCTCTGTCTCTCCCTTTTTCTCTCTCTTTCTCTCCTGCTTTCTTTCCCTCTCTGTCTTTCTCTATGACTCTCTTTCATTCTCTATCTGTCTCTCTTTCTCTCTCTGTGTGTGTGTGTCTCTCTATCGCTCTTTCTTTCTGTGTATTTCTCTTTCTCTCTGTCTCTCTCTCTATCTCTCTCTATCCATCTCTGTCTCTGTGTGTGTGTCTCTCTCTTTGCCTCTATCACTCTCTCTCTCTCTCTCTGGTTCTCTCTGTGTGTCTCTCACTCTCTCTCTATCATTCTCTCTCTGTGTGTATCTCTCTTTCTCTCTATTTCTCTTTCTCTCTATGTGTCTCTCTCTTTGTGTGTCCCTCACTCTGTCTTTATCATTCTCTCTCCCTGTGTATCTCTCCTTCTCTCTGTGTCTTACTCTGTCTCTCTCTCTCTCTCTGTCTCTCTCTGTTTCTATCATTCTCTCTCTCTTCTCTTGTTTTCTCTCTCTTTCTCTCTGTGTGACGTGAGGGCATCTGAGTTATTCAGTCACTGCAGTTGTTGTGTGATAAATGAAAGTGAATATGACAGGTTAGATGCTTTGAGTAATCCATTATTATTAGTCTGTCTACATCTAAAAGCTCAAAATACTCTGTCCCACTTTGTGATGTCATGAAGTCGTAGTTTTCAAGTTAACAGCTCCTTTGACCTTATGTTTTGTAAAGACTGGAAATTCGAGTGCTGAAATGATACAAAGGTGTGATGGAGTTAAAAAAAAAAAAAAAAAGCAGTGGAGCACTTCCTGTATCACCACATGACATCACAAGGTGGAACGGAATGTTTTCTGTTTGAGACAAAAACTCCTAAATATGCAGGATTTATGTGTTAAAAATGTGTGAATGAAACAAAACACAACTCGAGGTTTGTTTGTGACAAGAAAACAACATTATAATTAGAAAATAGCATAATGTGGGCCATTTAAGATAATGTATGTACGATTTTATTTTATTTTTTACCACAATTTTGGACTTTTTAAGGTTTAAAATTGTTCATCCTTCCTTTTGAGAATCATGACTAGTTTTATCTTGTGTTAAATTAGGTATGTACAACACAGAGGGTGACTTTGTGGCGTATTTATAGCTCGCTACTCCATCTAGTGGTGAGAAGTAACATTGCAACATACATACAGTTCCTTTAAAAACAAACAGAATTCCTTTGTATCTCATAAGAAGCAGATGTAGAAGATTTTATGCCAGATGTCCTTCTTCCTATCTCGACTCATGACATGCTCGCCTTCCAAGAACAAACATGTATTTATAGCAATGACTTTCTGGCTCCACATTTGGGAATCACACCCCCAGCCATAGCTAACGCTTAACACGTAATCCATCATCGTGATAACTCCTACCATCGCTTTAAACGTTTTGTACACACGCCCTCTAGTGGCCGCTCGGAGCACTTCCCGCTTGTCTTCTTCCTCTTTTTTCTCTTTTTTAGTCTTCTCCCTTGACTCCTTTTCACCGAAACATCTGCACAATACATCTACCGAGTCAACGCGAGGTTAGTATTTTGTCCGGCGTTTCCAGCCCCCTTCACCCCAAACCCAAACTCCCTCCTTTCTTTCTTTCTCTCTCTCTTTCTTTCTCTCCAATTACTCCATGTTGATTTAGCTGTCATCACGAAGGGGTGCGGGGGGGGCGGAGCTGCGCTGTGATTTATGGCGTGGCCGTCTGGTGCCAGTTGACTCGCGATAAATTGCACAATATCCAGAAAGGCCTCATTTGCTTAGCGCTACATTAGGGGCCCGATGATTGCTACACAAAGCCATGTAAATGAGTTCTGAGAGGGGCCCCATCATTCAGCATGTCATGTAGCCAATCCCATTATTATTTATGACTGGAGCGGGGACAGCGGTTTCCTCCCCCGGGCCTGTGTAGAGGATGGTGACAGCTCCATGTGTGATATGGGCCGATCGGAGAGCTGACGAGGACGGTGCCCAAATGTCTGCGCCCGGAGAGTGGCAGTCAGATTAGAAAGATGGCGGTGATATGTTTCTGGAGAAATGGGGAAGTGTGTGTCTTCAGACCAAAGGATTTCTCTGCTGTTTTATTGTGAAATGTTGTGTTGTCATGGCGCTAAAATTTCACATTTGATATTGTTTTGCGAAGGAAAAGAATTTATACATGGGTTTCAGAATGATGAACAAATAGAATCGTTGCCATAGTAATTAACACAAAACTCTTTTAATCATGTTTTAATGTTGTTTCTTCATAAAACAAATAAAATAAAATAAAAAAAATTGGAGTAACTGAGTTTTGTTTCATTCCAACACTGAGTAATTCTTGTCTTCATCTAAAATTTCTTGGTGTTAGAGAAATTGCATTTTTGTGCAAATTTTCTGTTAAAGGCAGTCAACTCTGTTCAATTTCATCTCTCTCCAACGACTACGTCAGGAATCAGAATACACTAGACGGTTTGTGAGAACCCCGGAAGTTGCAGACCGTGCACCGGCCAATCAGTGAAGAGCTGTGAAGCCATGACGTCAAACTCAAGCTCCTGTCTGTGTCCCTTTTGTGGTACAGCACAACAGTAAACAAAGTGGTTGAGATGGATGTAAACGAAGACATACATTCTGTGTTGGCAACAATTCCCGTGATTGAGGATTTAAAGCCGTAACAAAGAGAACGTTTGGTGAATTTTATCAAGGGGAAAGACGTTATTGCCCTTCTTCTTCTTACGGGATTTGGCGCATTAAATACGTCACGACCAATAGCAGCAATTGGTTAAATAAAAAAAGTACCCACCTACTGTCGAGCGAACAAATCCTAATGCTGCGAAGTCAGACGGTTTCCACAAAGTGAAACCAACTGTTGAATCAGGCCAGACATTGCCAGTTCAGTCCTTACTATCTTAACCTACTTCATCAAAGGTATAATACTCCCTACAGTGGAAGCATAGCTAGATGGAGACTAGACTGGTCCGGGCTACACTGGAATGGAGAATACTATCACCGTATCAGTGCTTAAAGTTCTGAGATAAAATTATATTAGCACCTACAATATACACAGTGGTGGAATGTAACCAAGTACAAGTAGTAAAGTACTGTCCTTAAGTACCAGATTTAGGTATCTGTACTTTACTTAAATACATTTTACAGTGGATAATTTTTACTTTTACTTCACAGCATTTGAGAGCAGGTATCTTTACTTTCCACTCCACTACATTTCTGAACAGGACTGAAAAGTAAAAGTATTTTTTATTATAGTTTGAGACGCGCAAAAAATCCTGAAGGGTTTATTTTTAACATGTTTAACAAATATACAAATAAAAACAGCTGGGCAGAAAAACTATTGATTCAATTGTTTCTGCTGAACAAACTTCAGCACAAATCTGTATCAAAATCACTACATTCAAAGTTTTGTTTAAATCTCCAAATGTGCAATATGCTTGTAATTTTTACTTTTTTTTAAAATTCCTTCTTAATTTAATACTTTTGCTAAGTAAATTCTTTCATGTACTTTTACTTTTACTTGAGTATCTTTTTGCTCCAGTATCTGTACTTTTACTTAAGTAACAAAATCAAGTACTCCTATTTTGGTAAGTAACTAAGCATGTAATATCCAGTCCCTCCAATCCGCTTTATTTCTATAGCACAATTCATAAACAAAGACTGTTTCCAAAGTGCTGCAGAAAGAAAAATGTAAAAAAATCTACAATTCAATACAATAAAAATATGATTAAAAACAACAATGTTAAAACAATAAAAAAAAAAATAAGACAACACAGAACACAACTCACGTGATGCTAAAAGACAGAGAATAGTTCTAAGTATGTTTTTTTTTTTTTTGTTTGTTTTTAGTACTTTATTGTTCCCATAGGGCAGTGATACTCACAATTTTTTCCACAAGAGCCAAACTAGAAGCACAAAACCAAGAGGAGAGTCACTTATACCCAACATACGCCAACATACCAAGTCATCTTTGCAAATGTGCATTTCTACATATAAATTCATATTCATTTATATAAATTTGATTAATCATTTACATTTTTATATTAAAATTATCATCATTATTATTACTATTACTAAACTGCATAAACAAACTCAACTTTACAACATATAACCCATAACCACTATAAAGCAACATCAGCCCGTTTGACATTATAATGTGTTTAATGCAGCTTTGACACATTTGTTTATGTTTTATAGAAACAAAACTTAAAACCACATAACTCATTTTCATAAACTATAAGCCTGAAAAAAACAGCTCTTTCCTTGTGCGCTGATGTGGTTCAGCTTCTGTCGGACTAAAGGACACGACTCAGTGGAATATGAGTGTTCTCTCTGTGACAGAGGATGTGCTGCTTATGGTGAGTCTGTTCTGTTTGTGTGTCGTGTTGGAGATGGTTCATGTTTTCAGAGATCAGACGTGTGCAAGTCATACAAGAGCAGATTATTCGTGTGCAGGTTTAGTGCAGCTTTTTATTTAACTGTCATTTCACTCGCTTTATTTATGTTGGTCACTTCATTTTGATGATGTTAATCAAGAACATGGATTACTTTTACAGGCAGTGGGTTGGGTACAATATTGTACAATATATGTTTTTGCGGTCAGAGGTGGGTTAGTTGAAAGCATCAATCGGGTACGGGTTGTTAAATGGACACGACGCATCACTGGTTGCTGGTGTCACGGCGCCCCCTTTAGAAAACACCATTAATGAAGCCTTGATTTATACTTAGTGTAATGCAGATGTTTATGTTACAGTGTTCATTATATGTTTATCTAGCACATTTGAAAAAAATATATAGGCTGTGTTACTATTTTTGGTATAAGCTTGTGAGCCACCAATTAAAGCTTGATGAAAGTCTTTGCATTTGACCCATCCTTCAGGAGCAGTGGGCAGCACATGGGGCGCCCAGGGTCCCATCTCCATGATCTTGTTGCTAGGGTAGTCAGGACTGCCTTTGCTGTCACCACCACCTCTTCATTACCTTTGGCATTGAAGCACAGGTCAAACACAGAGGACACTTTTCATTACCATACTGTGTTTTCACCCTATATAAAAAATGTAAAAAAACGCCCAATGCCACGGCCAACATTCTCCCGGCATAACCTAGTCCTTGAATGAATCCGACCCGCGCGCTCCATTGTGTTGGCTTTTCTTATCTGGGGCTGCTCAGGGCTCCAGTGTTTGGCTTTTTTCACGCTCGCTCACACATGTCATAACACTGCTACTTACATGGGCCCTGTCAAACATGTCCCCCGCTCCACACAGCACGGTCCAGATAAGAGGGTCCACATCTCCGGGGCCAATCCCTCACAGCTGCTGCATCAGTCTGTGCAGGCCTGTTGACATTACACCAGCCAGTGTTGTTTGATCAAAATCTAAAAGGCTAATCTGCTGTCTAATGCTGAGAATGGAACGGTTGGAGGATGGGCTTTGGGGAATGTGTAATACTGATTTACTATTATGTGGATTTAAAACATACACTGCAAAAATCAAGTTAACATGACTTGAATTAAGACATTTTTATCATGATTTGAATAAATTTCACTTGATACGTAAAATGATCTGCCAATAAAGAAGACTTTTTTTATTTAAAATATGAAAATGCATCCTGGTACACTTAAGATAAGGAAAACAGCATCTCCATCCATCCATTTTCTTTCACTTATGCAGGGCCGGGTCATGAGGGCAGCAGTCCTCAAGTAGGGACTCCCAGACTTCATTCACCCCAACTACTTCCTTCAGCTCCTCCAGGGAGTTCTGGGTCTTCCCCGGGCCTCCTTCTGGTGGGACATACCCGGAACAAGCCCAGGAGGCATCCAAAACAGATGCCCGAGCAACTTCAGCTGCTCCTCTCGATGTGGAGGAGCAGCAGCTCTACTCTGAGCTCCTCCCGTGTGACTGAGCTCCTCTCCCTATCGCTGAGGAAGCGCCCAACCACTCTGTAGAGGAAACTCATTTCGGCAACTTGTATCTTGTCCTTTTGGTCATTACCCAAAGCTCATGTAGGTGCAGGAAAAAGGCCCACAGCATTATGGAGGACACCCATCCAGGACATGGGCTTTTTACAGCTCAGACTACGGAACCGTTTTTACTCGGATGCCCTTAGGCAGATCAATTCTGTCAGAAAGCCTGGACACTAATGCATATTACAAAATATCACTGACTTGAACTGCACTTTAGAAAATGGGGGCGGGTGGGGGCTGTTTTTAAAGACTGTATTTGACATACAATATTTTAACTATTTATTCCTATTATTATTTATTCTGCTGTTGAACTGGACCCTGAGTGCACTGTTTCATTTCTGTGCATTGTGTTACTTTTCTGGTGGAGGGTCTTTCTGGGATGTTTCACAATATGGCATAAAACTGTTCTAACATCATGGAGACCAAACCAGACCAAGTTACAGGTCAGATCTGTGGAGAGGCGACCCCACTCACAGTCAGAATGCCTGTTTTAGGTATTTCTGAGCTATAAAACACCTGTAATTGAATAAATGTAGTGTAGAGCTGTTTAATGTCATACTGTGGAACATTCCAGGCAGCGTAGTGATGTATCCATAGAAACAAGCAGGTGGCAGACCAACCAAAAAGTTACATAGTGCAGCTTTAGGACACCTTGAGATATCCATTCATTCTTACTGTGAGATAGACAATGTCAGTGCCATACAACGGAACATTCCACCAAAAAGCAACATCACCTCAGTGGAGAGCAGAACGTGACAGAGAAAAGTTACAAGGTCTTGAACTTTCGCACCCGTCTGGTTTTGTTTAATGTCTTCGGACAACACCAACTGCACAAACAGATCACCCAGGGCTCATATTGTGACCGTTTAAACACACTCTTCACTGATGCCCTACAGGGGGCGCTCTCCAGAGGGGCTTGGCCTTTCTCTGCCCCGCCAGCCAGCAGCGAGCCAGCAGCATGGAGCAATCATCTGCGGTGAGAATGTCAGATCAGTTCAACTCAAGCTAAAAGCAAAGACAAATATTGTTTAGAAGAGGAGTTTTACGAGTTCAAGGAAGGTCAAGCTGTTTTACTGGGAGACAAAATAAAGCGAGCCATTGTAGATTTTGAAACCAAATATTCAGTTATAAACAAGATTTCAGCTACGATGAACACAATTTTGTAGCAGTGAAGTAGGCTTTGTCTTATTGTCCAAATATATTCTTGCGTTAAAGAAGCATCCTAGCATCTGAATTTTTCATGAGTTTATAAGCGAGTTAAAAAAAACTTTCAAAGGCCAGAGAGGAGTTTTGCCATCATGCCACTGCTTGACTAGCATGCTAACAGCGCACCAGTCTTACTTCCCAATTTGCGGCTCATAAAAAAACGCATTTCATTTTGATCCTAAGCTGCTCTTCAAATATATCTGTTCTGGCGCAAAACCGCTAAATACATTTGATTTTATTACATGAAGAAAATCTGGTACAGTCCCTTTAAAGGTGCATTGAGTAACTTTTTTCTGGTGGAGGATCCGTCAAATGCTTTTCTCTGTGAAGATGTTATTACTTTGTCTGGAATGTTTCACAGTATGGCATTAAACCTTTTTATCTTCTTGGAGACCAAACCACACCAAGTTAGACACAAAATACACTACAGATACCACCATTGTCACATTTTGCAGAAATACAAATGAATGACCTGGGACAATCTTATTAAATTTTAAAAATACCTGTCTAATGTACAAGATTCAACATGGCTCAGCTCCCCCTTCGCTGCATGACTTTGTTAATTTTAGATCTAGTGAGGGCAGAGTGACCAGAGGAGCAGTGAGGGAAGACTGCTTTATTCCTCATAGAAAAACTGTATTTGGTCAGTGTGTTTTCTCTTTCGTCAGAGCGTCCCATCAGTGGAACTCTGTGCCTGAAGCCGTCAGAACATCTCCCTCATTCTCTGCTTTTAAAAAGAATGCTAAAAAGTGGCTTTTAGAAATGCAAATGTGCGAACACTAAAACTTTTATTGTATTTTTGTAATCTTATTGTACATTTGTGTAATTTTTGATGTGTAACTTTTACTACAACTACCGATGCAAATTAGCTCTTAATCAGCTAACTCACATTTACATTGTTTTGATGTTGATTAATGTGCATTGTCCCTTTTCAAATAAATAAATAGACCAAGGTCAGAATTCAGTCAAAATTCATATTTTTTCTGAGATCTAAAACCACCTGTAGTTTAATAAATGTAAGGTAGAACTGCTTAATGTCATACTGTGGAACATTCCAGCCAGAGCAATGACATCTCCGTAGAAACAAGCAGGTGACGGACCCACAACCAGAAAGTTACATAGTGGACCATAGTGCATGAATTTGAACTCAAGCACTGTCTCCTTGCCTCTTTTTTGGTCAGTATGGTTTATTCTTTGGTCATAATTTTTTGTTAAATATTATTATTCTTTATTATTATTGTGTATGTATCTACTGTCCACCCGTTTTATTGGCTGAAGAGGAGAGAGGGTCTGTGACAAGGCCTGACCTCTCACCTCTGACGCCACCTGCACGCACTGTCGGCTACAAGCTCTGGAAAGTCACTGTCCAAGGGTAAAGTCAGGTGATTGCACATCCAGTTGTTGTTTACTTTGTCAGCGTATGGTTCCACCGGGGTTAGCCACCTGGCATCGATGTAAAATCTTTGGTAAGAGCTGTTCATGCTACATCTTAATTTCAATATTTGCTGGAAAGTGAGCTGATGGTGCGCTGTTTAATCTAGTTTTGCCATGTCAGTGTAGGCGCTGGATGACTGGCTTGTATGTGTTTGTTTTACCCGTGTACTCGTCAAAACCTCTTGCATGTTTGAGTTAACAGTTTATACATTCTTTGGTTTTAGCTTGTACCGGGCCTCTCCTTCTGTACCCACTGGTTCTTCTGTAAAATGTGACACTTCTACGAGATTGCGAGCTGTGATTGACAGACTGCTCCTCGGACCATGTGCACGGAGTCCACCTGACAGCCTCACGGAAATGATATGGAATAACCCAGCATGTGAGCACAACTAGAGGTCTTGATTATGTGAAATGTTTAAATTCTGCTGCTCAATGTGATAGATGTAACTTATATTTTCTTAGTCCATCTCCTGTCCAACTGAGTCCAACAAACCTGCGGGTCCTAATTAAAGCATTGTGTTAAAATCTCTGGATCCCCGAACCCTTATTCCAAACAGCGTTGTTGACAATGAGTGCGTATACATGCACATGAGTATCCCAGTTATGATCGGGTTTTTTGAGTATCCCAGTTTCGTCATAGTGCATGTATACAGTTTCAGTATCCCGGTTATGGCAGTATCCTGGTTATGAGAAACCGGGTTAGTGTACCTGGTATTTTCCGATAGTAACCGAGATACTGTGGCATGTATATGCAGTATCCTGGTTACTGCAACATAAAGTTGAGTGCGCATGCATCCAAAAGACAAATACTTTTCAGTCTTTTCACCACTACAACAGTGACATAAATAAAGTGACCACACATGAGTGACATGAGTGAGCTAAACCTGCACAGGAATCTGCACTCGTACGACCTGCACACGTGTGATCGCTGAAAAGTTAAACATGAAACATCTTCCTATACGATATACGCAAAGAACACACTTAATTAAAATAACCTAAATAAAATATAAAATAAAAAATTTGTATTTTTCCTGGTTTATTAACTTAAATTAGGTAAATTTTTGCACTTGCGCATTTGTAAGATTATGTCAAGAAGGCGGGATACTCTATTTGATCATGTATACACGAATGTGAGTATCCCGGTTTCTCAGCGTGCATGTATACGCTTTTAAATGGAAAGTGAATTTGCTACTGTGCCCCTGATGCACTGTGGTTTGAATGTGGTTTGAATGAAACTTTTACTTTTATTATTTATAGATTGTGCACGACCAGAGATGTGCAAACTGAATTGCCCTTTGGGATTAATAAAGTTGTTGATTGATTGATTGGTATCCCGAATACTACCATAACTGGGATATGGCTAATAACCAGAATACTGATGTGCATGTATACACACTCAATGTGATAGCAGTGGAGTTAGTTGATGATGAGCCTAATCCAAGTACAGTACCGCTCGCTATGCCACACTTATATTTGTGTTCATTATTTAATTTGTTGTGTTGACGTCTGTCTGGTTAATGACGATATCACAGAGACTATGAATAAAAAAAGAGTTAACAAAAAAAAAAAAAAAAAAGGGTGAAGCATTGTCTTAGAGTTAAAGGTTTTGTTAACTCCCCACTCTCCAGAAGGCACCCAGAGCCAAAAATTAAACTCACAACTCACCTTTACCTCTTACCCGGGACAGATGAGTGAATCCTCTTTTCTTCTGGCTCTGTGCTGGGCTTGGCGTTAATGTGGGAGTGATGGAAGAGCCCGGTATGAGCGCCTGACACAGCTCATCTCTGGACCATGATGCATTGCTTCCCCGGGCCTCCCCGCTGCCCCATTACAGTCTGATTAATTGGCCCTGCTTAAGTCAATAAGTCATGCGTTAAAAAACAAAACGCCGCAGTGAGGAGAGAGTGGAAGAGAGGGAGCAGGAGCCAGTGAAGGGCACCAGAGGAGAGTGAAGAAAGAGAGAAGAGAGGGAATGAAAACATGTATTCTAAATGTTCAGTTTGAAATGCATTAATCACGGGTTTTATTAATTAATGTCTGGTAGTGAAAAGGCTAAACCAGGGTTAAAGATGAAAATGTCCAACTATAATTCTCCACTGTTGCATTCGATTAAAGATGCTAAATTAGACTGAAGTTATTGCCCCACAGTCTACATGATCTTATGATAATCCAAGATGCAACTCAATAAACGTATCTGTCGCTATGGAGACAAGTAATACTTGTAGAAATGATAATAAACAATACTAAAATAAATTTTAAAAACTTTTACTATTCAGTCCTGTTCAAAAATGTAGTGGAGTAGAAAGTGCAGATACCTGTTCTCAAATGTAGTGAAGTAAAAGTAAAAATTATTAACTTTTAAATGTACTTAATTAAATGTGGTTGACAGCAGGGGGTGCGCTTAATTTTAAGACTTACCTGAAACCAACTTCCTGTGCCAGCAGAGGTCAGGCTTAAATAGGCTGCGCTGCAAAGATTTTTAAAACAATCTCCTTCATTTTACTTATGTATTGAAACTTTTAAGGTAGGACAGGTAGCTTTTAAATCAGGGTTTTAACATGGTTTTCGTCTTTGTTTTTAACGCTGGTCTGTCCTTTTATTGTAGGGTTTGGTCAGCTACTGTTTTGTTAAGTTTTGCTTGTTTTGTTTTATATTGTTTGTCGTTTATTGTTATATGATATTTTAACTCTACAGCACCTTCAAATAAACAGGCTTTTCATCATTGCTGTCCCTGGGCTTTTAGCTTTTAGTTCTAGTTGGTTTAAGTTCCCGGGTTGTGCTTGGAAGGGGTGTAGCCATACCTTGGTGTTTGCACTTTGGGTTTTTAAGTTATTTTGTTGTGACTGCATGGTAGCACTTTCCGTTTTGTTCTGGGTGGGGCTGCCTCCTCTCAAGTCGTCCTTGTGTGGTTAATTTGGAACATTTATTTCTGTTTTCAGACTTAGTTCCTCCACCCAGGGGATGCAAGGTTTTATTTTTATTTTAGTAGATTTTATTAATTCTGGGCATTTTATCGTTTTATCCACCGCCTGGCTCTTTTGTAGGATAAATTATTTAGCATTTTCAGTTGCCCTTTTAAAGTCTTTTACAAAATTGTATGAACACATTTAAGTCACGTCTCTGTCCTTTTTATTTACATTCTTGCCTTTGGCAAGAAACAAAGTGGTACCTTAAATCACATAAAGTACAGATACCTAATATGTATATTTAAGCAGAGTACTTTACTACTTTTACTTTGTTACATTCCACCACTGTGGAACATTTCAGGCAAAACAATGAAATCTCCATGGATCATGTTGAAACCTTCACATGAAAAGTTATTTCTCTCTCTTCATTCGTGCACATGTGGGTGCTTGGTGGGGGGTCCGTCACCTGTCTATTGCTCTGTCAACAGCAGTGTTACCTCTCCACAGACCTTACTTGTAAACATGTCCTGGTGATGCCACCTGCCCCCACCTGCATGGAGGCAAATCAAATGCCATACTGTGGGACATCATCATGAAGTCAAGTGAGAGTGTATGTGTGAACTGTTTTGAACTTACTCACTGTACCAGAATGCACTAGTGTTATTTGGCCTATTATTTGTACCAGTGTTTATATTATCATCTTAAATATTCTGTCCTTGTTTTATTAAGGTCACATAATCCTGATGAAACTAAAATAAAAAATAATCAGCACTAAAACATTCACATTACCAATGGAAAGATGGTTAAAAGTGTCTTGGGACACTACAGCAGTATGTCATGCCAGTATCCAACCACCAACATCACCTTAAATACCTCTGCCCCTATTTGTGCGACTCTGTTGTGTTGTGCAGAGTGACACGTACCCAGCCCGTACACACTTATACCACCCACAATGCACCTCTCACCTGCGGGAGTCTGATCAGATCTGAACCGAGAGAGCCGAGGGGGTGGCCTGTTTCTGTTGTGTCTGGGTCACAGGGAATCTAACCCTCCACTTCACCTCGATCACAAACACGGCATACCTCACAGCCTAATCTGAACTGAAGAATCCATATCTGCTGCTGTGGTGATGGGGAAAATGCACACAAAGCCTGGACAAATTATGACTTATGTGGGCCATTTCGTGATTTAGAACTTAAAATAATGCTTAAGTATAGAAAAAAAAAACACTTTATTTGCATCAGCTGCTATCTCCCTACTTGGATTTGGTGTCAGCACTCCATCTACTGGCAACAGTGGGAATGAACCAGGAAAAGAAAACCAAATTAAATACACAAGACCACCATACTAATATGAGCATACTTAGAACAAATCAGGCAATGATGTATGGATTTAAAGAGGAAGATTTTTACCTGTGATGTAACAATCCAGGGCAAATTAAAACACAGTGAGTACGGTTGCATACTTTAGGCTACGTTTATATGATGACAGTCTGAACAGAAGACGCAAAAGTGGCGCCGCGTCTTCACTTTTAATTTTGCATTTAGATGAGCGTTTTCGGAAGGAAATTTGCATACATACAGTGACGCAAAAGTGTGTGGAATTCGATCGGGTATGCATGCCAAGCGGCTAGGTGGTGACGTTAGTTGGTGATGTTTGTGATGTAAACGCGTACATGACGTGAGCAGATCTGACCAGAGTTTTGCATCTTGGGCAGTGTAGACAGAAATGCTACGGCAGAGTGTATTCAACTTTTCCACTCTGGAGGGTGGTTTTAGATTTTTGTGTTTTTAAGCCCCAAAACACCGTCAAAGTCTAAACGAAAGGCACTTCTGATAAAATATTTTGTTGTTTTTACCTGCAAGCTTTCTCGTGTAAACAGCCCTTTAGTTTATTTCTTTCAGGTTCGCAAATGCCACAGGTTGGTTTTATGGGGGTTTGACAAATGGTACATACATTGATTTCAACTATCAACTATTGCCACGTTTACATGAGAGCTTTAATTCCAAGAAAAAAATATTTACTGTAACTGTGTACTGTACTGTGTTCTGAATAAAAATTAATTCCGCTTTAAAAAGACCATGTAAACACTTAATTCCTAATGAAAATTATTTGGAATTATACTTAATTCCGAAGTAAGTGGGTAAAGCCAAATTAATTTATTCCTCGATCATGTAAAAGTTTATGCTTCTTAAAAATAATTGCGGTGGTTCAGCGCATGCTCGTTGTCGTTCTGAAGCGATTCAGACGATCTGGCTCCATCAGTCCAGGCTTCGGACTTTCATCCATGTCTCTTTGGATTTGCGAGCAGGATGCAGGAGTGGGCTGAGGTAGAGCAGCCGTTGACTCAGTTTGTCTTCTTCCTCCCTTCTCCGACACTCTTCCCTTCTCCTTCTCAGCTGACAGACGTAATGCGTGATGAGAGAATTCTCCAGCTGCTGCTTCATTATCATCGGAACAACTGCAGAAAAAGTTTGGATCATATTTGTGTCCATAGCATAACAACAACCGAATATGACAAAAAAGCCAGTAGCAGCTGAAGTGTGTTTTTTCTTCCGGTCGATGTAAATATGTTCCTGTTCCTGTCCAATCAGAACCCTTCCCCACCCCCAGACATTGAGCAGAATTAAATAAAGCCAATTTAACGTTTTCCATGTAAAGCTCAATTTGGAATTATTATTTCCATGTAAACTTGAAGGAGGATATTTGAACTATTTAATTCAGAACAGTTAATTCAAAATAAAAAAAACATCATGTAAATGTGGCATGGCATGTCAGTTTATCCAAAGGGTTTCGGAGTGATGACAAATTGAGACCGTTGTCATAGCAATTAACAATTCAAAACAACATATATCTTTTGAATGGAGAAGTCTTCAAAACATTGCTTTCAAATCTGCCTGCTTATCACACTACATTCTCTTGGTTCAATGTATTTCAATTTCAATTTGCCTGTTTTGATTATGATAACTAGATAACCACATTCACGTCACATTCACATCAGTCTGGCGTAATCCTTTGCCTCATCTTTGCCCTCTGGCCTCCGCCGCTCCTCTGTTCAAACACAGCTGCTGCCCTGGCCCCCGTGTTAAATGCATATACCCCATTAGAATGACACTGTCCTTGCCCCCATCCTGACTGACTGATCTGACATGTAATGGGGCCTATATACACGCACACAGTTTTGACATGTGCCACTCAGGCCTTTCGTTGCAGTAATCCTCCCTGCCACCGAGCTGTACACTAGAGTGAAATACCCACTTAACATCCTGTCCATCATGTTTATCTGCTGCATAAAGCCACTCTGTCTCTGTCAACACAACTCAAGTCCAAAACATTGAAATTCTTGAATATTCTTCTCATGAATAAAATGCAAAAATAATATGTGGTAGATTTAAAGTATAAATAAGTTATGCATAAGAAAAAGATATCATATAAAACTTGCAAAGTACCACAGTCCAATTTATTATATTCTGCAAATTCTTGAAAAATATTGGTATGAATTTTTAATAGCGTGTATGGATAGCAGAAGCATCTTCATTCATTCAAGTTTATAAGATGTTTTCACAACTTTCATAGGCTAAATTGGAGTTTGTCATCACAGTTAAGATAACAACAAATAGCATGCTGATTCTCTGATGGTAAAATCCTTTATAATTATACAGACAGTACATAGATGACTTATTTTGACCTCAATAAAACAATATATCTGTTCTGGGCCAAATTTGCTCAAATACATAGGACAAAAATGAGTAAAGGCCCTTTGAACAGAGTGACCAGATGTCCCTGTTTAGCCGGGACAGTCCCATTTTTGAATGTCTCCTGTCCAAGCAGATTTATACAAAACCAGTGATGTGTCCCAGTTTTATACAAAAAATGCCCCAGGTGTCACTATATTTGACCAATTTGACACCTGCCAACAGTAAAGAGAGGCATTTCTTGAGATAAACTACAGAAAAGCTGCTTGAAAATGACCAAAACACAAAGAAAATGTGACTATACTAACTCACATGTGAGTCTTGAATACATCACGAATGGGTCAAGTGCATAACAGTTTTCATTAATTACGCACTTGTTTCACAATTTTACTATGACCAACCACCACAAACCAGGGATGTATCAGTTTTTGACTTTGAAAATCTGGTCACTCTACCTTTGAACAGAACTTTGGAGGAGCACTGAGGATTCTCACTATGATGTCACAAGGTGCAACAGTACATACTGGATTACTGTAGAATACAACAAAACACAGCTCTGGGTATGTTTCTGATGAGGAAACAGTACCACATAGATCAGAAACTAGCAGAAAATAGGATTTCAGGATTGGATTTGATAAACTACAGAAATGCGGGCACTGTGAATTATAGCTTATATTGTACAGGAAATGAAAAGTCTATATGTTCTTAGTTAATTTGGGATAGTAGAAAAAAAGGGGTGGGGTTCAATAAGTATTTACTTCCTCCCACTCTTTTTCGGACACAAGTAAAATCTGTGTGACATTTATTTTTGCTTATTATTACAGAAAAAAAATATTTACTTGTGTTATATCTATGTATTTATGTTCTTTGTGTATGTTCTATGTATTATTGTCCGAATAAACATTCATTAATTCATTCAGTCCAACTTTTTCTGTATAGAACATTTTGCCAACACAAAGTCTCCAAAGTGCTGCACAGAGTAACCACAATATAAATTAACACATTAAATAAAATAAAGAAAAAATAAATAAATAAATAAATGAGTCAATAAAAAACATAAAAAATACTACAAATTTGGAAATAGAATAAAATCTATAAAAAACAGGTGGTCCACACAATTCTCACTCTGTGTTAAAAGCCAGTGAGTAAAAATGTGTGTTTTAAACAAATCCACTGAAGGGGGCGCTCTTCATGTGAGGGGGAGAGCGTTCCAAAGTCTGGAGCCAACCAGAAAAGGTCTGGTCACCCCAGCTTTTGAGTCTCGTTTTTGGTATGACGCATTGGAGCTGGACCTCAGACCTCAGCGAGCGAAGGAGCGTAGGAACAATGAGTTCTGAGATATACGTTAAGGCCAGTCCATGAAGTGCTTTAAAAACAAACTATAACATTTTAAAATCAACTCTAAAATGAATGTGGAGCCAGTGCAATGAGGATAAAACAGGTGTGACATGTTCTTTATGATGTGTTGCACAATTTTAGACTCACTGTAATCATGACGGTTTTGCTTGGCTGATACCCCTGTACAGCACATTACAGAAGTCAAGACGTGTAGAGATAAAAGCACGGATCATCTGCTCCAAATCACACACAAAAAAAATTGATTTAACCACTGCATTTGCAACTGCTTGTCAAACTTAAAATCTTCACCAATGATGACGCCAAGTTTGGTAGCTGTAGGTTTAGTATATTGTCGAAAATGTCAAACTGAAAATGAGTAGATGTGCTTGGTTTAAAAACAACCATTTCTGTTTTGGACTCATTCAAATTTAAAATTCATAACCAACCAAGCCTTGATGTCATCTAAACATTTCAGCAGAGGTGCCAGGGAGATTTTATTGAGTGGCAAAGAGATTTGGGAATCATCAGCATAGAACTGATTTTATGTGTCTGTATGTGACTTTATGGTCATGGGTCCATTTTTGGAGACCCACACCCACCCGCACCCTCGCAGTACAGCACCACACCCACCCATTAACCTGTGACTTTATCAAAGTTAAACCTGCACCCGCCCCGGACCCGTTAACATTCCACCCGTTACCTGTCCATGCCCGTGATAAATCACACACAAATTAAAAGCATTCTAATTGAAGAATCCATCAGAATATGAATTAAAAAGTTACGACTTCAAGAATTACAATCACGAAATGAAATGAAACGGTTACGCTTTCTTCATACGAATATGAATTCACTGATGTGACTCGACTATCATCACTTCACAAGCATTATCTCCTGAGCAGAAGAAACATTTATTGAGATCCCTAACTTATGCACTGCACACGCCACGAACTGAACCAGGACTAACCCAGGACTAACCTAGGACTAAATCAGAACTCAACCAGGACTCACTGTCGGGACAGGCTCGGGTTCTTGTAGGTGCGCCTGCGTAGACTGCTGGGTGACCGCGGGCGAAAGGACCGACGCAGAGCTCCACGCTGCATGGAGGTAAGTGCAGCCGTCGCTCGACCTTGCTTTGCGGACACCCTGCTCCACGGGCTTGAGGTTCTCTCTCTCTTTTGAGTCCAAGATTAGTCCTGATGTGGCCCAGGGTTAGTCCTGATTTAGCCCTGTGTAATAACTACCGCCTGCATACCCACCTGTAACATTCCAGAACGTTAAAAACCGCCCGTTTCAGCAGCTGTTAGCCAGTACCCGTGGGTAGCCGACCCAGTGCAGGACTCTGCTTTATGGGTATGTGTTTAATGAGGTAACAACATTCTAACATGGCTAAAAGCTCACTATTATCAATTTTGCATAATATAGAGCCTTAAACCAGGTCTTAAATCACTGTCAGTAGATGCTGTGTGTTATCAGCACTGTGGAGATCTCAGATTCGGTCGGTGGATATGCGGTGAGTGACACAGGAGTGCAGTGCAGGTGGGTTGGAACAGACATGGGGGTTTGTTGTTGTTGTGGCGTCCTGGGGCAGACTGACAGACCTGTTTTGACACGAGGCCCTTAACTCCCATAATGCACCAGTGTGATGAAGGTACGCAGCCAAACAGTACGGCGTGTGTCACTTTACAAGGACAGCAGTCAAGCAGCAACAAACAAAGCTTTTATACAGGTTAGACGATGTTTGGAGTTGGATTCGCTCATGAAACCAGCTGGATACTTTTGGCTTTTCACGTTCTAGGTCAAATAGAAACTTGAGATAAATCTTGTATATGAGAGTTAATCCAAATTTTCATGCATTATAAAAGTTATCTTGCCCTAGTACAGGTAAATTTTAAAAACAGCTCTTAAAGTGCATATGAGGGATGGGGATGATTCTCAGTTTTGACTTAATTTGATGGGGTAATACTTGGTGTAAATATGAATTATAGTGTTACCCCAATCAAGAAACAATTTGTGAAGAAAAATATGTTGAAAATTACAGGACGTACAGGATGAGAGTTTTATTTTCAAGAGTCTCATATTGATGAATCACGCTGTAGGGAGAATTCTGTCCAAACATTTGGTGCTATTTACATGCAAGATTTTTTTTTTCTAATAGTTTAAACATTGTTTCAACAAAATACAGGTGTTTTCTTAAATTTATCATAATTTCTGTGTACACTAGAGGAGTTTTGGCCAAGTATACAATAGGCCAGGGGTCTCCAACCTTTTTGTCCTTTGGTGAGCTAATTTTACAAAACGAAAATGCCGGAGAGCTACTAGTTTTAGCAGTCAAAAGAAACCAAGTATATATAAGAGTCACTGCCTTAGATGAGGAACAGTCAGATGCTTACAGAAAATCATTATGTACCGTAGTGTACAAAGTTAGACATTAAAATGATACATGTACAATGGTAAAAGTCATTTAAATAAATAAAATTTTACTTATTCAGGACAGGACATGTAATTCAGAAATCCCTTGGCGAGCAACTCTGAAGATGGTGGAGAGCTACTGGTAGCTCCCGAGCTCCAGGTTGGAAACCCCCTGCAACGCTTACACCACAAACCAGGAAGATGTTTGGAAACATGTGATGACAACTTCTGGTGTAGTTCCCGACACTGGGCTCATCGACCGACTGTGATCAAACCCACTGAAGTAAATGTGATCAGCGGTAAAATGAAGTCAGCAAATGTATGTGCTGTTTGGAATCATCTGGAATTTGACACCCTGATCTCTTCTAATCCGCATGTACCCAGTGCACTCGGAGTTGTGTATCAGTGGGGAAATGATGAAAACTGAGGTATAGTTGTTGATTAGCCGAACATAATGGAACACTACAATGACATGCAGATGAAGAAAATTGGGACATTTTCTCATTTTCCAAGATTTTGTCAGACTTACTACCGCGAACAGAGCCTGCCGGAAGCTGTCATGTTTCCAAACGTCTTCCTGGTTTGTGACATAAGTGTGAATAGAGCCTATTTGGTTGCTAGGTCACAGTTGTGGAATTCCTTAGCATTATGTCATGATTTCCAACCTGGAAACTGGTTAAAAAAAAACTGTACTTTTTTTGTAAAATCTTAAATGTAATGATCTTAATTGTATTTCAGTAAACTGAGTTCAACCTGTCAAAAGCATTTAAAGGTCAAAATGAGACCGTGTGTTCTGTCTATATGTAGTTAAAAAGCATGTTTGAGAACCAGGACATAGGTTGTATTCAATAGGCTTGTTGTTAGTTCAGTTCTGTTCGCATACAAAAGATTTGAGGTGCAAAAACTTGTTTAGTTTAGTCCAGATCAAAATTGTCACAAACAATTTAAAAAACTTTTGGAACTTTAAAGGTCCTATAATACACAAAGTTGACTTTTGTGAGGTTTAAGTCATGTTAAAATGTTGTTACCTCATCAAAACATACCAGGAGTTTTGTTTCATTCACACATGTTTGAGTAAGCTTTTATTATTTGTCTGTCTACATCTCCAAAGCTCAAAACTCTCTATACCACCTTGTGATGTCATGAAGTGGTAGTTTTCAAAGAATACCATTTCGAGCATCCACCTGGCTTGAAAGTTCCAGCTCAAGCGTCCCATTCTCTCGGTGAGAACATTCCTCTCCTTCCTTCGGGCGCCCTTGTCTCTTGGGCGGCACATGGGCACATGTTGTGCCCGGGAGAATGAGGATGTTCTCGCCACATCACGCGCTGTGATGTATTGAGTTAGAAAATCAGCATTCTATATCATAATAAAATGAAATGTTAACATAGTCAGACCAAGTGTTTCTGTAATTTTACAGATTTTCCCAAAGTGGCACACATTTTTTTATTACAGTAATATCAAGATAATCCTTTGCTTACAGAACTTTACTATGAAATAATATTTTAAATATATATATATTTTGTCCCTAGAGCGTCTGTAACTGTTGATTGAGAAGAAATATTAATTATTTCCTGCTTGCCATGAATGTAATCAACTCATGTCAGGTGTCATGTCATGCAAAAGAGGATAAAAGCAGGGTGTTTGTATTTTTTTTTTTTTTTTTATGTGTATACAGATTAACTAAATTAGTTGCATAAAGGGTACAATTCAGGGGGACTTTGCAGCCTGGGGGACAGCTTCCTTTAACCTTTACCTCAGTAGAGATTGGGGCTGAAATAATCCAAATGATTCTAGTGAAGTTATATGTAGTTTAACAACACAGTGGAGCATTTCCCATTTAACATGTGACATCACGTGAGTGTTTTCTGTTTGATTGAAGAGAACTGGAGCCTAAATATGCAGGGTTTGTGTGTTTAGGTACGTATGTTTGTGATGAGGAAACAACATTATAACATAGATCAGAAAATATTGCAATATGAGACTTTTAATTAGCGGATGTAAGGTTTACTAAAATAGTCCATTTCAAACCAGCCTGACAATCTTGAAAAATGTTTTAACTCATAATCTTTATCTCCAGAGACTCCACCCACGTGTCCACAATGTTGTTTTGAAACATGTCCAGCAGCTCTTCTGAAGCCCAGCGGGACGGGTGACAGAACATCTACGTCTGACGGGCCTGTTGCGTCTGATACTTTTATCATTTCAGTCTGGCTCGCATCCACGCAAAACAAAACACACCAACGCTAGCAAGCTCTGTACTCAACATTGGCTCGTCCCACTGTTCCGTCCAAGCAGCTCGTCTCGGTGCCAACTGCTACCACCCTGTCCTTAAGTTTGACAGGTTTATTGTGCACTCTGAGCTCTCGGGCAGATTCCTGGCACGTGTGAATGGACTGGCAGGTGATTTGGCCGGGTGTGAGAGAGGGAGCAGTGATGGATTTACAGGCAGGGACGTCAAACATGAGTGCTGGCTAAATAAAGACAGCGCTGTGCTCTGTAAACTCTGGCTGAAGTTAGTGTGCGGGCGCTGACAGGTGCGAGGTGGCGCCGACAGGTGGGTGGGGCCAGGTGACGAGTGACAGGTGCGCAGATATGAAAGACGGGCGAAAATGAGGGTTCAAGGGCGGAGTGGTTGGATTAATGAGAGTCTGTTTTGTTTTGTACTAATAATAGTGCGTGGATTTGTACTTAACACGCTTGGCAGTCTTCTCTAAGTGGGACAGTAGGTCTACTTTCACAGTGTAGCCACACCTGCCCTGGGACTGACAGGAATAAAGCTGTCTGTGCCAATGGCTCTTTTGATCATGCAATCACTCACCAAATATAAAAGTCTCATTTGTTGCATTTCAGAACATTTGATTCCACAGAAGTCAATGGGCAGTAGTTGGTAGTAAAGTGACTGAGGAGTTAGCACTCACACCTCACAGCAAGACAGTTCTAGGTTCGATTCACCTCACTTTTGTGGAGTTTGCATCTTCTCCCTGTGTTTGGGTGGGCTTCCTCTAGACACTCTGGTTTCCCCAATCAACCCAAAACATGCAACATTGGTACAATCCAAGTCCTGACCAAGTCTAACAACAACATCACAGATATGGGTTCCTGACAAGTTGCTTCAGTGGCACTGAAGGATGGGTCAGGTTTACAATAAAGTATACATTAAGTTTAACTCACCTGAAATATGCTGGCCTGGTTTTTAAGATAAAACGTTGGGTCATTACCAAGCTGTAGGTTGGTTGTGAATGTGGTTGGCAGCTGAATCACAGTTCTGATTAATAATCTCTCCAGGGTTCTTGCAAACTGTGTAGTGTATTCCGATTCCTGACCTAGTTGCTGGAGAGAAATGAAATTGAGCTACACCTAACCCACCTTGCTTAAGAATAAATGTAGTAAGTGGGTGTTCCGTGAATTTAGGCACTTGAGCTATACACAATTTTCTAAAAAAGATGAACTGAATGTCTTTATAATGAAGCTATAATCTCCTCTCGTTTAGACGACTGTAATGCACTTTTCTCTGCCATTAGCCACCATCCACTTTCTCACTTACAGTTGGTCCAAAATTCTGCTGTGTGACTTTTAACTGAAACCAAAAAAATGTGAGCATGTTACCCCAATTTCAGCCTTGTTGCATTGGCTTCCAGTTCGTTTTAGAGTTGGTTTTAAGATTTTAAAGCTTTGAATGGACTGGCCCCACAATATGTCTTAGACCTCATCTAGATTTACACTCCCAGCGCACACTCTGAGGTCCAAGGGCCAGCTCCAGCTTGTGGAGCCTAAGACAAGACTCAGAACCAGGGGAAAGGGCCTTCTCTGTGACCGGCCCCAAACTCTGAAACACTCTGCCCGCTCACATCTGAATAGCGCCCACAGTGGATTGTTTTAAGTCTCCTCTTAAAACACACTTTTATCATCTGGGTTTTAACACAGCATGAGTTGTATGCTCCTCTGTTGTTGTTTTTTTTTTTTTTTTTTTTTTTATTCATATTACTTATTTACTGCTATTTTATGATTTTCCTTTTATTTGATTTGACTGGTTTTATTGTGTTAGGACTGGTATGACCATGATTTTACCTTTTTGTTGTCTGCATTTTATGATCTCTTTGCAACACTTTGGAAACTGTTAATATGTGCTATATAAATAAAGTGGATTTTGGATACAATAATAACAATACTTTAGTCATATATAATTCATTTCAACATGCTCGAAACTGTTTTGCTCATTATTCATTCTGTTGTTCATTAATCATTCTATCATTCTTGGACTAGGTAAGCTACTGTTGTACCCACAGCTGTTCTGTCTCCAACCAGAACCAATCACTCACTCACACACACACCACATTCAGACAAGTCAAGCTTGGGTGAAGCATCTTGCCTAAGGACACAACAACAGTTTCCACTATATACTAGAGTCACTGCTGCCCCACTGTGGGGCCTGGTATTCCGAGCTGTCTCCCATCCAAGTACACACCAGGCCCAACCCCGTTTGGTTTCTGAGATCAGACGAGATCAGGATGTGACAAGGTGTTTTGACTTTGACGAGGATGTTCATTTATGTGACCTGTGTCTGTGTGTAATGTGAGGTATGTGTATGTGTTTTAAGTTTTGAATTGCACATTGGAGTTCTGGGGAAACGCTATTTTGATCCCTCTGTGTAATGTCTGTTACATGGTGGAATTGACAATGAATTTCACTTTTAAACTCTTAAAATGACATTGCAATTTACAAAATACACAGTTCACATGAGGTATGAAGTGTTCTTTTACTAAAGTACAGATAATGGAGCAAAAACAAAATACTTAAGTAAAGGTATTAAAATACCTGTTTAGAAATATACTTAAAGAGAAAAAAGTAAAGGTATTTCACGCAGATTTTCAGGTCTTATAAAGCTTCAAATGTATTGATTTTGATATAGATTTGTGCTGACTTTTGTACAACAGAAACAATTGAATTTTTTTCTTACTCTTTTTATTTATATATTTTAGACTTAGACTTAGAAAAACTTCATTGAACTACAAGGGAAATTATTTGGACACAGTAGCTCACACATCACAATATAATATAATATAATATAATATAATAACAATATTTTTTATTTGCTACAACCTTTATTAAAAAAAAAAAAGTAAACACTGCAGACTTTCAGCAGGTCTCATGCAGTAATAAAAAATACTTACTTTTCAGTTGTGTTAAAGGTGCACTGTGCAACTTTTCTGGTGGAGGGTCCACTACCTGCTTGTCTCCATGGAGATGTTATCGTTTTGTCTGGAATGTCCCGGTACGGCATTAAACATATCCATCTTGCATTTACTCAATAACATGTTTTTTACTGACCTTAAAACTTGCATTCTTACTGCGTTCGGGTTCGCCTCTCCACAGATCTGACATGTAACTTGGCTCTGTGCTGTCACCTGCTGTCTCCGCAGAGATAAATAAGTGTAATGCCATACTGTGAAACATTCCAGGTGAAGTAAAAGTAAAAAATATCTACTTGAAAACCTACTTTACTTTACTTCTTTCTGTTCCATCACTGGTAAAACTTACTGTAGCTGATACAACACAAACTTTTGCCCTGCTGTCTGTATGTCTCCCCTCTCCGTCTCACTCACCCCTTCACTCATCACCAGCTCCGACACTGAAAGAGGATCAAAGTCAGACTGTCAAAAAAAGAAAAAAAAAAAAAAAGAAACGACTCAAGCTCGTCCCAAACCCAGTGTACACTGAGATCCGTGTATCTTTACTGCCAAAACCCTGCGCTTGAATCCATGTGTTTATGTACTTTGTCAATCAGAAAAATGAGACGTGTAAATCCAAAATGTCAGCACTAAAAGGGATTTTTTGACAGCGCAGTGAAAAATGTCCCAATATTTTTTCCTGTTTTTGGGGCTTGGCTTTTCCCGGCCTGCGTTTTGGGGCTGTGGAGTGACGCGCTGACAGCATGATGGCACACACAGTATACTGCAAATAGGAACAAAATGGTCATAGATGGAAACAGTTATTAGAGGGTATAGTTGGCCATAACATTATGACCACCTAATGATATTACCTTAAATGTCTCTTCAATGAACTCTCTAGTGCTAACATGCTAACTCTGTATTAGCCTATATGGTTTAAAGGTCCTATATTACGCAAAAGTGACTCTTGTGAGCTTTAACTCATGTTCTAATGTCGTTACCTCCTCAAAAACAAACCTGGGGTGGTGTTTTGTTTAATTCTTACATGTTTGAGTAATCCTGGTTTATTAGTTTGTCTACATCTCCAAAGCTCGACATGCTCTGTTCCACACAGCAAAAACTGGAAGGTTAAAATTTCAGGGTAAAATATTTCAGAGATGTTTTTAACACAAAAAGTGTTATTTTAACTATTTGAAACTTTGAGCTCAAGTTCAGGGTTCATGGTGGGGTTATTTGCCAGAGTTGATATGGTAGAAATGTATTCAACTTCCACTAGTGTTAATTCATTTTCCACTAGTGTCAATTCTACTTAACTTAGTGTTAATTCAAATAACCTTAGTGTTAATTCAACTTCCACTAATGTTAATTCAGCTAACCCAAGTGTTAATTCAACTTCTCTTAGTGTTCATTCAACTTCCACTAGTGTTAATTCAATTTACCCTAGTGTTCATTCAACTTCCACTATTGTTCATTCAACTTTCCCTATTGTTAATTCAGCTTACCCAAGTGTTAATTCAACTTCTCTTAGTGTTCATTCAACTTCCACTAGTGTTAATTCAATTTACCCTAGTGTTCATTCAACTTCCACTAGTGTTAATTCAATTTACCCTAGTGTTCATTCAACTTCCACTAGTGTTAATTCAACTTCCACTATTGTTCATTCAACTTTCCCTAGTGTTAATTCAGCTTACCCAAGTGTTAATTCAACTTCTCTTAGTGTTCATTCAACTTCCCTTAGTGTTAATTCAACTTACCCTAGTGTTCATTCAACTTCCACTATTGTTCATTCAACTTTCCCTAATGTTAATTCAACTTCCCTTAGTGTTTATTCAACTTCTACTAGTGCTAATTCAACTTCCCCTAGTGTTAATTCAACTTCCACTATTGTTCATTCAACTGACCCTAGTGTTAATTCAGGTTCCCTTAGTGTTCATTCAACTTCCCTTAGTGTTAATTCAACTCACCTTAGTGTTAATTCAGCTTCCACTAATGTTAATTCAACTTACCCAAGTGTTAATTCAACTTCTCTTAGTGTTCATTCAACTTCCACTAGTGTTCATTCAACTTCCACTAGTGTTAATTCATCTTCCACTAGTGTCAATTCAACTTCCCCTAGTGTTCATTCAACTTCCACTAATGTTAATTCAACTTCCCCTAGTGTTAATTCAACTTCCACTAATGTTAATTCAACTTCCCCTAGTGTTCATTCAACGTCCCCTAGTGTTAATTCAACATCCCTTTCTGTTAATTCAATTTTCCTTAGTGTTAATTCAACTTCCCTTAGTGTTAATTCAATTTTCCTTAGTGTTAATTCAACTTCCCTTAGTGTTAATTCAACTTCCGTTAGTGTTTATTCAACTTCCACTAGTTCTAATTCAACTTCCACTATTGTTCATTCAACTTCCACTATTGTTCATTCAACTTTCCCTAGAGTTAATTCAACTTCAACACCTCTCACCCACCACTTCAAACTCCCACGAGAGAAAAACAGTTTGAACCAGTTTTGTACATAATTTCATCTTAAATAAACTAAAATAAAGTGTAAAAATAAAACACCTCTGTGTCTTGTTTAGCTAAATTAATATAACTCTAAAAAGTGTTATCCGTTTACTCTCCAAACATTAATATAACTCTTGATTTCAGGGTTAAACAGGAACTTTGGTCCAGTGTTACTTAATTAACGTTTCCAAAAATGTTAAATTAACTCTAGAACAAATTGGACTCAATAAACCCTGAGGAAATGTTAAAACTGATTCCGCGAGAGTCAAATTTAACACTCCACTTTTTGCTCTGCACCTTGTGATGTCATGAAGAGGTAGTTTTCAAGTTAACAACACTTTTGTCTTTAGTTCAATGGAAATTGGTAGTTCCACAGCTGAAAATATTCAAATGATTGTAGTAAAGGTGTATGGAGTTTAGTGGAGCACTTCCTGTTACCGCATGACATCACGAGGTAAAACAGAGTGTTTTCTGTTTAAGAGAAGAAAATCTAAACATGCAGGGTTTGTGTTAAAAATGTGTGAATGAAACAAAACACAACTCCAGGTGTGTTTGTGATGAGGAAACATTATAACATAGATCAGAAAATAGCGTAATATGGGCCCTTTAAGTTTAGCTACTACAAGTTTGTGGTAGGCCAAGCGTGGGTTTCAGAATGATGAAAATGAGGACAGTTCCACAGTATGGAGTATGGAGGTGGCACGTCACCTGAATGATTCTAGAGTAATAGAAAGTTTAAACATTCTTTGGAATATTCTCAATGGAGACAGATACGCTTTATGCCATACCGTGGAAAATTATAGCCAAAGGAACAACATTTCCATGGAAACGAGACAGAGGAGACTCTTCTCCAGGTCAAGTAAGAGTCAGGTTTGTGGAGATGCAAGCCCACTCACAGTAAGAACTCATGTTTTTCTATGATTTTCAATGCAAAAACACATAACCAAAATGAAAAATAAAAAAAACAAAACATGCTTTAATTTGGTCTATTTTTCTTTTATTAAAAAGTTGCATGCTGTGTCTTTAAAAATTCAATCCAAATATTATATATTGTATTTTGAAAGGGGAAAAGTCCTCAAAATGCTGTCTATAATATGAATAGCTGCAACTGTTTTTGTTTTACTTGACTTGACTTGACTTGACTTGAAGTAATTTTACACATATCTAAGGTACTGGCTACTGCTGAACTTGGTCCCTATGGAAGAGTAAATAAAAATATATCAAATAAATAAGAAGCACAATAAAAACAACAAAACAGGCAATATTTCTAAATGTCAACAATTAAAAATGAACTCTGAAATTAGAAACTTGGCCAAGGGGCTTTGTCCTATAAGCCAAGGCCACTGACTTTTAAATATTTTGGTTTTGACAAGAAAAGATGAGGCTGAAGTGTCAAATACTGAATTGAAATATAACAGAAGTGTCAGTACATAAATGTTTCATATGTGTTTCAAACGTGGCTCCGGGGCCCTGTCAGCCTGAGTGATCGTACCTGTGACATTCAGCAGAGAGACAGATCACACTGAACTACAGGGCAGGGGGCAAATATGGAGCAAGGCCGCCATCTAGTGGACCACGTGAATAAATACAGAATGTATTACAGTTTTTCTCCATTTGTTTGGCTCATTTCTTGAAACAGAAATGGCATTCTCAAAAGAACACGGGCATATCTTCAAACCATCTTGCAGTCGTTCACAACAGAATGACATTTTTCATAGATTTAATCAAATTGCAACTGTCTTTGTGCATGTTTCAAGTGTCTCAGTGCATCTTTGCACATGGTTCTGTACAAGTCACAGTTTGCACCATGAGCCCACGTTTAGCACATTTTCCAAATAAATCGATCTTGCTCTGAGAATCAACTGTTTAGTTGATTCTCAGTCTAATGGTTGTTCTCTCCAAAACATGTCAGCATGAGTTCATTGTCTAAGTCATCATATGTACAACAGTCTGTTCAATTGTCAAAATTGAGTCAAGAACATGATACCATGAATACCATATATGATTTTTTTTTTTTTTTTTGGAACATTTAATAAATTCATGACATTAATTGTCAGTCAGGTGAAATAAAAACTTCCTATCACATTATATGATCGTGTGGGACAGTGTGAATTTCCACTGTGGCTCATCAGGGCCTGGTTCACTTTCCATCAAGCAAGGATGCTCATGGAGCTACTACCACCGTACTCTACTTTCCTCAATCCAGTTGAGGCATTTTTTTGTGCTTGGAGGTGAAGAGTGTATGAACATTGGGCTCCAGACCAGAGGTCCCTGCTTCTACCTTTGACGACTGCGAAGAAGTCGTCAGAGGGAGGGTGACGAGTGTGACCAGTGAAAGTGTTACTGTAGAAACTTTATTTGCTTTATTTACAGCACTGTAGGCAAGATTTTATTTTTTTTTGTGTGTGTGTGTTTATATTTGGTACATGTACAGAATACTGTATACATTTTCTTTTTATGTACTCTAATGTATGGAAGTAACTTTATGTGTGTGAATAAAATGGTTATAGTTTCAGTGGTAGTGTGAGTGCAGTGTGTGTGATGTCAAACTTTGGAGGCTGCTCTTACTGTGAAATCCTTTCGTTTTTTTCTTCAGTTTTATCCATAATTGTATTGTGTTAGTTAGACCCCTGTCAATAGTCACGAAACATCTAAGCATTTTGACCTGCAGTGCTCACACAAGACCAAAGGGACGATGCATTTTGGGAGCAATTTCTATGAGAAAGGAATTTAGTTTAGCCCCACTGGTACACTGCTTAGCCTGCATTTAATCCTGCCTATAGGAGTCTGGGCCTGGCTACTGTATTTATTTATTAATAGGTTAAAGGTGCTGTATGCAGCTTGTGCTTCAAATTAAAATTACAAGTATTACAATCACAACTGAACATGGTTTGCCAGTAGGGGATGTAACAATAACGAAATATCGTGATATGGTATCGTCAAAAGTCTCACAATAATATCATGGGCTGTCACAATATATCGATTCACAAGTTCTTTGCTTAAATGCATGGTTTTATAGTAGCAACATCTTATAAACATCGGGAACTACATATCCCATGATTCAGTTCAGTGAAAACAACATGAAGAAATATGTTTTTTACTTCAATTCTTGGGATTATGACAGAAATAATTCACACCAAAATCTTGTCAAGGTATTTTAAAAGCAAAAAAGTGTCCTATCTACAATTATATTAGCCTTTTCAAAATATTGCAATAAATATCGTACCATGAGATGCATATCATGATAATATCATACCGTGAGATTTGGATATTGTTACATCGCTAGTGCCTACACATAGAAGTAAACACATACATGTTGTCCTCAGTGTATTCACAGGCATCATGTGAAAACTCAGAACCTCCAGAATTCCGTCCCTGAGCTGCAGAGGCTGCACAAGCACTGATTCATGAGGCTGCAGGGGCTGGGGTTTAGGTAGTGACTATTCAGATCAGAGAGAGGCCTTTTAGGTTTAAACCAACTGGATTTCAGTACTTAAACTGGAAACCCAAATGAGAAACTCATGTAGGCTTATTCTGCTTTCTCTTGGGAACCAGACTGTACAAAACAACAAATTATAACAATTTGGCCATCCATCATGTCCAGTGTTTGTGTAATTAAGAATACATCAACATTACAATGTTATTGGTAAAAGCAATGTTTGATTTGAACATGGAGACATTGATAGTTCAAGTAAATGGAATTTAAAATCAAAATCTTGCATACAATTCCTTTAGAGGTGCACGTTAATTTCTCTAACTAACAGCTTGTCTTTGTGGAGCTGTTAGCCAGTACAGGATTAAACATACAGGTGTTGTAAAACTAAAATCAATACCTTAAAAACATGCCAGCATCTACAGAGAAAGTTAAGTGCATATTGCAGAACATTCCAAGGCTCTGAAATATCTATTTGTATTACATTTTGTATTGAAAAGACAGGAGATGGGAAGGCCTATCTCCAATTTAGTCCTGTCTATTTCGTAATATTTAACATCAATTTAATGATACATTTCTTACATTAGAACATTTTTATGTGTAAACTGTCATTAGGTTTGGCCCCTCTCCTCCTAATACTTATTTTGGCCCTGAGAGGAAAAAACTTTGGGCACCCAGTTCTAGGCATAGCAATAACATCTCCATGGTAACACAGCGACAGGCCCTGGTATGCACCGGATGTCATTGTCAGCGTGATGTGTCATGTGTCATGTGGGGATCATTCTTTTACCATTTCATCTTTTTCTGTTGGCTCATTAAATTGTAGAACAAACACAAAATAATGGGGGAACAAAATCTGGGCTAGTAATGTCATATTTGGAATTAAAAATAAACAAAACACTGTAAAATGTGAAAAGGGTTTAAAACAAACTCTCAAGTGTTGGTGTGTGGTTAATGAAATCTCTTCCGGTGGCTTTACTGTAGATGATGCAGATGGGACATGGGAATAATAAACCTGTCCAACTCGTCTGAAGGGCAGGGCTTCAGATGTACTCAACAACTAACGAAAAACCACAGCAAAGATCAGGCTTCAGACAAATAGAAACAAACAAAAATAAATAAATTGAAGATTACTGAAGAATTAACAGGCTAAGTACAGTCTAGAGTGGGTTTTGTACTTTATACACTAATGAGAACGAACAATGAGACTTAAGACTACTATGACCTCTGACTTCTCTCAAAGACTAAGCCGTGTTTTCCCTTTATCAAGTGATGTCCAAGTTGTAACAAGTAACATTCAAGTACATTTTACCACAAGGAATGACTTAATAAGGACAACAATGGATCCAATGATGTGCATTAGCATTTTAATTGGACAAAGCAAGAAAACATTGATTACAGTAGCAGAGTCATCAGTTTCAGGGCTAACACCTTTTTTCTAAACAAAAGGGTCTGAAAATGGTTTGTAGGCACTGCCTAATTTAAAAAGAGTATCTTGTCAGCTAAAAGAAACCAGCTCTATAAGGCAACAGTTACATTGTAGGCCTCCCATTTCTCCATCAAAAAGAGTGTAAAGTTTGAATCATTCAGATTTCTGATATAAAATACTGGCGGTTCAATAGATATTTAAAAAACATCACAAGTGTCCATCAGGTCGGCCCTTTCACGTGTGAATTATCCCTGCATGGAAGAATCGAGTTGTACTTCGCCAGAGTCACAGAAAGTGCTCCTCTGCTCTGTACATGTCACGTTAACTGTAGAGTTTCAAACAGAAGAGCAAGCACCCACAGTCAACAGTAGCATTTACATACATGGTTCAAAGGATGGGTATTTACAGGTGGCAAAGGTTTGAGGCTGTTCAGAAGATATGGTGAACAGGAATGCAACAGGAAAACACTTGGTTTTCAAATGTGTCCATTTACAAGAGAAAAACTGTGCAATATTTATCTGCCCTTACAGAGAAACAGCAGTGGCAACAATCCCTGCAATTGGTGTGAGAAATGAGTACAAATTAAGGATTTTCATTCCTCCATCATAACTAATATTGGTAACTCAGAATGACTCAAAACTTTTACAGTCCGTTAAAAAAAAAACTCTCGGTGTTTGAGTCAAAAAGAATGTGTGGAAGCAATTTTTGTAAAACCAGAGAAAAAAAAATCCAAAACATTTGTCCTTTACAGATAATTTACAGTTAACTTAAAAATGGTAGAAGCCCTGTTTTTGGGGGGTGGGGCTAAAAGTCTTGCCTATACCACATAGAAGGTGTGTCGATACCTGTGTGGGTTCAAATTCAAGTCCCTCAAAACTGCCCCATCATGAGAAGAAAAGAAAACATTTACAAAATCTTACAGATGTCCGGATGGGATCCCAGAAAAGTCCTGCCAAAGAAAGTTGGGCGGTGC
The DNA here is from genome assembly GCF_026225935.1 of Boleophthalmus pectinirostris. NCBI lineage: Eukaryota > Metazoa > Chordata > Actinopteri > Gobiiformes > Gobiidae > Boleophthalmus > Boleophthalmus pectinirostris. The sequence continues at coordinate 7,808,012 of NW_026571353.1, read as the reverse complement.
CATTAAACACCCCTGGGGAACACCTCCTTAGTAACAAAGCCAGTTTTTGGCTTGTTGTAGGTTGTCAAAATTCTCCCTGCCTTCCTTTCCTGTTTATCAGTGAGTGGGGTATCCGGCTGCTCCCATGCCTGGCTGGTTGGCTATCATAGTCCCATTGAGAGGTGTCTCCAGTACCCCACCGTTACTGATGGCGCTCACGTTTGTCCACCCAGCATTGGCCGGTATTTGGCTGCAAAAGTACAGAAAGACACACAGACAGAACAAAAGCCAGCAGGTTAGAAAAGACAAGGCGAAAGTAGTGAGGCTTTAAGGGGCGGCTACTTGGGTGTGTATAGATTATAGCCTATGTAGTTAAGTGGGAACAAGCAAAATAAAAAGTGGTGAGAGGAAGGGAGGTAAGGCGACGTCAAGCAAGTACAGGCGCACAATATAACAGACATGCATGTTTGGGATACGGTCTAGTAGCCGCTGCATGAGAAGACTTTTTTTTTTATATAGATTTATTTTTATACAATTGAAAATTTGGATGGGCAATTACTTAATGTTTGGGAGAGACAACTGCTCTAATTATAAAAAAAATAATCCATGGTGCAGATTACATCACGTATGTTTTCAGTGCCCTTTCAAACAATTTCTAACACAATGTTTTGTCCAAATTATGCACACATATCAGATTGGAGTAATTATTAGTTTTAAAGCAATTGTTAGTAATCACCTGTATGAGACTAATTATGAGTTTGGTCATGCAGCTCGGACAGGCTATATTGTGCAGCCTTACTTCGAAGGGGCTAAGGTAAATTTCATGATTATGTGGGTGGACAAGCAGACAAAGCGCTTAGGTGAGCAGAGCTAAATAATATTGGAGATCCACCCCTCCCTCCCTCCTGTCACCCTCACGACAAGGAATAAGTAAAGCTATTATATACAAAGTAGTAACTGGAACTCATCAATGCATCAAAACTATGCTGTGCTCGTCTTCTGCTTGAAATTTCGTAGTTACATTTTCATACTTTGACTACGGTGGTTTGGCATTTTGTTTCCATCATTTAAACGGGCCTTCACACAGCATTTCTATTCAACGCAAAATGTTAAAGACCTTGACATAAGAAATATTCACCCTTTAAAAACAGGGTATGAAACTGGATTTTGCTTTCACCTCACATGGGACAAATAAACAACACTGATCTTCAAATGTTCATTTTGTTCAGTCAATTTGGTCAGCTCAGCTTTAGGGCATGTCTCCAGCCTCCTGTAGTTCAAAGGGACTTCATATTGAGTCAGGTAAACCCAAATCTTCCAATTAAAGTAGTCTTGGTGTTACTCAAGACTGGCTTTAGATATACCTAACATCCTATCACAGCTCAAAGAAGATGTAGAAAAACAACAGATATCCAATAGTTGTAGTGGTATAAATGTTGACTACACTTCAAACTTAAAAATATAATTACATAATAGATAACAGCCAAATAAATGCTAGCTCTCTCTAGAATGACATTTAGTGACATTTTTTTCCTTCTTCTGTGAGCAGTGATCTATCAAACACATCCCCTCCACCTCAGGCAGTAGTAAGATGGTATAAATATCGTTTCACCCCAGGTTTAAAAAAAAAAAAAAAAAAAAAAAAAAAGACTAAGGTTGCCATTATGGATCCTTTTGATTGTAATGGCCAAAGCTTGTTCATGGGGGACAAATAAACGTTCTTGTCACAGATGAGCTTGTGTTGGAGGATGAGGTGGTTTTGGTTCAGCTGACAGGGCACACAGTCTTGGATGGATTCTTGAAGGATGATGGTGAATGGCAGCCCTGTTTGGTTGTTACTTACTTATAGCCCTGCTGGTTCCAGCCCTGGCTGTACATGTTGTAGGTGGGGACCTGCTGCCACCCGTTGGGGACGTACTGACTGATCTGGGGCCCGTTTCCGTACCACTGGCCCCACTGGCCATAGGGCTGGGCCGCCGCATAGCCCACCTTGTTTTGCTGCAAGACACAATCCAGTAGAAGTAAATATACTGTATAAACTGCATGCCAGGGTATGCCTGTATAAACTGTGATTTAAAAAATTATATATCTATCTATATCTCTATCTCTATATAAAAAAATATATATATAATATATATAATTTTTTTGTGTGTGTAAGTATTATCAAACTCATGCTAAAGTAAGTGGCACATCATTTTCTATATTTCAGACTCAGAGTCAAGGCATTTTAATTTTCTATCACCATCTACCTAATTTAACAAAAAAATTAAAGGTAAAAACATTTAAACTATATTTCACCATAAACAATACACAACAAGCTTAAGTGCTACTACAGTTACTAGTGCTTGTACCTGTGGCATGGGCATCTGCTGCATGGAGTTCATCATGTCTGGGGTCTCTTTGCCCCAATAACACTTGACTGTGTGGCCTTCTATAGACGAGCCATTCACCGCCACAATGGCATGGGCTGCTGACTCGTGAGAGTTAAACCTGGACAAAAAGGTACAGGAAAATGGCAAAAGGTCTGAAAAGTGTAACTGTAACGTAAATACAATGGTATCTACTCACTGCTACAGAGCAAACAATGATAAAACCCCATTTAACACTGAAAGTTTTTTAGATAATAATATTTCTCAATACCTGACAAATGAATAGCCTTTGTCTGGGAACACTCGGATTTCCATGATTTGGCCAAAGGTGGAGAAGGTCTGTCTCATCAGTTGATCTAAACAGTGAACACAATAATGATTTTTGAATGTTATTTAAGATAAGACCACAAACTTTAGATTTTGAAATTCCAAGTACACGTCAAGCAATTATATTTAACACTTCAGTGCCACAAACCTGTAAGTCCTGAGCTGACGCCGCCACAGTATACTGTGCAGTTACTGGGGCTGGACTGGCACATAACCTCGTCAAAGTTTAGGTGTTTTGTGTTATCTGAACATAAAAAAGTACATGAAAACAAAGAACAAAATTGAACAAACATCTCACATAGACTATATCTACATAAAATTTACATAATCTATATAAAAAAGAAATATCTATAACAGGTTGCAATAATCAATAACTAGCTAACAACTCACTCTCGTGGCTGCTTTTGGGGGCAGGGGGCTTCCTCGTGGCCCAGTTAGTCCGGATTGGTCTGCCTCCTAACCACTGTCCATTCATGTGCTGGATGGCATTCTCGGCATCCTAAAAGAAAAATTCACTAATGTGATTCAGTTCTTAGAGCAAATCATCACAGCTTTGATTTCACCATCTTTACCCATTTGTTGAAGAACGACACAAAGCCGTAGCCTTTGGATTTGCCTGTGGCCATGTCTTTGACAACACGAGCATCTCTGAAAAGGAGAAAAGGAGGAGAAGTGGAAAGTTGTTGGTTATGGTGCATTTGCCAATACCACAGTGCTTTTTCAATTTAGAGGTGATCTGATTGTGTACTTACGATATCCTGCCAAAGGGCGCAAAGGCAGCTTTGACATCTTCTGTTGTTATTTCTGGGCTCAGGTCTCCAACAAAGACATGAAAGTGATCTACAGCACAAAACAAAATTAATTATATTCAAGCATTAATTCATATGACAAAGTAGATATTTAGTGAGGATCTTTATATACTCACTACTTGTGTCTTTTTTCTGGGTTGTTGGCGTCGTTGCCCAGTTAACTTTAACCTCCTGAAAAAGAACAAACAAAAAAACAGTTGGGGTTCATTATTAATTGCAGACACTGAATTTAAACTATATGAGCTGCAGTTGGGCTTTATTTTTTTATAGCACAAATGATCTACGTTAATAATTATGTGTTACATCTTTTGAGACTTTATTTTTTCCTAAATGTCTAAATTTAAGGAGGTAGTGTATTTGCAGCTCTTCCCGTACCCAGAGCCCACCCGTCCCCACTCACCCTTTAGATACGATAGCTTACCTTACCCAAAATTTTCCTTCCATTCATTGCTGCCAAAGCTGCGGCAGCATGTCTGTTTTCATAGAACTCCACAAAGCAGTAAGGGTCATTCCCCGTGGGCTGGAAATGCACAGTAAAACTTTAGCACAGCTGGATTTCTACATAATATCATAGAGGCCTGATTAAATTAAACCAAGGTCTAAAGGTTAAATAGACTTATTTCATACTCACGTCTATTATCATTTTACAGCTTTTGCAGGGTCCTATCTGTGTGAAGACCTGGACAATGAGGGGCTCTGTAACATCCCTGGACAGGTTTCCCACATACCTGCGAACAAGGAAACAGAAGAACTAAATGCGCCTTTGTCGAACAGGAAGTAGCAGCCAGACAAAGGCCGGTTAGCCTTAAGCTACACCTATTTTTATTTTTCATATATACAAGGCCTATCCAGTCCAAATCAATAGTATGTGTTCACAGAGGCATCCGGGGTCAGTCCGAGCGGTCACATTTAACCGAGCCGTACTAGGCCCATTCAGCGTTGACGTGGCTGCTCTGCGCCTGCTACTAGGCTAAAGAGAATGCTAGCCGGGTACACGGGCCTTGCTTTGTATGAAAACACTTATTTTAACAGGAAAAACTCCCTTCGCGGCTACGCGATGCTCTTACAATACGGTCCCGTTCATTTTCACAGCACGGACATATTGAGACCATTCAATCCCGTCCAAAGAGCTGCCACAGATGCTCGCCTGCCACAGAATGCTAACAATAGTTAGCATGAAATAGCTAGCAACTCAGTTACATTTGAGAAGACACTTTGTTACATCTGGTGACATAGAAAACACGTGTTGTTGTCCTGTTGTAAGTCACACTCATACATTTAATGGAAAATTACACTGAAAATATAAACACTAATGGATTGGCAGAACGTTTATTAAACACCGATGCAGCATCTAACGTGATGCTACTGTCTGCTAGCATTTGTTAGCCCTCGTTTCATTTAACACTTGAATCTTTGGAAAATCAGTCATCTTCGCTGTTTACTTTCATTTTCGCGGCGCCACAGCCCTAGTCTCATTTCGACCGGGGCTTAAAAGCGCATTTGTGCTCTAAAACGGTGCCCGGTTTTTCACACACAAACAACGTGGAAAGACGGGAGCCGCGCCGTCCTCCTCATCCCCGCTCCGGCGCACACACGCAAATACTCACAGTGTTTTGGGCGATTCGTCTTCCATGGTCGAGCTGCAGTGGTCACGTCCTGAGAGCGCTTATTCCAAAGACATAAAAAGAGTTAAATCTGTACAGAAAAGCACACGGTGTCTTATGTACAGGCCGGAGTGTATCAGAGCTGCTCTCACAGACAGAGACAGCCCCAGTCTGAGCCAAACAATAGGAAGTGGAAGATGGCGGAGGAGCGGCGTCAGCAGCGTCAATCTGCGGCGAAATGTGGCCAAATCAAAGCGTTCTTTCCTCCCACACACAAAGATACACCTCCCCGTGATGCACCGTCAGATCACACATCCAGTAAACCTACAAACTTGAGATACAATTGAGTAATAGTTAGTATTTTGTATTACCCTGTTATAAATGCAACGAGAACAAGAATGCACATGGATGTTTGTACATATGTTTGACGGGATACGTTTTATCCCAATGATTTGCCAGTATCTATGATATATACATGTTCCGTTTTTGTTTTTTTTTTTTTTTTTTTTTTTTTAACATCACATATTAACTGTGTGATTTTAAGTGTCTTGTTGATTAGCGATAAGAACAAAACGCGTGCGCCGCCCGGGAATCGAACCCGGGTCGCAAGAATGGGAATCTTGCATGATACCACTACACCAGCGGCGCAGTGAGTAAAAGCGCTACCGTAAGTGATTAAGACCCCCCGAAATAGTATAGTAAATAGTAAATAGTACAAGACTTGAATTGTGAGTTCCAAAAGCACTTGTACAGTACTTATTACTTACTAGATGTATTCGTTATGACTTGCTTTGAAAGTGAAATTGGAAGAATAGAACACATAAATCTACGACCCCTGTTTTTGTATTTAGAGTTCAAAAGAAACTGACACTAGAGTGACTCATGCTTGCTGTTGTGCATCTGAGTCATGTGAAGCTGACTATATCCTGACTTCATTTTCTTTGATGGCATTTTCGAATTAACTGTCCTCATTAAAATTTAAAATATTGCCTGTGTAATCTAGTTTTGTTGTAGAAATGTTAAACAAAGCAATCCTTTAAATGACCATTACAAATAAAACTGAAGGCATATTATTTCAATGAAAATGTCTTTTAATTATGCTGTTTTTTATTCTAGCTATAGCATTTAAAGTCCCGGTAGATGACGATAAGATACAGGTTTGTAGATTTTAAATGGTAAAGATGAACCTTAAAAATGTTGTGTCTTGTTTTCTTGGAAATGTTATTGCTTTGTCTAGAATGTCCCATAATATGGCATTAAACTTATCTATTTCCATGGCGACAAGGCCACCATGTCTCCATGCCAAGTTACAGGTCAGATCTGTGGAGAGGTGAGCTCACTCGCAGTAGCAATGTAGCAATTTCCTAGTATTTTTGAGCAGTAATTGAATACATGTAACATAGATGAGTGTAATGCCCCTACTGTGCTAATACTGTGAAACCTTTCAGGCAAAGCAATAATATCTTAATGGAAACATGTTTTTGGCGGACCCCCTACCAGGAAAGTTACACAGTGCACCTTTAAATGCAATGCTGCCATTATTATATGTTTAAATTGTATAATTTCCTCTTGTACTGTTTCTCTTTTTAATTTATTTCGTTTGTATGGTGCTGCTTGATTATTTCATTCTGTGAAGTTATTTATTTTGCCACTTTGATTACTTGAAATTAATGGTAAAAAGTTATGTTTAATCCAATCAAAACCAAAAATTAAATACAAAAAATACATTAAAAAACAAAACAAAAAAACAATTCAAAGTTTTACCAAAGTTGCCAAATGTGAATATTTTATCTAATCACATTAATTGGTGTTTAAAGGGTATCCATATACAAAATCTGCCAATCTAGTACTTCAATCCAGTTAATATAAATGAATAAACTAAAGCTAAATAAAATAAATAACATTTAATGGCATTTGTTCACAATACAATATCCAAGGAGTACACTCTCAGCCCTCATGTTTACTTCTCTTGTGCTGGAAACTGGTCGCAAGATCTGGCAACCGCGACCGTTGTGGAGAAGCCAGGGAAGTAGCTTTTGTAGCATTAGCAGCACACAAAAATGGCTTCATCTACAGGCTGTGAACATTATGTGCGCAGTTGCTTGTTAAAAGTAAGTCGTAAGTTCAAATTTGTAATGTCTCTTCACCCTTAACTTGTTGATTGTCTCGTTTCTACCCCGTTTAGGAACTGTTGGCTAACACGAAGCTAAAGCATGCACGTTTGACAGCCTATCACTTTTTATTGTGGATATGTCATAATAGCTGTAGATCGATCTCTGGTGTTTTGTTTTTTTAATGGCGATGTGTTTAAATGAATGAAGGTCGTATCTCCCCTCTTGATTTTTGTGTTGCTTATTTTCTGTATGTTCTTTCTTGAAGGCACCTTGCTGTGGAAAGCTGTACGTGTGCAGATTGTGCCATGATGCGGAGGAAAACCACCAAATGGACAGATTTAAAGTGAAAGAAGTGCAATGCTCACATTGTCTCACGATACAGAAGGTACGTGTAAAACATATGGAATTTATTTATCAAATCTGTACAATATATATATATTCATCATCTGTGTTTATAGGCCCAGCAAACGTGTGAAAAGTGTAGTGTACAGTTTGGAGAATATTACTGTGATATTTGCCATTTATTTGACAAAGATAAGAAGCAGTATCATTGTCAGCCATGTGGGATTTGCAGGTAAGCGGTCATAACAATGTAATGCATGTTATTCTGGATGTCAGTTATTTGCTATTGACTCTTCTGGAAGTAATGCAGTATTTATTTTTTCAGGATTGGCCCCAGGGATGAATACTTCCACTGCGATAAGTGCAATTTGTGTTTAGCCCGAGCGCTAGAAGGAAAGCATAAGGTGAACACAATTAAAATGTATCTTTTTTTGGTTTGTTTTGTCACATTTTATATGGCACTGTTCCACCTTCAAGGCATTTAAAGCGCCTTGAATTGAGATGAGATCAGAGGCAAATCTTAATCTTATCTTGTTTAGCATGAAGTTATTATTATTATTATTGTTATTAGTAGTAGTAGTAGTAGTAGTACCATTATTTATTTATTTTTTGTCTTTTCTAGTGTGTTGAAAATGTCTCGAGACAGAACTGTCCAGTGTGTATGGAGGTAGGCAATTGCTTATAAAAATATTACATAACATTTTCAAGATTGTTCTAATAATGTTGATTTCACAGGATATTCACACATCAAGGATTGGGGCTCATGTTCTTCCATGTGGTCACCTTCTGCACAAGTAAGACTCCATTGTGTGTTTTTCAAGTTATTTTTGATACAACAGTAAAACAAATGGAACTGAATGCATGCACATTAGATCAGATAAATCTGGGCAAAAAAACATCACCATGTCACAAACTGGTGATGTACCCCCCCATCAGAAAAGTTACATAGTGCCTTAGATTTTTATAACTGATCAAATATGATAATGACTTGCCCCATTGTATGGTTGTCAAACTATTGTCTATATGCTATTGTGTCAGTAAAATAAGGTGAAAATTAATATTATTTCACCTGAGTTTAGATCATGGTAATAATTTAAAATATTTTTTGGGGGGTTCTCGTCTGCTGACATTAAATTGAGCCATATAATCAGGTGTAATAATGATTTGTTATCTTACAGGACCTGCTTTGACGATATGCTCAGAAACTGGTATGTTCTATCTGCTTCTTTCTATTTTTACTGCCAAAAATACTTTTTGTTCATCTTTTTTTGATAACCTTTTTCACCCCCATCATTTGTTTATTCTAGTGCATATCGCTGTCCATTATGTATGCACTCAGCCTTGGAAATGCAGAATCACTGGGAGGAGATGGACCAAGAGATCGCCCAGTCACCAATGCCCATTGAGTACAGGAATACAACTGTTAGGGTATCAGTTCTCTTTTTTTTTTTTTTTTGTTCCAGAGATAATTATTTGGTTCTCTTTACCACATGATTTATATATATACACGCACACACACACACACGACATAGGTAAAGTTGTGGATAAAGTCACAGTATGTTAACTTAGCAGAGTAACTTTTTTTCTTTAGTTTATTGAGCTAAAAATGCACAGCATTTAGCAAAAAAAAAAAAAAAAAAACGAGAAAAAAAAAAGCAAAACAAAAATACACAAATCCTTACTGTGAGCAGGTTTGCATCTCCACACACCTGACTTTTAATTGGCCTGGAGGAGCGCCTCCATCTGCTTATTTCTATGGAAATATTTTCCCTTGGCTATAATCATCCTCATAATAATAATGATTTAACCTTATCTACGTCTGTGGAGAATGTCCCGAAGTATGGTTATAACTAACTTCCACAATATCAGGCTAGTAAATAAAAGTTATATAAAGTATTATATTAAACTACATTTAGAGATTGTTTATGTAGGTGATTTTGCTTTGTCCCACCCGCTCCTATAAGCAACCCTCTGCACAAGAATCATGATAAAATTTAAATTATAAAGTACATTCTCTTTTTCCCCCAAAGTGAAATATCCTTTCAGTTGCATCTGTAATCTGTAGCATAGTAAAAATTACTACACAGTCTTGGGAACACATACAGATAAGTTATGTGAACCTTGAATCTAAAATGGACTTTTTGTTTACAGATAATGTGTAATGACTGTCAGGCCCATTCCATGGCTTCTTTCCATGTTCTGGGGATGAAATGTGGCAACTGTGGCTCGTACAACACGGCACAAGATGGAGGTCTAATTCAAAATAACAATATGGATCAACCCGAGGAACATCACGAGAACAGTGACACAGAGCCAGAGACTGACACCGAATCAGAGCAGCCCAACCAGGAAGAAGAAGAACAAGAAGAGGAGGAGGAGGAGCAGCCAACTGTCCAATAGGAATTACTCTATAAATCATAAATGGCTTTCTGCAAACATTGTCCAGTCAAACCCCTTTTAGCAGATGAAGCAACACATTTCAACAATATTATAAGCCATGTATTGTACACACACTGAAGGTACAGTTACAGCAGCACTATAGGCACTGTTCATGCTTACATCACAAACCAGGAAGACGTTGCATGCATTGACAACTTCTGGTGTAGTTCCTGACACTGGGCTCACCGACCGACTGTGATCAAACCAACTAAAGTAAATGTGATCAGCGGTAAAATGAAAACTGCATACGTATGTGCTGTTTGTAATCATCTTGAATTTGGCCCCTCATCTCTTCTAATCACATGTACCCAGTGCGCTCGGAGTTGTGCGTCAATGAGGAAATGATGAAAACTGAGGTATGGTTGTAATTGTTAATTAGCTGAACATAACGGAACACTGCAGTGACATGTAGATGAAGAAAATTGGGCTAATCCACATTTTTCTCTCTACATAACTCTGTAGTCTGTTCCTAGCCATTTTTTTAAGTAACTTTCATTCAAAGTAGGTACATTTGCAACTTTCTGGTCAAAAACTCCTAAATCTTAAGTTTGTGCTGCCTTCAGTGGCCTCTATGATTTCAAGTACTTGGTGAAATCACACAAGACTGCCCTGTTTACAGCCAAGTGTTTCTAAAGACACTACCACCTGACTGCAGGAGTGGAGTTTGAAGTGAGGATACCTGTTCGACCAATCACACTGTTCCTTATACCTCTAGACTCCACCCCTCATTTCCCCTCACTCTTTTCTTTAGTCCTCCAGGTACTGCCCAGTTTAACCGCTCTGTTTGAAATGTGGTTGTGGGAGGAGTTTAGGTGTTTAGTCTCATTTAAATTACAAAGTGACTCAACCCCAATAAAAAAAATAAATACTAGTATACACTAGTATAGTAGGCCAAAGATAGAAAAATATATACTTATTAATCGAAATTATTCACTTCAAAGTAATAAAGTTGGGTATAACATTTGTCATAGCTCTACTAGTATACCGCTGGAAATCAGGATAAGTGGCTCTGTACTGTACCTCTATCTTTGTGCCACTAGATGGAGCAATGCACACAAAAGTGCTGTGTACACTTAAGCATCATTGTTTCTGAATTTGCTTACTAATAATTTAATATTTGGGTCTCAATGACAACTGTATCCCCTGAAAATGTACTCTGCACCATTGAATGCAGTTTTATATAGTTTTCTAATGCTTCTATTGTACATAATTGTAAGTCCAAAGTTCAGAAAAGTAATAGAAAGTTTATTGGGAAGGATGCTGTATTTAAGACGTCTCTACAAGACTGACTAATGTATGACCCTTTATGACTGCTTTATGATTGCTAATGCTAAAATGAATGGGGAATTTCCAAGTGTCTTAATAAAAAGCTGTCAACACACTTTTAAATCTGCTGTTTATGTCTTTTTTTCTCTATTCAAAAGTTTGAAGATAGAATTGCTTATTATAAACATGGAAACCTGTATGGCCATACAGTAAACTGATGAATCTCCATGGAGACTTGCAAGCTAAATCACAGGTTATATTTGTGAAGAGGCGACCCCCACTCACAGTAAGAATTACGATAATATTTTTAAAGATATTTTTGAGCAATTAAAAAGACCTGTAGTTGAATAAATGCAAGACAGTAGTTTAATATCATACTGTGGACAAATGAAACCAAAGCATCTCCATGAAGGTTACAGACTCTCCAAAAAAGTTACACAGTGCACCCTTAAATATCCCTACTTCAAACATTGATCAGTTTTCTTCAAAGCCTTGGTCAGAAGTACTTCGGGCCCTAACCACACATGGGGAGAACATATAAACTTCATACAGGAATGAAACTGAGGTCATTGCAGTGAGCTGAGAACACTACCACCCATCACAAATGAAGATGTAACAATATCAAAATCCCTTTTCATGATATGCATCTCACAGTTCAATATTTATTGTCATATTTTGTGGAGGCTTTCAAAATTGTGAATATGTTACTGTTTCCTTTTAAAAGTCTTAGAAAAGCCCTGAAAAGCCTTTGGTGCTATTATAAAATGAAGAGTTAAGGGTTAGGGTTATGTAAAAGTGCTTATGTAGTCTGCACTGACAACACCAAAGGATCATGATCTGTGTAGTTCCCTCTGTTTTTTAGCTATTGCTGCACCATGAGAAGACAAGTTAATTCAAAGTGCTTTACAGAATAAGAAACACATTAAAATCACAAAGAAAGACATTAGAATCACCATAACTTTTCATTTAAGCAAAGAGTCTTGTAATTCGTTATATTGTGGTACTGTGAGAATTTTGATATTATATCACGATATTTAGGTTATTGTTACATCCCTACTGACAACACAAAGGATCATGGTCTATGTAGTTCCCTCTTTTTTGCACCATGGAAAAGCAAGGTGAGTTTATTTGTATAGCAGAGTTCTTAAACAAAGTAATTCAAAGTGCTTTACAGAATAAGAAACACATTAAAATCACAAAGAAAGACATTAGAATCACCATAACTATTCATTTAAGCAAAGAAACTCATAATTCAATATACTGTGATGGCTTCCGATATTATTGTGAGACTTTTGACGATGACATATTATATTTTGATTGATAGCATTTATATAGCGCCTTTCAAGATACCCAAAGCGCTTTACAGTTCATTATTCAGTCACTCCACACTCAGTGGTGGTAAGATATTTTGGTTGTTTTCATATTGCTAATCACAAATGTGAATGCATAAATAAAACGAGTCACACAAGGTCATGAGAATAAAAATCTTTATTAGTGTTTTATGAAGTCTGCATAATATGCCACACGCCTGAGAAGCTTATAGTCAGAAAAAAAAGAACTGCTCTATCAATACCGCCCCCTACTGGTAAAACAACTGCAACATCTACTGTACTGACTGCTTTGCAAAAGATAACTATTAAATACACACATACTGTACTACTGTTATGTATATGAACATCTGGTCCACGTCAGTTTTTGTAATGCATTTTTTTAAACTTCACATTCATATGTTGTAGTAGGCCAAAGATAGAAACAATGTAATACTAGACCCCGCCCACAGGTGGCAGCGCCCGCCCGAGATCCAACCTCACTAGTTGCACTTTAAGTACAATCGCTAGTGCCAGTATTTATAGTAAACAACATTTACATCAAAATAGGAGCGCGGGGACATGTTCAAACAGCCACGTAATGACAAGGATGGCAGAGTTTAAGCTAGAATAATAAGTCTTTGTTGTACATACTGTTATTTTATAGACAGAACAAATACAATACGAACATTAATACTTGATGTCCCTGTGTGCAGATCAGGCACATTCACCATTCATTTCTATCAGTTATTATTATTCATGGAAGAAAAGTGGTTTTACTCCCATGTTACAAAAAAAGCCAATAGTTCAAGAGTTGACCTTATAAACCCGCTAAAGTTAAGCACCAAAATGCTCTTAGAGGTCACACGTGTTCTTCAAAATAAACGCTATATAAAGAGATGAATGGAATCGTTGCCACCTTTTTAAAACGAGCCTACAGTACAAGATCCGTAAAAGCATCAAATAACGATAGAGTTAAAAGGTGCACTGTGTAGCTTTTTGGTTGGGGAGTCCATCTGTCACCGGTTTGCTTTTATGGATATGTCATTGCTCTGCTTGGAATGTTCCACAGTGTTACATTAAACAGCTCTGCCTTATATTCACTCAATTACAGGTGGTTTTATATCTCAAGAATACCTAGAAAAACAGGTATTCTTACTGTGAGTAGGGTCGCCTTTCCACTGATCTGACCTGTAACTTAGTCTGGTTTGGTCTCCAAAAATAAACAAGTTTAATACTGTGAAACATTCAAGACAAAGCAATAACATCTCCATGGAGAAAAGCATTTGACGGACCCTCCATCAGAAAAGTTACACACTACAGCTTTAAGAGATTCAGGTACATTGCTTGGTTTGGGCACTTTAAAGGAGAAGTTGATGCATGTCTGAAGAGACGATAGTATTTTTGTGTAATTGTCCAGTTTTATTGAATGGGTGAAATTTGAGAAAGTTAAGGTGCGATGTGCTTCCTGTGGCATATTTATATTTTGTACAATAAACTTAAATTTTTGGAGATTTCTGTAAATGGGTCTACAGTAGAAATAACAAAAAGCTGGTAATAGCTCTCAGTTTGGTTATTGCTGGGACATTTTATAGGCCAATAATATTTAATACATATGGTTAGGGGGATAGACACATAGCTGGTTCAATTGTTGTTTTATAAGTTCCAATAAAGTAAGTGTTAAAATGTTTCTAATACAATTTTAATACTTATTTTCTCTATGATTTTAAGAAGAAAGTTTAAAAAGGACGTGTACCTGATTTTTTTTTTTTTTTTACAAAAATTTGCCTTGCCCCAGTAGCTTTTATGGTAATAAAATTCTAATTCTAATTGTAATCTAATTAGAAAGCTTTTTTTAACATCCGATACTCAGGAAATGCGCAATAGCATGCTAGTTGTTAAGCCGTTAGCTTTACATGAGAGACCTGCACTCCCGCAGCCCTCCCATGGGACTCGACGCAAAACAGTGGCATGGGCAAGAGTGGGACTGCACAATGTGGGAGTGTGCGGGCGGGATGATAAACTGCAGTCCCGCAAACTAAGGCCCTGTCCACACTAGTACGTATTTGACTCGTTTTCGTTGCAGATGCAGTGTTCGTCCACACTAATCCAAAAAAACGACTCCAGAGACGGAACGATCTGGTACCGTGTGGACACCTGAAAACGCTGATATGCTGATGTAGTTCTATGCACCGCGAAGTAGCTAATTCACCGCCAAAACGCTAAAAGGCAAGTATATATTCATATATACGGTCTATGTGTATGACCTGCAGATGTATGACGTTTATGCAAATTAGCCATGCAGTTTTAAATATGCTCAAAGCTGTGTGGATAAGAAAGGATTTTGGACACAGAAACGACGTGTATGGACGCAGATCGTTTCCGATATGGTTTCCGTATGGTTTGCCCATACCTCATTTGTGCTCGATATTTTATTTAGCATTAATAAAAACATTTTAAGCAGCCTAAACTTGCAGATGTAGTCTAATCTCGCGCACATTTAAGACAATCTTCTGCTTCTCCATGTTTGATAGAGCTTAAGAAAGCGAACGTCTCTATCTTGAGGGATTTGCAGGCTGGAGCAGGACAAAATATTGCAGACGAAGGTGGGAGCAGGAATGAAAATTACAAATCTTTGAGAGTGCGGGCAGAAGTGGGACTGAAAATTCTGTCCACCACCGAGCTCTACTTTACACTGTGGTCTCAAAGTTGTGAAAAGTGCTTAGAAACATATTGCGGTGAATAATTTAATTTAAAAAGCTCAGAATGCATATGGTAAGAGAGGAAAAACCTTTGGCTTTAGAAGACAGTAAAAATCAGGTACAGAGTCTTATATGTTTTGCTATGAGTGTGTCTATACAGTGGAGCTATCAATTTACAATTTATGGATTTTTAAACCACAAGCAGGGTAGTAAATGGAACGGGGGACAAAGGGGAGTGTTGTCCCGGGCCACAAGGTTTTTAGGGGCCCAGAACTGGACCCTTTTCCTATTCATTTATATTAGGCCCATTTGAGGCTTCTTGCCCTGGGCCCCCAAATTTCTGTCAACGGGCCTGACCACAAGCACAAAGCACCTTTAGCTTACGTTGGTTACCAGTGGTTGAATTATTTGTACTTGAATGAGGTAAATGAGCTTCAAACTCTTACAGCTTTGGTTCACAGCAAATACAATGCTGAGTGCAAAACCTATAGTGAAAGGTTCACAAGATGACAAACTTCTCCTTTAAAATCCACAGTAATTCTTTGGAAAAACAAAGCAGAGGGAGGCTACACACACTCAGTACAGGGCAGTGATATCTTTGAAAAACAGAGAGACAAAAAACGTGTGAAATGAACGGAACTGAACCCATCGGGTGAAACGAGGAATGGTCCTTGCCCTCCACTTTTTAGAACAGCTGTGGTCTTTTTTTAAAATATTACTTTTAATAATAAAAAGTGAACGACAGAAAGTATTTAAGTATATTTATATATAAAAATACATGAGAATACAAAAAGTAGCAAAACAATGGGGATATAGGCTAAGAACAAGATGAATTTGTTGATACCTTCAATATCTCTAATGCGTCACCCCCCAGTGTCGTCAAAGAAAAGAGCTGATCTTTCTGGTCCCTGCCCAGCGCATCCTAAAGCCAGGCTAATTCAAGATTTAAAGTGCATATGACAGGTTAAATTACACATTTCACATAGTAATAATTACATTTAAGATTTGCCTAGTTTTTCTGGTTTTGTAATTTCGGTGAAGTTAATATAATTTCACTTCCAGTTGGACATGAGCAGCAGATGTGACGCAAGTTGAAGTTAAGTTACCTAACAACCAAGGGCTAAACCTGGTGTAAATTAAACAATAGTTATGATATGACAAATAAAAATTAATGTCAACACTTATTTTGCTAAAGGTGCATTGTGTAACTTTTCTGGTGGAGGGTCCGTCAAATTGAGATGTTATTGCTTCGTCTGGAATGTTTCACAGTATGGTATTAAACCTTTCCATCACCATGGAAACTAAACCAAATCAAGTTACAGGTCAGATCTGTGGAAAGGAAACCCCGCTCACAGTGAGAACACTTTTTGTAGGCATTTTTGAGCTTTAAATCCACCTGTAATTGAATAAATGTAAGGTAAAGCCGTTTAATGTCATACTGTGCAACATTCCAGGCAGAGCAGTGACGTATCCATAGAAACAAGCAGGTGACAGGCCGCAAACCAAAAAGTTACACAGCACATCTTTAAATCAGCAGTCAGAAAAATGCATAAATTGTCTCACCATTCACCAAAGCCTCTACTTTCTGTATTTTCCAACTTTTTGTTTTCTACGTTTCTGCACAAACTGCCACTTAACTGATGTAAAACTATGATAAATATTTACCACAGGAACTATCCTACCAAACCAAGTCATAATTTGAAATATATCTGAATCTGTCAAATGCACTTTAAGTTTTCAAACCAGGCTTTCTCCGTCCGGGATGCAAATCAACTAAACTAGAAGGTCGTGACTAGTGCCATATAATGACAGAGTACTAAACTGCAGCCAGGCTCAGTTTGTCTTATTTCAATTTAAGATTTTTGATTTCTTAAACTAACATTCCTATTTGTCCATTTAAGCTGTATGTCCTATAACGACACACTTCGACAAGTTTCTTAAAAAAGCCGTAATGGCGAAATCAAAACAAAAAAAAGGAAAAAATAAAAATAAAAAAAGAAACAAACAGAGTCCTTTCCACAACCTAATTTCATATAAACATCATTGTGGTAATTCTTTCAAAAGGCCACCAAAGGCAATCGTCATCAAGCTAACTCCCTCACACACAAAATATGGGGCAAAGATTATCTAAAAATTAACTAAAACTCAAAAGCTAGAACAACAATGGTTAAGTTGGGCAAAGAACATATCGTTTTTAAGCTTGTTTTACTCATACAAGCTATCTTCAAGACTGAGAAACTATTCACATATTTTTGGTATTCCCCCTAATTATTGGACTAAAAATTAAGGTAACACTTAAGTTTCGGGACCAAATATTAATAGCTAGGGATGGGACACGATCTCGAGACAAAATTGCCACAAGACTACGCACACATGAGGAAAACGATCTCCTGAGAATTTTTTCCTCATATTTTTACATTTACCGTGGATAAAAAGGGGATTAACTTTGCCGAGTAACTCGTCTCGAGAAGCTGCAATTCCAAAAAGCAGTGCTACAATGACAGCAAAACTAAAATGAAATATTGTGAAGTCAAAACTGTGAACTGAATGGCACAATTCGTTTACTAAAAATTATCTCAAAAGCTCGTCTTGTCTCGTTTTCGGGAGCCAAATCTCTTGTCATGTCTCGTCTTGTAAGAACTTGTGTCTCGTCCCATCCCTATTAATCGCTAGTTAATAGTAAAATGTATTATAAGTGCTTAATTACATCTTTGTTAGTATTTATAAAGTACTTTCCATGCATTTCCGTCTTAAGGCCGTATTTTAGTAGTAAACCAATAACTACTTTCTTCCCATTAAAGTAGTGGGGATTACAATAGATGTTTCTGTACATACACTGAAATCTTTATAAGCATTAATAAGTGTTTGATAAATACCAACTAACAGCTAAGTAACAGCTAATTACTAGAGATGGTACAAGATCTCATGCAACAAGATCTCGAGAGACAAAATTGCCACAAAATTGTGCACACATGAGAAAAATTATCTCGTGAGATTTTTTCCATGTGTTTATATTTGGATTGGATGAGAAAGGTTCACGTGATCTTTTATAGTTTCAGAAAGCGGAAGTAGAATGGAAACAAAAATATGAAATCAAATAAATACAAAACTGTGAGGCCAAAATTATGAAATGTATATTAGAATTCATTACCGTATTTTTCGAACTGAATGGATTTAGTGATTTGGAGTGAGATCGTGAGTTTGGTAAACTTATTTTATGTTGATTATGCTATAATTATATGAATAACTGTTAATATGTTACATTAACATATTACTGCCTATTCAGTCTGTTGTTTTCTGTTTTATTGTTATTACTAGAACTTGCCTTTCAAGGTGAAATGTCGGTTCCTGGTCTCTGATTTTATAAAATACATTTCCCCAAAAAGTGCGATTTACATGTTTTTTTCCTCTTCATTGCGCATTTTTTGGCTGGTGCAACTTATACTCCGGAGCGACTTATAGTTAAGAAAATACGGTATGTTAAAATCTCGTCATGTCTCATTCTCATGGACCCAATCTCATATCTGGTCTCATCTTGTGGCAATTTCATCTCGTCCTATCCCTACTAATTAGCATACCATTTACCACTTCATTAGCAATTAATATGTGGCCCCTAAACTAAAGTGTTACCAAAACGCATATACATTTCATCTGTACCTCAAATAGAGATAATATTAAAAGATTTTTGGAGAAGGGGGAGAGCCATTTGAACAAGGTGCATGACATAAAAGGGGTAAGAAAGTGCCAAATTCTAAAATGTGTTCTTTTGTTTTGTTTCGTTTGAGTTTGAGTGCAAAAGAAGTGATTTTTATTTTTCGTAACTTTGTTAAAAGAGGGATGTGGAGCCAGGCCACACACACTATTGTCTTATTTTACAGGATTCTTGGGTTGACATGATTTCCAAAGAAAGGACTCGCAGTTTAAAAAGAGTCAGTCCAGTATTTTACGCTTTTTTGATATGCATTGAGATAGCTAGCTTCGTTTTAGTTTGCAACAGTTTAAAAAGTTTGGAGGAGCAGATAGGAGTGTTAGCACTGCCAATTTAGTTCAAGGCATGGTCAGCTATGGATTTTTTTTCTTTTTTGCAGATACCAATATTCAGTATTTGTTTTGCTATCGTGGCCGAGCACAGATATTCACCAAAACTGATATTAAGCTTTTAAAATCTATCCACCTTATTCCGCCACCACAAATAAGGTGCGCTTTTTTGTGGTGGAACTTCCGGTTAATCAGGGATCCCATTCATGTCATGGCATAAAGTCGGTTGTTCAGTTTTTATGTGCACCGACAAATCACACTGTACTGATTCTTTGAGGGGCTTTAAAACGCTTTTATCGTCTGTACAGAACTTATTTATTGTTAAGATACAAAATAATACAAACCGAATCATGATGGCGGCGCCCTGGAACTTCCGGAATAAGGCGAGTAACAGACCAAATTTATGTTAACTTACAGTGAAGTTTATAAATGAATGCTTTTGTAAAAATAATAATACATTTATCTGGTATTTAATTCAAATTTTCTCTTATTTAGTCTGCTCAAAAAGACAGATCCAGTGCACAGAGGTCTAACAGGGTATAACACATGAGCACACAGATAATAGGAAAGAGCAGAAAAAAATATTGGTGCCAAATATCGGCAACATTTTCGATATCAGACCTATAACTGATATACCATCTAATACATTCCCATTGTTATTTTCCTTAATGACAGGAGTAATGCAAAATACTAAATGTTTTTTGCATCAGTGGTAAGAAGAGCATATGTTCACAATTTAATCTTTAAATTTGAACTGTTTTAGCCTTAGTTCATAATTGATGTAATCCCAGTATAATCTTTATGGTAAATAAAAACTTTACTTGATTTTTAGTACAATTTAAAATTCATCTATAGTAAACGGGCCCTTAAAAGATTCTATATGAAATTCTATACATCATATTTTAAACTTGCACGCCTTCCTATGTTAAAAAACGTTAATATCCTCTATGGGCATTACATGTAAAGCTCCACTATGTAACTTTTCTGGGGCACAGTCCGCCACTTGTTAATCTCCATGGAGATGTTACTGCTTTGTTTGGAATGTTCCTCAGTATGCCATTAAACTTACCCATTTCATTTATTCCAGTACAGGTGGGTTTATTGTCAAAAAATACCTAGACAAACATGCATTGTAACTGTAAAGACAGCCACTTCTACACAGATCTGACTTGTAATTTGGCCTGATAGCAGCATGCTTGTCTCCATGGTGATAGACAAGTTAAAAGGCATATAGAGGCAAACCAATAACATCTTAATGGAGGAAGAAAAGCTACACAGTGAAGTTTTAAAATGGGACTTGGGAAAGCTCAAGTTTTTAAACACGCTTAATAGCACTGTTTTGGCTTTGCATCTCTGCTCCGGACTGCTTCTCCAAACCAAGAAAGCCAGTTTCAGTGTGGGAAACAATAGCTCCGTCCAGATTAGGACAATAATGTATCATAAAAAACACAAAATACTGTACTGTCCCTTTAAGAATTGGTAAAATCTTTGTATCAGGCTGCGTTTTTGGGTGTTTCCGTAGCTGTTTAGGACATACTGGTGCAGAGGCCAGACGGGGTGCCCATCTGGGTCAGAACCTTGTCCAGCCACTGCAGAGGGCCATTTAAGTGAAGCTCGATCCAACATGGAGTGCTTGTGACCGTCTGCCGCCTATGGAGAAGAATACAAGAGAATAATAGAGTTGGAGAAGAATACATGAGAATATTAGAGCTGGACAGGACGCAAAAAAAGAGCCTTAAAGATGCACTGTGTAACTTTTTGGTTGAGTTCAGTCACTCGCTTGTTTCTATGGAGATGTCACTGCTCTACCTGGAATGCTCCACAGTATGACATTAAACAGCTCTACCTTTTTTATTCAATGACAGGTAATTTAATAGCTCAAAAATACCCAGAAAAACAGGTGTTCTGCTGTGAGTGGGAGTGCCTTTCCACAGATCTGACCTGTAACTTGGTCTGCTTTGGTCTGCTTGAAAGTAGAAAGGTTTAATGCCATACTGTGAAATATTCCAGATGAAGCAACATCAGCATCTCCATGAGGAAAAGTATTTAACTGACCCTCCAAAGTTACACAATGCAGCTTTAAGGAATTTTATTAGTCACAAAAAAGTACAGTTTTGCAGTATTTACAGCTTGAAACTCAGTGGTAAGAGTATGTTTGAGAAGTAGAAGAAATGTTTTGATAAACTTTTTTTAAATATATATGTGTAAGTATATACCTTCAATGTCCTAACTTTATAGCAGTAGATAAAGTATATTATAAAAAATATATATAACAGAGGTGAAAAAGAAAAAAAAAAACATGAGATGTCAGCTATTAAAAGCATCATTTCATCATCATCAACTGTTATCATTAACAGGACTACAGAGACTCCAAAACACATGCAAAAAATATATCATGAAGAAGTGGCATTATTTAATCAAAAACTAAATAAACAATCTGTTTTTCACTATTCCCATATAATCTGTATCTACAAGTCTTCAGTCAACTTTCATATTCATTTAGTTATACTTATGTAAATGTATTTAACAAATATCTGTGATGAAGACTGCATGAAGCAATCTTTTTTTAGTACTTTATGAATATTCATTTAAAAAATCCCAAATGATATGTGTGTGATGAATTGTGAAAATAAAAATAAAAAATGAGAGAATTAATTGATAGTGGGCTAAAATATTTCTAATTTCTCTAAATGTGAAAAGTTTTGAGGTAAATATTTGCCTCACTACAGCCACAGAAGGATTTATTAACAGCAAAGATCTACTTGAACAACTAATATTTGACTGTAACATCAATCAAATTCAGTTTGTGCGTGACTACAACACCACCTGGCAGCAAATAAATCAAGTTGTTTTGTTGTAGTTGTCAGGCATTGATTTGCATGGCCTCACCTGTACTCTGCTCCCCAGCCTTTGACAAAACTCATGCGAATGGTGCACATCCTGGTCAGCTGGTACACCGCCTCGAAGCCCTGATTCACCGACTGAGCCAGAAGAGCTGCAAACTCCTGGTTGTTGAAGATTTTCAGATTACAGCCTGAGGAGTTAAAACAGATGTTAGCAAATGTTGCGTGATTTTTTTCCCCCCCAAAGCCCAATTTCCCCCCCAAACAACAGACACAGATACAGAATATCCTATGCCCTCAGTCATCTCTATTGGGCTTGTAAAAAATATAAGTGTATATAATAAATTGAAGTAGCCTGAGAGTTTGAAAAGGAGGCATGGGGCTGGAGTTTTAATGCTGGAGAAGTTTATTTACATCAGTGCAGGACCCAGAACCTGGAGACATGAATGAGATTGTGATAGTATTGTCCTTTCCAGTCTAGGCCAAGATAACAAGGGCTAAGCACAATGTGAGACTCTGCCAACTCATTCCCATAACATTTCCTACTCACAAACACAATGCCACAAGAAAACCATTGCTAAAGGGCAAAAAGCATGAACTAAAATGTACAAGTGGCATGCAAAGTGGCATGCAAAGTTGCATGCAAAGGCCTGGAAATTTGTAATGGAACTGACAGTACTAGAAAATAGTCTTTATCTTTAAATATACTTAAGAAACCTCAAAGGCTGTGCAAGAATAATCGAGTACAAACAAGTATGTTATAAATATATATATAAAACATTTCAAAAATACAATTATGAGACCATGTGTTAAAAAAGTACACATTTTTCTTATGATTGTGATATTAAAACTGGTTTAGGGTGTTGAGTCTTCCCCTTAGTATCAAAATAGAGTACGATTTAGATCTGTGAAAAAACCCACATATACAGAAGAAGTTGTATTGTTACATTTCTACCATACAAAAAAATTAGCAGAAGATTTCTGTGCACTGACCTTATAAATATGCATTTCTAAAACTAACAATCCAAAAATGTGTTATAGGTAGAATTATCAGCGAGGATAAATTACAGTTAACAGTAATAATAAATTGTAGAGAAAAACAAAACAGCTTCACTAGAATGTGACATTGTTTGAAATTTGTTACCTGGAGGTATTTTACACACTGTTGCTGGATGCCAACCGTACCGCTGGTTGCAGTTTGGACTTTGGACAAAGATGGCGCTATCACTCAGGCACTCTGCAAACACCTCTCCTCCAATGTAGTAAAGCCTAACACCTCTTCCTGTCAAAACGAGTGACACAAAAAGGTAAGAGATAAAAGGAACATCTGACTAATAGTAATGTAATTGTTTTAATTTTTAAAAAGTCTAGCCTTTCAACTTCCTCTTGTCTCTATGGAGATGTTGTTGCTCTGCCTGGAATGTTTCACAGTATGGCATTAAACTTAAACAACTAGTCCAAGATCAAATTAGTGGATAGGTGATCTTGTTCACAATAAGTTGATCCAAGTATTTTTGGCAATAAACATACCCCACTGAGATAGACAAATTTAATGCCATACTGTGGAACATTCTAGGCAAAGCAGTTCCATGATGCAGCTACAAGTCCAAGATTTTAAGCAACTAATTAATACCAAGATGTTAAGCCCAAAACTATAAATTTTGTTCAATCACGTTTGCACTCCCCCATTAGCTTTTTTTTTTACTATGAAGACTGTCAACCTATTGAAACTTTGCAGTGACATCACGCTGGAGAGTCCTGCATGTATGTCTATGGCAGAATGTTTAGCAGTTACCATAGTGACAGAATGCACAAAAAAATACAAAATGGATTTAAGACAACACATTTTCAGGAGCCTAGGCTCAAAAGTTATGCTTAGAAGTTTGATTTTGAGCAAAAAGGGGAAGAGTGAGAAACTAAAAACTGCACAAAACAAAACTCCAGTTCAGTCAAATTGTGATAAAACAAAGATCAGATTACAGTCTAACTTGAGTAACAGAGCTTCAGACAGAGCAGTGCTTTCAGTTAGCATCACACACCCAGAGAATGTTAATGACATCAGCTGCAATATACGAATTGTAAAAGTATAAAAAGTATACAGAAAACCATACTACAACTACGGCTGTACCAAAAGCAAAACCCTTACAGAGAAAGAGTATAAAAACAAATTCAAAAAAAGTTTAAAATTTACAATCCTCTAATTTATGGCCAGACTTATAAAAGGTGGAGGTAATGACAGGTGGAGGAGGTGGCTGACCTATGTGTCTCCTGGTCATCTCCACCGTGGCGTTCCTGTTGACATTGGAGAGAAGGCCCAGACAGAAGCGCTCAGAGTTGGAGGGGTCCGTGAAGCCGTCCACGGTGAGCGAGGGCTGCGAGGCGTGGAACGTCTCCCCCACGCGCTGGTTCAGCTCGTAGTATGCTATCGAACACCAGAAAGCCGGCTCCGAGTAGGTCACCGGCTGGAGGTCTGGAGAACAAAAACAGGATCATTTGGCGACATTATTTTCAGATCAAGCCTTTCTAAAACTGACAGCCTCTCCAGCTCCTTCCAAGTAGCTCGCCAAGGGTTTTCTGAATTAAACATATTGTGCTGAATAACTCTGAATACATCTGATGAATTAAATGCCTCTTACCACTGTCAGTGTATAATTTTGATGCCTAATGTTGTGCACTAATGAATGGTTAATGGATTATGTTTTATAGGCATCAAACTGTACCCCATCTAAGGCTTGCCATTAATCTCAATTTCTTGTGACTGCTAAAATAAGTAGCTCTCTGGCTTTTTCTTTTGTAAAGATAGCTCACATATTATGGTTTCGTTTTTGACGCTACGAATCACCCCCTCCCTTTACTTCTCGCGTCACTCTCCCTTCAGAGCGCTATCACAACACAATCAGCATGTATTCTGCCGATGGAAGCTTTTTGTATTTTGTATCATACTTGTGAATATTTACGGAAAATGGATAGGACCGTATTGTTAACCAGAATGAGTGTTTGAATAGGGCTTGAGAGAGATCGATAGATTACTCAAACATGCATGGATGACATCTTTATGCATGTTTTTGTGTAATAATTTAACCCAACAAAAGCCAAATTGATATTATAGCATTAGTAAAATGCTCTGTAATATCTGAATGGCACCCAATTTGTCAGAAAACCGGAATGATTTTTAGTGGAGTTTTGGAAAATCTCGGCAATTACAAAAATAAAAAAAAAGTTTCTGCTTGAATGTTTAGCATCATACCTATCACTGTTACCCATGCCACCTTGATAGCAGCTATTTAAAAAAAGTTGTGGATCTGAACGGATGAGTGGATCTGTACAAGATGGATTTCTGTGTGTTCAGAAACTCAAATCTCGTGACAGTAACAGTAACTAGTTCCTCTTCAAAATAACAAATAAAAAAACATAATATTTAGAAATGGTCTGGTATTTATCTGAGATGCAATACAATTTTATGATGACCCTGATCCTTTTGTTGTTCAGCCACCCCTTTAACTTCATTGCACTTCCATTTCCATTTCATCTCAGGAGTCTGTTTAAAAAAAGACTTGAAGTACTACAGAAAACATGCACATTACTGATACCAATATTAACACCAATATACAGGCTATCTTTACACCATAACTCACCCAACAAAGGTTTTCGTGTGTGTTCTTACCCATGCTATGATTGACAGGAGAAAGAGTGCTTGGGGACAGTTCTGCTGGAGAACCTGAGAGGAACAAAACAATATTTATTCAGAATTATCAGTCACATGATCAAATCTTATCGTGCTAGTTAAAGGCCCATATTACGGATTCCTCATCAAAAACATACCTGGAGTTGTGTTTTGTTTCATTCACACATGTTTAACACACAAACCCTGCATATTTAGTCTGAATTCTTCTCTTAAACTGAAAACACTCACTCCACTTTGAGGATTTTGAGCATTTGAGATGGACACAGACTAATAATGCAGGATTACTGAAACATCTGTGAATGAAACAAAACACATTTTGGGTTCATTTTTGATGAGGTAACACCATTCTAACTTCTCACAGCTCAAAGCTCACAGGAGTCTATATCGCATAATATAGGACCTTTAATTAGTAAACATAAAAAAAGTACTCCATGTTATAGTTTGGGTTTGTTAGTTGTGGGTTAGTAGACCATAACAAAAATGAGGAGATTAGGTTTGAAAAAAAAAGGCAGAATTGAAGACAATGCGGTTTTCAAGTACACAAAAGGAGTGATTGTCAGTCTGTTATAAGGACACTAAGCTAAGGAACAAGGGAACAAGGAGATAGGACGCAGGAGGAAGGAAGCAGGAGCTAGTCTAGAATACCTGTGTCCATACTTTGATTCATCTGCTGATCACTGGCCTCTCCATCCTCACTGATGTATCCGGGGGGAGGCGTTTCTGGACAAACAAAAAAACCACACATAAAAAAAATAAATAAATCACCCACTAAAAATAAAAACATCTGAAATTCCCAGGATGTAACAATATCAGACACTTTTTTCTTTCCTACCACAATGTCATCAAATCTCTTGTCTGCAGTCTGGTTTAGCTGCATGTTTCACTGACCTGGTATGTAGTTGCTCGGGGGTTCAATTCCTGCGGGGAAATTTGTGTTCTCAGGGATGGAGTGAGTGTAGTCGTCCAGAGGGGGGCGCTCAGTCAGGATCTCTGCCTGGTGCCTGGGCACTAGAACAGCAGGCAGCACTGGAAAGTACAGGAACAGGAGTTAGGAATTGTAAGCGGATACATAAAAAATTAGAGTGGCAACTTAAGTTAATTCCAATATGTGGTATATGATAGTGGAGTCAAATGCTTTGACCCAAGACATTAGCAGCAGTGATGCTTGGTCTCACCTGGGGTCTCCACCCTCTGGTAGTGGTAAGGGTTGATGCAAACCTCATCTTTCTTCAGGTGGAAGGAGTACTCACAGGCCTCGATGGCCCTGAGCTCGTGGTGACTGTGCAGGTCAGGCCACCTCCACAGACGGCAGTAGATCACATGAGGAGGGGTCTTTCTGTGGGACACCTGGAGAAGTCCATCTAGGGATCTGGTTCAATCACAATCACAACATTATATTAGTTACTTAAAAAGGGAATTAATTGTAGTCAACATAACATACAGCTCACCAGTGCACTCTTTCACTATATATACCAAATAGAGTCAAATTGGCAACTTGAATGTCACCCCTATACAAGGGGTCCCCAACTGGTGGACCTTGGTAAATAGCAGTAGTAACAGTAGTAAGAAACAGCACATATCAGTACTCACCTGGTTTGGTCAGGGTAGCTGTACAAGCCTGACGTGTCCCACTGCTCTATCGTATTTGGTGTGCTCAGGCCCCATATTTCAGAGCAATTACTGTGAACAGAGAAACAACAGCAGGGTCAGAACTGAATATGAAAAAACAACACACAATTTCCTTCACAAACTTACTCCGCATAAAGACTAGTTTAGATCTGTACAAACATGTTCTAAAATGTGATTCTTACAATTTGTCAGTTCATGTATCAGTTAGTCTCTGTCAGTTCTTCTGAATGTGTTTAGACTGTGATATTTTCCCCAAATCTGTCAGTCTGTCAATCTATATACTTATTGTTCAATAAAGTGAAACAAATGCAGGCAAAGCTAAAGATAAACCAGAACTAGTTCTGTGTTTACGCTAGCTCTTGTCACATCTCAAAGCACCAAAGACTTCAAATTATTAGATGTCTGTTTGTGGATCGCTAAGATCTGTCGAATTCTTAAAGGTGCATTTTGTAAATTTTCTGGTGGAGGGTCTGTCAAATGCTTGTCTCCATAGAAATGTTATTGCTTTGTCTGGAATGTTTCACAGTATGGTATTAAACCTTTCTATCATCATGGAGACCAAACCAGACCAAGTTACATGTCAGATCTGTGGAGAGGCAACCCTGCTCACAGTATTTTTGAGCTATAAAACCACCCATAATTGAATAAATAAGTTAAGGTTGAGCTGTTTCATGTCATACTGTGGAATATTCCAGGAAGAGTAATGACATATCCATGGAAACAATTAGGTGACGAACCATCCAAACCAAAAAAAGTCACACAGTGCACCTTTAAGAGTATAATTTGGATACAATTTGGATTTGATTATTAAGAAAACATGAGAGTTATGGCAGACATTTTAAATCTATATAAGTGACAAAATGGTGTACCTGCCCTGGCGTGTAATCACTTGGGAGGAACCCGCAGTGATCTTACAATTAATCCTGAATTTGAGAGCAATAATTATGTATTAAGCAATAATTAAACCTGTC
Source organism: Boleophthalmus pectinirostris (assembly GCF_026225935.1). Taxonomy (NCBI): domain Eukaryota; kingdom Metazoa; phylum Chordata; class Actinopteri; order Gobiiformes; family Gobiidae; genus Boleophthalmus; species Boleophthalmus pectinirostris. The sequence goes on along the minus strand of NW_026571353.1, from coordinate 7,779,588 downwards.
TCAATCACTTTTTCAGACTATAATCATTCTGAGAGCCACTTCTGAGGCAATAAACAGGTCTACAGACATGCAAGTATTCTCAAACACAATGTTCCCTTTCAACAGTGAGTTAATTTAGTCCAGGATGAAATGTGATAAGGAGGACATCTTTTACAACCCCTGAAACTAATACAGCAAATTAAGATGGGTTGGCTGTATATTTTTTAAGGCAAATAGTGTTGTTATAGTGAAAAGTGCAGAAACAATTTACACTATTTAAGGAATTTTAGAATATTTAAAAAGGTGCACTGTGTAACTTTTCTGGTGGAGGGTACATCGCCAGTTTTTCTCCATGCCGATGTTGCCTGGAATGACCCATAGCACGGAATTACACTTATTTATCTGCTGTAGGGCCAAGTTACATGTCATATCTGTGGAGAGGCGAACCCACTCACAGTAAGAACTCAAGTTAAGTCAATAAAAACCCGTGTTATCGAGTAAATGCAAGATGGAAATGCTTAATGCCATACCGTGATATTCCAGACAAAACAACATCTCCATGGAAAAAGCAGATGGCAGACACCTCATCAGAAAATTTACACAGTGCATCATTAAGACATTTTTCTGGTAGTTAAAACCTTCATTTACCAAAAAGATGTTGCAATTTCTTTTTATTTGTCTAATCATCATTATTGTGTAATTTGGTAACATTATGGCTGCCAGATAACAGTTATGGAATTACCTCTCTACGTACGTCACATCTGCAGCTAAACTTTGCCAAAATCAAAAAACTACGGGGAAAAAACTAAGCAAGATTTGTAGTGAAATCGTAAATGTAATTATTAGGGATGGGACGAGACACAATTTCCACAAGGCAAGACAAGACATGACATTAGGTCCACGAGAACGAGACAAGATGAGTTTTTTACATATTTTTGACATATAAATAGTCCGATTTAATTCCCCAAGTTCGCAGTTGAATTTGTATTTACTTTGTTGAATATTTTCGTTGTCATTATAGCAGTGATTTTTTGAACAACAGCTTCTCAAAAGATGCAGCTCACCAGCACTTACCCCTTTTTTGTCCAATCCAAATGGGAAATTTTCTAATGTGTGTACAATCTTGTGGCAATTTTGTCTCATGAGATTTTGTCCCATCCTTAATAATTATTTCGACCACGTTCTGGTGTAATAAAATACATAAGGCAGGTAGACTACTTAAGATAAAACTGCCTAGGGTGTTCACTGTAATGGCACAATTTCAGTATGCAATCTGATATGGTCATTTTCATAAACGCAAAACATCCCGAGAAATTCCAGACCAAACTGAAATCATTGTATGTTGATGTAATGAACTGAATTCCTGAAAATCTACCATGTTGGAAGTTAACAAAGGTAGCATGAGGTCCACGTAAGTGCCATGGGTTGTGTACATGTTGTTTTGAGCAAATTAGCCATCTGCTTCAATTTAGCGCAGCATGGTTTGCATCTACTACTACTAGACTTCCTGTAGCATGCCATTATTTGTATGATTTCTCCTGATGCATGGAAAAGGAAAGGTCAACAGCTGAAAAGGTTCTACACAACACTGGCACAAACCTGTAACAGCATTGTGTAACTTTTCTGGTGGACAGTCTGTCAAATTCTTTTCTCCACGGAGATGTTATTCCTTTATCTGGAATATTTTGCAGTGTAGTATCAAAACTTTATATCATCATGAAGACCAAACCAGACCAAGTTACAGGTCAGATCTGTGGAAAGGCAACCCCATTCACAGTCAGAATGCCTGTTTTTCTGGGTATTTTTGAGCTATAAAACCACGTGTAATTGAATAAATGTAAGATAGAGCTGTTTAATGTCATACTGTGGAACATTCCAGGCAGAGCAATAACATATCTATAGAAACAAGCAGCTGACGGACCCCAAACCAAAAAGTCACCTAGTGCACCTTTAAATTCACTGTTCTCACAATTTAAAAAATGCAATAATTATATTTCATATAATTTTGTGGTTAATAATACATAACACTTGTATATCATTTTTCAAGATATTCAAAGACGCTTTACATGAAAAGACAAACAAAGGCAAACAAAAGGAATAAGAACAAATAAGAAGAAAGTTTAATATAATAGTTAATTTTTTTGTTGTTACTTTCATTTCTATTATGATTTCACTTATGTTATATGTTCCATTGTATATAAATGTAAATCTTTACTTGCCCAAAATAAATGCATAAATAAAAAAAAAAAAATTAAAAAATAATTTTAGAGAAATCGCAACATATCATCCATTGTTTTAGTATCGGGATATATCGAATTGTGGGACAAGATTCAATTTCCATGAGATGAGAAACGACAAGATTGTGACATTCTTTAGAATAAATAAATTGTACAATCCAGCTCCCAATTTTTGATGTACTTTATTTAATATTGCCACTCTCATCGTAAGAGTGCTTTTTAGGACTACAGCTTCTCATAAAATGTAACTCACCAGTACATAACTCCATTTTGTATCCAATCCAAACGTAAAAACATGGGGAAAAAAATCTCACAAGATCATTTTCAGCATGTGTGCACAATCCCGTGGGAATTTTGTCTCACGAGATTTTGTTCCATCCCTAATATGTATCGTATCATCAAACTCAAGGCAATGCACACCCCTATTTATTACTCATAGCCCTAGTGTGCAATTACTATTTACCATTATGCTGATTCAGAACTACAGAAAATAGCAGTCTACACTCTGCACCTTTTGTTAAATACTTAAGTCCTCCAAGTTTGTGGCACATTTGTGGTACAGTGTATTGTTTACATGGGGAACTGTCCACTACATCTAATCCATGTTTGTTCTTATCTACAGGTGGCAATCAGGGACGACCACAGCGCACCACTTGGGGATACTTCTCCATATCTACAGGTAAGTTCAAGGTCAGGAGTATTTAGCAGGGAGGTCTGCCCACAATCATTCTGCTGTTTAATTGTGGCATTCGTGATATGGTTTAAAAATATTTGCCACTTTGGATATGGTTGGTTAAATTTGTGGCACTTGATTATGGTAAGTTTCAGTATTTTCTGCACCACTTAGGGATACTTCTCCATATCTATAGGCAAGTTCGAAACCTACATAGCAAGTAGGTCTGTCCACTTTTCATTCAATAAATTCATAATGGAACAATCATTCTGCCATTTACTTATAACATTTGTGATATGGTTTAAAGATCTTTGCTTCTTTGGTTATGGTTGGTTGATTACTGCAGTAATGTGATATTTTATATACCGCACTTAAAGGGTCATTATGTAACTTTTCTGGTGGAGGGTCTGTCAAATGCTTTTCTCCATGGAGTTGTTATTGCTTTATCTGGAAAGTTTCACAGTATGGTATTAAAACGTTCTATTTTCATGACAACGTCACTGTCTGTGACGAGGTAACCACACTCACAGTCAAAATGCCTGTTTTTGTAGATATTTTTGAGCTATAAAACCTGTGATTGAAGAATTGTAAAGTGGAGCTGTTTAATATACTGTGGAACATCCCAGGCAGAGCAATGACATCTCCATGGAAACAAGTTTGTGGTGTACCTCCAACCAGAAAAGTAGGAGGAGGATTAGCTTAGTGAGTGCATGGTTAGATTACTGCATTTTCTTTCCTTAGCCTGAATTCACAATATACAGTACTAACTCATACAGACCAACTGAACAAAAACAGAATTTGGGAAAAGAAGTAATTAATTAGATGTCCTACTGCCTATGTAAAGGTGCACAGTGTAACTTTTTTGGTTGAGGGTCTGTCACCTGTTTGTTTCTATGAATATGTAATTGCTCTGCCTCGAATGTTCCACAGTACAACATTAAACAGCACTACCTTACATTTATTCAATTACAGGTGGTTTTACAGCTCAAAAATACCTTGAAATACAGGCATTCTGACAGAGAGTGGGGTTGCCTCTCCACAGATTTGACCTGTAACTTAGTCTAGTTTGGGCTCCATGAAGATAGAAATGTTTAATACCATACTGTGAAACATTCCAGACAAAGCAGCAACATCTCTATGGAGACAAGCATTTAACAGACACCCCACCAGAAAAGTTACATAATGCACCTTTAACATTTTAGGTTTTACTGAAACTCCAAGAAAAGGAGCAACTATTGGGAGCTTTCTAACACCTATTTGCACTAAACATCTAAATTTACCTGGGAATGGTGACACATTTGGTGTTGCAGTTCTGCGTGGCAATGGCCTTCTCCAGTTCGTCCAGCTGTCCCGTCTTCTTCAGCTTCTTCACCAGGATCTTGACGGCCTTCTCACACCATTTGTCCTCCTGACCATTCTGCTCCCCTCCACCAGCTCCGCCCGGGCCGCTGGACATCTTCTTCCACCCCAGCAGCCTCTTCACGACTGGAGGGGTGAACGGCAAGATGGAGGACATGTCTTCTCAAATGATGTCCAAGCTTGCTCAGGTGAAGGAGGAGTGATGCTTAAAAAAAAGCTCTGGGCCCTTGCTTTGAGGGGCCCGTCTACGTCTCAGAGGGTCACAGTGTGGAAGCCAGGGTTAGGAGGGACTCACTGTATACCTGAAGGAAGAGTGATGAACAGATTTAGTTAAAAGTTTAAAGCAACTATAGTGGACACTGCATAGTAGTAGTAGTAGTAGTAGTGGTAGTAGTGGTAGTAGTAGTAGTAGTAGTAGTAGTATTAATAGTAATAGTAGTAGTAACAGTAGCAGTTAGTGGTTTGGTTATCAAAAAGCAGGAAGCTAATCTCAAAATTAGTCAAGGCCTGATTTAATTTTGAGTAAAATTAATGCAATAAAATTGAAATAATGTTTCCAAAACAATATTTTCAACTTAATTACAACTTCAATTCATAATTACATTTCAAACTCAATTTGATACTAACAGAAAGGCTAACAAAGTAATCTCTTTTTTACTATGCTTACTAACCTGTGGGCTTTCATATCAGAACTAGAGTGTGATATGATAGAACTTTTATTTGTCTCACAATGGGGAAATTCAAGTGATCCATTGAGTTTAAGGACAGCAACTAGGCACTCAGAAATCATGATAAATGAATATAGATCAAGCCTAAGACCAAAACAAATCACGAAGTCTTATTTTGTCCCATTTAATGTGTTTTTCCTGTTTTTAAGACTTGCTCAAATGAGTATATAGTTTCACATATCTACCAACCTGTTGCCTTTTTTGAGTTTGAAAATCTTGATTGGCCAATCACTGCTTTTACTTAGAAGCCTCACAAGTTGCAGCATATTCACTTACAAAGACAAATGTCTGAGGTAAGTCTGACCATAATGAATTACTCCAACAAGTGGGAGCTGTCAAACATGTCAGGACCCTGTTATTATGTTGTGACACAGGCCTGCAGCACTTCAGTGACAAATGGACATTTGAACACTTCTTTTTCCATCTTTTTGTTACTCCTGCAGACCAATTTTAACTTACTTACATGTAGTTTTTATTTATACATTTACATGTTTTTACATGACACCGTAGTGCAAAAGCAACATGGAGAATATTTGATATCCATTATATTTTTGCATTGCCAAATTATTTTATCCTGGCCAGTGCACGGCTTACTTATTTGTAACTATAAATGCTATCCCCCTAGGGTTCAAGAAATAGTAGATAGTCTTTCTGATTCTAGCTCTGATTACCACCAACAGGCCGGGTGCTAGCTACAACAGTGGGGCTTTTTACCCTCAATCCTACTATTTTACCGGTGCTGGTCTGTTGCAACTACAGACGGCCACAAAAGAAGATAAATAACAAGACTGTGTACAATCGGAGGTATAGTTTTGGTCATTTTAAGAGCAGTGGAAGCGATACAAGGAGGGGTCATCAAGCGGCTAGTCCAGCTAAAATGGCGTTAGCTTGGGCTCGAAATTCCAGGCATTTCGCTCGGGGGCGGGGCTTAACGTCCTATGTCATTCGCTCAGTTGTTGATCATTACGTAACTTTAGAAAACTCTAAACATGATCAAGTAGATTGTCACGAGCATTAGATTAAGTTATTACGGAAGTGCAAGGCTATTTTTAATGGCAAATTAATTCACCTCAGGACAAAAGCTATAATTTAATGTCACTGTCTAAGACTATGTTCTATTGTTAATAGAGTATAATAATAAAAAATCAAAGTTCTACCACACCTTGCTGAATAACGTATTAATGAAACTAAAAGGCGTTTGTTGTATATGATTATGATGGCAATTATTTGTATTATTAGGCTATACAAACAGTGGGTTCTGGGGTTTAATCAGTAACTGAAAATACCAGGTTCAACATTTGTGAATTTACCTTTTGGATATTTCATGGTTAAGTACAATGTAAACAACGGGGAAATTTGGCCCTTACCCTTCATCTGAGACTATAATCTATAATCTGAAAACCACCAAGATATTAAGGATGCAATACAGACAACTGAAGAAATTCAAAGTCCTAAATAAAACATAACCCCAACTGAAGTGGTTTGTCCATTGTCCAAAACAATGTTTATGTTTTATCAAAGGGTTAGACAATGTGGTCACTGAATGTTACTTACAAAAACATATACTTTTAATGTCTTTACAACAAATGTTAGAAATGTCATTTGGGGGAAATATTATCTGCGATTTATTTATGAGCAATAGATTTTTAAACAATATAAGGAGAAAAAATTGCTGCTGAATAGACCATCCAGCTGATTTTTATTTCAATTTTTTTCTTTTTTTGAATTGACTGAGAAACTTTGACACTAGAAGGCCATCAGAGTCTTCTGTATAAATTGAAAGAAAAAGAAAAAAAACATAATTACTGTCTTGAATTTAGAAGCGATATAAATATCACAAAACAAATCACGAATGTTTACCAGTGGCCGTGATTAGCACGCCCACCGCGAACGAAATGCCTGGGTTTTTGCGAGTCCCGAGTTAGCTCCAGCTTGTTATCAAAATCCTTTTGTTGTGATCCACGAAAAACCTCCAGCGCGCATTTGACAGATCGGGCTCCTTCACCACGCATTGGCAGCTTGTCTATTCACACCAGTACATAGATGAACAGAAAATATATGTTAAATCGTTGTGAAAGTGTAAGCAGGAGCGGGTTATTTGAATGCGATTGTGAGTTTTAGGTGCAGAAACGAGTTAGCATCTCGGACTTCTAAGCAGGCTCCCGCTGGCTAACGAGGCTAACATGCAAAACAACATGATCAAAAGTCGTGGAAAAGAGGAGTGCGTTTCGATATTTACCGTATTTACGTGCTCATAAACTCCACCTTTTCATAGGCACGATGCAGCCCGTTCTGTGATTCCCATAAAAGTGAGTAGATTGTTTTGAATCACGGATAATTTTGACAAGGCTCTTCTCAAGTTGCTACAGGAGCTAGTTAGCTGTAGGTTTGGTAGACCGGAACAAAACAACAAACGTGCTGCCTACGTAGAAACTCTTGACTCCGCCCACATTTCAAAGTATTAATTATTTTCTGACAAAACCTATCAAATTAATATTTTACAATTTTCCAGCAATGTTGTGCCAATTGTTAAATAATCTTCTCTCATCTAAATGTAATATTATTTCCAAATTGTTATTATTAACCTAAAATTTTGGCCTTTCAAATGTTCCCTTTTTTTCATTTTTTTCCAGCCTTCTTATTATTTTAAATCAGGGTTCTCCATCCAGTAGCTCAGAAACTACCAGTAGCTCTTCACCCCATTCCAAGAAGCTCCCCAAGGGACTTCTGAACTTTACATATTATGTTGAGTATGTAAAATGTAATGAATTATTTTGATGCCTAACTTTTTGCTCTAATAAATGGATAATGGTTTATGTTTTCTAGGTATCTAACTGTTCCCATTCAAGGTTGTAGATCTTATATTTACTCAGTTTCTTGTAACCGCTAAAATAAGTAGCTCTTTGGCATTATCGTTTTTGTAGCTCCACGGAGGAAAAGGTTTGGCGAACTCTGCTTTAAATTTTGTTTAAATATTGAGCTGGACTGCAGTTAATAATTCAGAATTTATCTAAACTGTCAAAATGCAGATGTTTTGAAAAGACACACAATTAATATGGTATTTTTGGACCTAACCAAATCATGTAGGTCTTTGTGTTCTTTTTTATTTTTCTATTTTTAAATCCAAAATTTAAATCAAATAGCAACCACATTATCCTTTTACGCTAAAGAAAATGTTGACAGGCCATTCTAAATAGACCCTTAGCCCCTCCCACTCATGTGTCAATCAATCAACCTGCATTGGAGTCACCTGTTACCTTATAAGTTCCTTTAGCAGCAGGTTAGTCCCTTTTGGTTTGTTTTATTTTTATTTGTAGCTATGAGATTAGTTTGTTTAATTTCTTTAGCCTTATTACAGCAATCAGGGCTGTTACAAGGTGAGACAAGTGGTTTAAAACTTGCCTTACTGTTTGTCCTGTGTTTCCAAATACTTTGTTATTCACCAAACACTATTTAACATAAAGTATCTTGCTATATGCAGTTATTTCTTCTGGGACGGCTCCATTGAAGTGTGGCAGAGGGTCCCAAGCCTGTGCCGATGGTTCAGAATGCATTTTATACAGCCATGTGTGTGATGGAGAGCCAGACTGCGAAGACGAATCTGATGAGGAAAACTGTGCTTCGGATTGTACTGAAGGTAACTGCAATTTTTACTGTATGGATTCAATGAAAATTTCAGGATTTAAAAAAATTCTTGACAAAACTAATATTCTATATAGAAATACTAGAGGATTGTCAAAAGCACTATCGGTCAGCCACTTCCTGTCTCTCTGAGCTTCTGTCTGTCCATCTTCCCAGTAGAACCTTGATCAGCAGACCAGATAAATTTAGATCTTCCAAGGTCCCAGTTAAAAACTAGAGGGCACTTGGCTTTCGCTGTAGTTCGTCTCAGACCCTGGAACAGTCTTCCTCTGGGTATTAGAATAGCCCAATAATTTAAAAACTTTGTTGAAAACTCATTCATATGCACTGGCTTTTAACACAAGCTGAGCGGAACATTTGTATTGTTGTTTTATTGTTTTTGTATGCATTAGATTTGCACCTTTGAATTGCCTTTGTACAGCACTTTGGACAGCTGTGGTAGTTTTTAAAATGTGCTTTATAAATAAACTACACTTGACACTATTCACAAATAGTATTAAAAAAGAACACGATGAAACTTTAACTGAAATATTGATACATACACTTGGACTTAGACAAAGTTTATTGATCTACAAGGGAAATTACTTGGACACAGGAGCTCGTATATCACCAATATAGAATAGTAACAAAGAGCCAAAAATATAAAATAGTCTAAATAAGCAGCAAAAATAGCAAGGCATAGTTGTATAAATGTATATGCACAAGTAAAAAATATGTATATGTACAAGTTAAAATAAAATAAAATGGAATAAAAAACACAATACACAAGAACCAAGATTAAGAAAAGTTGATTTCTCAGTGTTTATCAAGCTTCAAAACAACGGATTAACTGTGATAATCTGTGTGAAAAGAGGGGTGGAAAAAATGGGACTAAATATTTATTATTGGTATAATTCTAGCCCAGTTCCAGTGCGCTCACGGGAGGAAGTGTATCGATAAAGAGCAGGTGTGTGATGGAGAGTCCCAGTGCCAGGACCGGTCAGATGAGCTGCACTGTACAGCCACGAGTGACGGCTGTGTTCACCACTGTGACAACAAGAGCCGCTGTCTGCCTGCCAACTTCCTGTGTGACGGGGAGAGGGACTGCCTGGATGGGACCGATGAGGCAGCGTGTGGTAGTGTTTCAATGCTTGTGTTTGTATTTCTGTTATGCTAGACTTTATACCGATGTTAAAGATGCATTGTGTAACTTTTCCGGTAGAGGGACAGTCATCTTTTTATATAAATTTCATTAATGACACAGAACACATGCTGCCTTTTCTCATCCAGTAATAATCTTCCTTTTAACTGTATTTCAGTTTTGTATTTTTCTATTTTCACTCCCCCTTTCAGAGGATCAAGATGAAGAAACCGAAGACAAAAATATTATAACTGTATCTGCACCTCTGAGCTGCCCTCTAGCGTCCAAACCATGTAAAGACAACTCTGAGTGCGTCTCCTATAACCACGTTTGTGATGGGGAGGAGGACTGCAGGGACGGGTCAGATGAGGAAGACTGCCAATCAGAATGTTCTAAAGGTGAACACGTGCAGTGCGGTGGTTCTTGGGTTACAAATTTGACAATACTCAAGTGATATTTAGACAAACTTTTTTTTCTGTGTGACTAAAATGATGACAAGACTCGACTGAGAGCTTTACAGAAAAATATGATCAAACAATCACACAATAAATATCCAAAACCTATGTGTTCTATAAATGTATGTATGACACAAAATGACATGGATAAATGCGTAGATAAATAAGTACATAGATGTATTAAAGTAAAATAACTTGAGCAGCCAAAAAGCCATTAGACTCCTTTCCTTCACAGGAAAACTAAAATGGAAAGGAAAAAGGAAATCTTATTCAAGTAGAAATTCACACCAATTAATGTCAAGGCAGTCCATTGTCATTTTAAAAACAAAAACGAGACAACAATGTAAAATGGCCTTGTACAAATTCTCCTTTCAATGTTGATTGTCTAGCCCACTACCGTGATACTAGTCCAGACTGTACAGAATATGCTGGAATGATAAATTAAACACCTTTATCTAACTGATAACTCTGTCCTGTCAATCATCACTTCATCTTTGCACTGTTTTCTTTACGACCTTTTGTATATAACTGAGATATATATATTTTTAAATTTTATTTTTACATGAAGATTTTTATAATTGTGCCTTGTCTGACACCAGTCTCTTTACTATTTTTGAATTTATTATTACCATTTATATTTTTCCTATTTGCCATTATAATATATTGTGATGTGTGAGCTATTGCGGCAAAGTAATTTCCCTTGTAGATCAATAAAGTTTGTCGCGGTCTATCCATCTTCTTGTTAGTGGGCATTTTCTTAATCAAATGCTGTCCATCATACCACTTGTCTATTTGTAACATTTTCTGTGCTTATTGCAGATCAGTTTCAGTGTGGGCACGGGCGCAAGTGCATAGATCAGGCTCAGGTGTGTGACGGGGTCCCTCAGTGCCAGGACCGCTCAGATGAACTGGACTGCTCCGGGCTGGTGGAGGGCTGCGCTCACCAGTGTGATGCCCGCAGCCGCTGCGTGCCCTCCAGCTTCCTCTGCGACGGAGAGAGGGACTGCAAGGACGGAACTGATGAACTCAACTGTGGTATGGGGATTTTTAAGATTAAAGGGCCCATATTATGCTATTTTCTGAGTTATGTTGTAATGTTCTTTCCTTATCAAACATACCTGGAGTTTTGTTTCACTCACATGTTTAACACACAAACCCTGCATATTTAGGCAGGGTTTGACCCCCGCTCAGTCAGAATGGCATTTTTGAGCTGTAAAACCACCTATGATTTAGTAAATGTATGCAGGAAGGTAAAGCTGTTTAATGTCATACTGTGGAACGGTAGTGTAGCTGCACAAGGCCCTGGTGCAAGTATTCAATCCACACAATCTCAACCCATCCCTGTGCAACAAACCTAAATCCTCTATATATAGATATAGTATAATTTACATTTGTGTACGTGTCCTGTATGTTGACAGTTGTTTAGAGTCTGTACTGGGAGGGTGGCCAATCCTAGCCTGGGATGGGCCCTCAAAGCTCTGTGGGCCCTGGTGTGTGGCACCGGCTGCACCATTAAATGCTATGCCAGTGCTGTGGAACATTCTAGGCAGAACAATGACACATCCATAAAAACAAGCAAATAATTGACCCCCAACCAAAAAGTTATATAGTGTACTTTTGAACAGAATATCATTTTAAAAAGCAACAAAAATAAATTAAAACTTTGGGGTTATATTTGACTTTACACATCTCCCAGTTGGTGAAGCGTGCAGCCACGATGAGTTCCGGTGCAGCAGTGGTCAGTGTGTGGCGGCCTCCATGCGCTGTGACGGCCACCCAGACTGTATCGACCAATCAGACGAGGACCTCTGCGCCAAGCCTCCTGTGTGCACCACCAAACAGCGCTGCCCCCAGAGCCGAGAGTGCCTTGTGCAAGAGTGGGTCTGTGATGGGGACCAGGACTGCAGAGATGGCACAGATGAGGAGGTTTGGGTGTTGAATCTAATGAAACAGAAAACTCACAAAGTTCTTGTAGATGTGTAAATGCAAGAAGTAACAACTTAAAAGTGACAAAATGCATACTCAGATGGCCGATTTTAAGGTTCTTTGTGATTCAAGCATGCGAGAGAGAATGAAATTTGTTCCTCGAGGCCCAGTGATGAAAAGAGATAACGGTAAATAAGCAATATTAAAGAGTACATTAAGAGCATTTAGAAGTTCCAATTGACAAGTACAAGCAAAACCTGTAATTGTTAGTCCAAAAGATATTTTTCATTTTTAGATTTAGTTTTGGCAAAAAGTCTTCATCAGATAATGTTCTTGCTTACCATACCGTTATCCAAAGCTAGAAAAAAGATCTGATGAAGGCTGTTTGTGGAAATGTTATTTAAAAAATTAAAAGCTTTTCGGCCATCTGAGTTTTTTTTTTTTTTTCACTTTTAGGGTATATAACTATGAACTTTTTTGCTTGTAATTTTAAGATGTTACCAGTTGATTTTAATTTGTTCTATTCTTAGAATTGCCCAGTGACTTCAGTGTCATGTGGAGAGTTTCAGTGGACCTGTAAATCCAAAACAAAGTGCATCCCTGCATCATGGAGGTGTGACGGTTCCAAAGACTGTGAAGACGGCAGTGATGAGATGGAATGTGAGACAAATTTAATAAAAATTAAGCCTGAAAATGTAAGCCCAATCAAAGAATTCTGTACATAAGTCTGCCTTACATGTAATAAGAAAAAAATTATACCTAACAACCCGAGTAAAGTTTGTTTTTAATTGGGATATAATTGGGATTTATTATCCCCCAAAAATATATATTTTACAGGCAGCAACATAATAATACATAATGACATCAGTAATTCAGTTTATAGTTGCGGTTCATTTGGTTATTTACACCGAGCTTCTATGTATTTCCAGGTGATGTGCTGAAATGCCCCTCTCATCAGTTCCAGTGCCGGACATGGGGCTGTCTAGACCCTGATCTGTTCTGCAACAATGTTAGAGACTGTGTGGATGGTTCAGATGAAGGAGGGAGCTGTGGGGTCAAATGCACAGAAGAGGACCGCCGTGGCTGCTCCCAGACCTGCGTCAGCACACCACAGGGACCCGTGAGTACAAAGACTTGCAAAATGGTCAATTTACCATTTTGAATTCAAGTTATGATGGCACTTAATTTGGTGGTGATAATGAAAAGTACAGTTTTGGTTTGGTACTAATGTATTTTTATTTACATGCTAGTTGAGTTAAATGTTTGTTTACTTTACAGGTACCTGAACCAATTTAACAACTTGTATTCAATTTCAACTGAACAAGTATAGCAAATACAAAATACTAGGTGTGCATCCACTGGATTCACTATTACTATACCACAAATCCAGAAATAATTTGATCAGTAATTGAATATATACCGATGGATATTGTTTAAAATTTAGTATAACACACTGAATGCTCTTGTAGCGTTGCAGTTGTTCTGAAGGATACAGACTCCTGGAGGATGGAGTGACCTGTGAGGATGTGGATGAGTGTGAGGCCCGGACTCCTGTTTGCAGCCACATCTGCACTAATTTCCCCGGCTCCTTCACCTGTCACTGCCACCCAGGATATGTGATGGAGGCAAATAGGCAACACTGCAAGATCTCAGGTAAAATAAGCTGTAACATGTTTTTGTTTTGTGGAAATGGCAATAATATACAACAACTGTCCAACAACTGTACAACAACTCACCCATATGTAACAGATAACCCAATGTCCTGTCAAACATCATATCATCTTTGCACAGTTTTTCCTTACAACCTCTTGTATGTGGCTGATGTATTGTATTTATTATGTTACTATATTTCTATTTTTTGTACTTTATTTGTACATACACATTTATATAAGTATGCCTCATTTGACACCCGTCTGTTGCCATTTGATGTAGGGAGTATTATCTGTTACATAAGAGTGAGTTGTTGTACAGTTTCCATTTATGTTTTACTCTTTATTATATTATATTGTGATGTGTGAGCTGTGTGAACCAAATAATTTCCCTTGTGGATCAATAAAGTTTGTCAAAGTCTAATTTGATGTTCACTGTTCATTCCAGGTGAGCCACTGCTATTGTCATCTGTCTTGAGTGACCTGTTTGTGGTGGGGCTTCGTACTGGCAGTGTGGACGTGCTGGAGTCTTCTACCAAAAAGGCCATTCTTTCCGTGGACTATGACTGGAGAGAGCGCAGGGTCTACTGGGACAGCTTGGACTCTGACAGCATCAAGTGGTCTTCTCTGGACCACAAGGCCACTGGGACTCTCATCAAAGGTACCTAATAATGCACTTAAAGGTTCTATATTACACAACATTGACTCTTGTGAGCTTTAAGCCATGTTTATAATGCTGTTATCTCATCACAAACATACCTGGAGTTGTTTAGTTTCATTCACGTATGTTTGAGTAATCCTTTATTAGTCTGTCTAGATCACCAAAACTCAAAATGCTCCGTTCCACCTTGTTATCATGTTGTGGTAGTTTTCAAGTTAACAGCTCCTCTTTACTTTTTGTTCAGATTGTTCTGATTTGTTCAGATTGGCAATTCCAGGGCTAAAATAATCCAAATGATTCTAGTGAAGGTGTGCAGAGTTTAAAAATGACGTACTACCAGATGACATCACAAGGTAGAACAGAGTGTTTTCAGTCCGAAAGAAGAATTCAGCCTAAATATGCAGGATTTGTGTTAAAAGTGTGAATGAAACAAAACACAACTCCAGGTACATTATAACATACCAGTAGATCAGAAAATAATGTAATTTGCAACCTTTAATTTTGAAAGAACAAAGTCCACAATTTTTTTATTTTTTTTTTCTGAGGTGTTCGAGCTGATTCAGTGGCTGTGGACTGGCTCGGGAGGAACCTGTATTGGATTGATGGAGTAAAGAGTCAGATCTTTGCCATTCAGCTTCCATCAGCCACTGTGAAGAGTCCAGAATTCACAGTGATCCTGGACGAAGACCTGGACCAACCCAGATCTCTGGCTCTGCTCCCACAGAAAGGGTCTGTAGGATTTAAAGTGTCCAATACGTAACTTTCTGAAGGTTTATGTTATACTGTAGAACATTATAGCCCAAGGAACATTTCCATGAAAAACGAACAAGTGATGGTTGAAAAATTACATGCTGTGTATTTAAAGCTGCACTATGCAATAACATCTTCACAGAAAAAAAAAAGTTTTGAAATACCAAAGTTTACCAAAGTTTCATAGTGGCCCTTTAATTTAGACCATGGTTAGACCAGGTTTAACTGATTCCCTTGTCTTGGTTTAGACTTGATTCAGTACTGATTTACACTTACTCCTGGTTTAGAATTTTATACATTTTTTTGCCCTAGTAGCAGCATCTAAAAAACATTTCTGTCGGGATATGAAGTATGTATCACTCTCTAATTATTTATTTTAATATAAAATAAAAACTCACTTTGTTATTGGCGGGCCTATTCTATTGTGTTTTCTTTTTGACCAGGTTGATGTTCTGGACAGAGATTGGCTCCATGGTGAAGATCGAGCGTGCAGGGATGGACGGGTCAGAGAGGAGGGCTGTGGTGACCTCCAGTCTGGGGTGGCCTGTGGGAGTGGCCTTGGATTCAATCTCCAACAGAGTCTATTGGACCGACCAGCGCCTCCGGGCCATAGGGTCTGC
This sequence comes from Boleophthalmus pectinirostris, assembly GCF_026225935.1. Lineage (NCBI taxonomy): Eukaryota > Metazoa > Chordata > Actinopteri > Gobiiformes > Gobiidae > Boleophthalmus > Boleophthalmus pectinirostris. The sequence continues at coordinate 7,763,789 of NW_026571353.1, read as the reverse complement.
CACGCTGGACGGGGACGACATCCAGGTGTGTGTGCGTGCGCGCATGCGTGTGTGGGAAAAATAAATAAAAATTTAGAAGATGGAAGGTTTTAGAAATAACCTACAGCATAACTGTTAAATGCATCATTTGTCAAGGGCATATTTTTACTCACTAACATGAAATGAAAACAACATGAAAAGAAGTAATTACTAATATTACATATATTTTTGTAGGTATATATATATATATATATATATATATACTCTGATATAAGTACATATTTTAGCCCTCTTTGATATTTTTATTTTATTATAAAAAAAAATAAAATAAATCAATACACGGAAGGAACGAGTGGAGGATAGAACAGTTTCCATTTTTCAATCCCAGGGCCCCAAACCAGATACGTCTGTACATGTCCCATGAAGCAATCCAACAAAATTGAACATTTTATAATGAAAAATGTTTTCGAGTTGACAAAAAATTTTTATGGATTTAGCTGACTAAATTTGCATTACTGTTTTGACGACTAACAATAAAAATACTTATTTTACTCAATCTTGGCTAAAAAATAATTTGGTCACCAGACTAAAACAAATTTGTTCAAATTAATACTGAATTTTAAATGTGCATTGTGTAAATTTTCTGGTGGAGGGTCCGTCAAATGCTTTTCTCCATGGAGATGTTACTGCTTTGTCTGGAATGTTTCACAGTATGACATTAAACTTTCCATCTACATGGAGACCAAACCAGACCAATTTACATGTCAGATCTGTGGAGATTTGACCCCGCTCAGTCAGAATGCCTGTTTTTCCTCTATTTTTGAGCAATAAAACCACCAGTAATTTAATAAATGTAAGGTAGAGCTGTTTAATGTCATATTGTGGAACATTCCAGGCATAGCAATGACATCTTCATAGAAACAAGCAGATGACTGACCCCTCCTCCAAACTAAAAGGTTACATAATGCACCTTGTTGTGCAATTTGTTGTGGTGGATGGTCAATTCCTTTTAAATGGACAAAATGTGGTGTTTCAAAGCTGATAAAAATAATGTAATGTGTTCATATTTAGATCCTACAGATGAAGGAGACCACAAACCCTTTCTCTTTAGCAGTCTTCAATGACATGCTGTACTGGTCTGAAACAAAGAGAAGAGTGGTGCAGGGAGCCAATAAAGTCACAGGCAAAAACAGACAAGTGCTTCTCAAGAGGCCCAGACAGCCTTTTGGAGTAAAGGTGAGTGAAATCAATCCTAACACCTGCCAAAATGAAATGGAAAAATGTTGCTTATAATTTGCGTTTTCCTCCAAATACTACTCTTATGTGATATGGTAACAGTATGCGATGAATACAAAAGTACAGAGACTAAACCTCGACAAATTAAAGGTGCACTGTAACTTTTCTGGTGCAGTGTACGCCATGGTAAATGGAAAATTGTAAATTTTTTATAGTGCTTTTCCATCTTCAATGCACTCAAAGCTCTTTACATCAAGGAGCCACTCGCCCATTCACACACACACACACTCTTACACCAATATACGCAGACACTAGGGGCGAAGTGGGTTAAAAGACTTGCCAAAGGACATGACCGCATTCACTTACGGGAGCTGAAATCGCACCGCCGACCTGTGGATCAGTGGACAAACGCTCTATCAACTGAGCTACTGTCGCCCTGGAGTACGCAGTCTTATTGTCTTCATGGAGATCTTTTGTTTGTTTTTGTGAATAAAGGTCCACACAGTATAGCATTAAACTTAGCTATTTCCATGGTAAATGTTCTCAATTTAAGTAATTTGAACTTGCCCAAAAATGAAAGTCTAAATGTCTCTTGCTAGGTAATGCACCCGCTGCTGCAGACCTCCACAGAAGAACCCTGTGAGGATAAAGGCTGCTCCCACCTGTGTGTGCTGGCCCCGGGCCCCAGAGCCGTGTGCAAGTGCCCCTCTGGCCTCCTGCTGTCTGAGGATGGACTCACCTGCTCCAGTTCAGTCAACACAGCCCTTCTCCTCATGCTGGCTCCTTCTACTGTCACTCAGGTCATTTTAGAAAGTGGTTTGTTTGTCTCAATAGAGATGTTCATTTTCATTTTAATTTCTTCACAGTATGGTATTAAACTAATCTGTTTTGCATTTATTCAACTACAGGTTATTTAATGCTCAAAAATATCTGAAAAACATCCATTCTTACAATGATTGGGGTTGCCTCTCTACAAATTTCTAACCTCTTATTTAGCTTGGAAGTCTCCATGGAGATTAAGTTTATGGCTATACTGTGGAACATTCTAGGCACATCTCCATGAAGACAAGCTGATGACAGACCCTCCAGACAAGTTATACAGTGAACCCTTTTAAATGTACAATGTTTTGTTTTTTTCCCCTAGATCTACCTACAGTCACGACACACCACAACGGGACTGAAGGACTGGCCTGAACACTCCGCTCTCCAACTCTCTGGCATCAACCAGGCAGCCATTTTGGATTACAGCTTCAAAGACAACACTTTATTCATAACAGACGACAGCACAACGTCACTGAGCTACCTCAAAGTCAAAGATGGAGCCCTGAGTTCCCCCCACCAGCTGCTTAGAATCCTGGACGACACCATCACTGCTATGGCGTTGGACTGGATCACTTTAAATGTCTATTGGAGTAGCAGTAAACAGCAGAGAATACATGTGACTTCTACTACAAATGCGTATATGGCTGTAGTTATCAAAGACGGCATTGGGAGAGTGGACTCCATCGCGTTGCATCCTCAGAGCGGGTGCATTTGTTTTGCTAATCTGGTCGTGCAGGGCGGTGACTCTGAGGCCACCGTAGAATGTTCAGACATGGATGGAGGAGAGAGGAGAGTGGTGTGGAAAGATGCAATGACCCCAACCTCACTAGTCTTTACCAGCGATGGGAAATCGATCTACTGGGCAGATACTAGTGAGTAATGTTGGGCAACAGAGTGAACAAATCTGTAGTTTTGGTCAGGATTCTGATAATACTTTAATTCTTTTGCATTTGGAGATACACCACCTGCTTTTGTCATGATATGCCTTTGCTTGGGATTTTCCACAGTATGCCATTAAACGTAGTGTTTTTATTGAACAAAAATGCCTTGAAAAACAGGCTTTCTTATTATAAGCAAAGTCACCTCACCAAAGATCAGTTTTTATCTATTTCTATCAATCAGTCCCACTTTATTTGTTCTCGAGGGGCAATTTAAGCACATTCAGCAGTAACATAAAAGAAAGGAAAGCTCAAATGGGTCATCAGATCCAGTGTTGGCACAGTTTGAGGAGAGTAGTAGCCATCAGGACCAAAGTCTCCCTCTGTGTCCTGCAGCATAATGGCAGCTTCCAGGGGGAGGTAAACTCTAGAGACATAGAAAAGCCTCTTTAAGCCTTTGTCTTACTCCACACTGTTGTTTCAGGTGATGTTGAGACTGGTGTTTCCTCTGGACAGCTGCCATTTTTGGTGTAGAAAGCCTGTTGCATTGGTGTAGAAAGTAGCATTTCAGACCAAACCTGCCCTGATAGTCTCCATATCGATCGTTTAATGCCATACTGTGGAACACTGGTGTACAATTTGCCATAAAAGGCCACATTTTAGTAATTTAATTGCCTGCTTTTAAAAGTTCACTTTTTACTTAAGCCACTTTGAGCCTGACTGAGGTTGATCAATAGGAGAGGATGGGGAAAAGTATATGGCATGAGCGTGGTGACACAAACACTGTCTGCTTCAAAATAATCAGTTCTTTTGATTTTACTGGTATTATGTTGTTTATAGTTTAATGTTACCAGCTCAACACTAGTCACTCTGGCAAAACTCTAAACCAGTGCAGTGAATGTCTAAATATCCGTGTCTAGACTCTAAATAATCGCTGTTTCCATGCACAGGTTTGGGAACAATCAGCACTGTGCAGTTGGATGAGGTCACTTACACAGAGTGGAAAGTGGGTGATGGTTTGTCAGCTGTGACTTTGTATGACGATGTGCCACTATGGATGACCACTGGAGGTAATACAGAAGGTTATTTGTTATTAACTTAGCATTTAACTATTTTTTATAATTTTTTATTTTTTTTTGTATTAATTATTCTTCAGATAAGACCAGAGTTTGGTTCCAAGATGAGCAACAGCAAAACAAGATGTGGTTTGAAGTGGGTACGAAAGTGGTCAGTTTGAAGGTGTTCAGCAGAGCCAGCCACAAAGGTGGTAATTCTTAATTAAATGGCTATTAAACATATGTTGCCTTTTCTCTTAATTTTCCTTTCTATGTTGTTTTTCAAGTTGATTTTATTTTGGTGCTTCAAATTCCAGTATAGAATAAGTGAGACTTGGTATACAGAATAACAAACATTTGAGGGAGGATTGAGTAAAGCCATGTTTTTTATTCATTTTATTATGGGTTAATAACTGTTCTGTATTTTGTTTAAAGAGGTATAACATTTTTTTCAACCATTATAACGTTCAAGAAACATCCCTGAAGTGATTTTAGATGTCGTTCATGCATGTTTCAGTAATTTAGCCATCTAGCCCTATTTGAATCCTCCTTATGGTTAGCTGCAAGTTTCTGTGCAATGCTCAAACCGCAAGCCTACGTCACCCATACTTCAGCAGTTCTCCCGTAAATATACCAAACCATGATACAAAGCTGTACACAACAACTTGACATACCTGAAACTACTTGCAGTAGTTTATTTAGGGGATGCACGCTGATTGTGTTGTAATGGCAATCTGAAAGTGGAGTTGAGAAAGCAAATGGAGGGTAGACTCAGCATCAGAAACGAAAGTGAAACTTCTAATCTAAAGCATAGAAAACCTTGTCTACAAATATAGAATATATAATCTGTTAACAGTTAGTACGCCACTGAAGCAAATTACCCCCTCTTTAATATTTCTGTTAGGGCAAATTGCTTTGTACTTGAGCAGTATTTAAAGGTGCATTCATTGTGTAACTTTTCTGCTGGAGGTTCCGTCAAATTCTTTTCTCCATGGAGATGTAAATGGTTTGTCTGGAATGTTTCACAGTATGGCATTACATCGTTTAATCTTTATGGAGACCAAACCAGACCAACAGGTCAGATCTGTGGAGGGGTGACCCCACTCAGTCAGAATGTCTGTTTTTCTAGGTATTTTTGACCTATAAACCACCTGTAATTGAATAAATGGAAGATGGAGCTGTTTAATGTCACACTGTGGAACATTTACTTTATTACATGTGCATATTGTCTTGCTGTAGTTTTGTATTGCAGATAACACTGCCTTGCCTTCTTTCCAGGTTCAAACCAGTGCTCTGTGGACAATGGGGGCTGCTCTCAACTGTGCCTGCCCACTGCGGAGGGGCAGTCCTGCAGGTGCACCCATGACCACGCCCCCCTGAACTCCACCCACTGTCTTCCACGGCAACACTGTCCCACAGGAAGCAGGCTCTGTTTGGACCAGCTCTCCTGTCAGCCCATAGACAAGTTCTGCAACGGACACGTGGACTGCCCTGACCGCTCTGACGAAAACTGTAGGTCTTTACACAGACTAAATATACAATTTAGTTATTTACATTTGCTCACAGGTCTATGGCAAAAGGCGTTGGCTGTAATTGTTACTTCTCTTATCATGATTGATTACTGTACTAAATTGGGTGTATACTGAGAAGAACATAACATTAAACAAACCAAAATGTTTGAAGATGTACAGTGGGTTCAACTAGAAAGGCAATTCAGAACAGTCCTTTAATTTTTATTTTTTTCATGCCAGAGGTTCAAATTCAGTGCACTTGTATATGTTGCAATTTTAAATGAATGGGTATTACATTTATTGCGTACAATGTTTTTGTCCACTGGCCTTCATCATTGTGGACCCAAGTACTAACAATTCCCACTTTTGTAATTTTAGATTTTCTTTCAAATATACTAAACTATTTGATAATAAAATACACACTCTAAACATCATAGGCTTACAGAATGTTGTACATTGTGTAACATTTCTGGTGGAGGGGCATCAAATGCTTTTTGCCATGGAGATGTTGGAATGTTTCTCAGCATGGTATTAAGCCCCTTTTCTTGATGGAGAACAAACCAGATCAAGTCAAGGCTACCCCGCTCAGTCTGTGTCTGTTTTTCTAGTTATGTCTGAGCTGTAAAACCACCTGTGATTGAAATAAATGTAATGTAAAGCTGTTAAATGTCATACTGTGGAACATTCAAGTCAAAGCAATGACCTATCCATAGAAACGAGCAGGTGACAGGCCTCCAACCAAAATGTTACACAGTGCACCTTTAACTCTTTACCATGTCCTATTTAGGCCTCCCTGTAAATGAGAAGTCATCAGATATGGTTCCTGGCCCCACGCACCTCCAGAAATCTCCCCCATCTATGCCATCATTCCCCGATTTGCCCAAAAACAAGAGCTCCTCCCTGAACATCAGCGACGGACTTTGGACTCTGGACCTCGAGCAGTGCAGTTCCACCCGCTGCAGCGGTAGGGGGCGCTGTCTGGTGATCAATGGGGAAATGCAATGCGTCTGTTCTCTGCTGTACAGCGGTGAATCCTGTGAGGAGAACCTGCTGAAGAGCCTACAGGAGCCTCTGGTCTACGGGGCTGTGGGGCTGATCACACTTGTAGCGATCATTGTAGCATTGGTGTTTTTTAGGAGGAAAAGGAATGCTGAAACCAGGTGAGATCAACAGAGAAAAAGGTCACTATTGGTGGTTTTCCGATTGAGAACATTATACTTTCATGAATATCCAAAAGGTAAATTCCCAAATGCTGGACCTGATCATTTCTATTAGTGGCTAGAACCAAGAACTCACTGTGACCACTAAAATTTGCAGTTTAACATTATAAAATAGCTGCTCCCCCAGATGTATAACATTATTGGTCTAAAGAATGATGTGATGCCATCAGAATCCACAGCAGTTCTTCACATGGTTAGTGAATATTATAAATGATTATATATTATTTCTTAGTGACGTCCAGTCAAACTTTATTTCTGTAGCATCTAAAAATGCTGAACAGGCTGTAGTAGAATAGTTAACAAAATGTTTCTTCTTGTAATTTTATTTATTTGAGCCAGGTACACCAAGATTCAAAAACAATAACAAATTTAGTGATATGTACATGATATATTTGGGACCTGGTGCTCAAAAGGAGTAGGATGAAGTTTCAAAAACTTACGGATTTAATTAGAATTAAATTTGCAATTTGCAATGTTAACAGCACTTGATTTCATGAAAAAAAAAAAAAAAAAAAGATAGCAAATGTATAAAGATGTTGTAAACTGTGCGGTCATTTAAAAATTGATTTGCTTGAAAGGTAAGTGGTTAATTAGATCTGTAATATTTGTAAACGTTTTAATGACATTTTGGGCCATTTAATCATTTTAGGACTTTGAATTACTGTTCATTGGCATTATTTAAAATCTACAAGCAATAAATATCTATGTAGTCTGAATAACTTTGAACTAGCATCCCTATGAGCACTTCCTAAACACTTCCTGTCCCTAAACTAAAGTGTTACCATAAAATAATGATTAGCAAATCGTTTATAATCTTGATATAAAACTATTGTACAAAATGCCAATAAAATCGTGAGTCTTAAAGGTGCACTGACAATTTTCTGGAGGAGGGTCCACCACCTGCTTGTCTCCATGGAAGTGCTGTTCCTTTGTCTAGAATGTTCCACATGAATGAATAAATACTATATGGATATGTTTAATGTCATACCATGGAACATTCTAGGCAAAGCAATTACACCTCTATGGAGACAAGCAGGTAGCAGACTCTCCACCAGAAAAGTTACACAATGCACTATGGGTGGCAAGCATCAGCAGCTGTCAAATGATAAATCACGTGTAAAAATACATTTGTCTGTTGCAGTAGTGCAGATCCCCCGGTCGTAAAGGAAACAAGCTTGACAGAGATCGAGACCAAAGCCGAGCCCAGCCCCTCCACACAGACCTCCCCAACCGAACCGGACAAACCTGAGGTGAATAAAGTTGCAACCATAAATCAAATATGGCCGCGCTTCAATTCTGGTTCCTCGCTTCCTTCTCCTTGATTCCTCTCCTCAATCCTCCATTTTTCAGCTGTCAATCAAATGTCATATTAAGCAGTGTCCCAAAGAAAACCACAGAAGGAAGGAGGAAACGCAAGGGAGACTTCAGGAGCAATCATCAGATAAAAGAATCTAACTTTTATTGGTTTCAGTGAGGAGTTCATATCTCCTCGCCGTGTCTCCTCTGTGGGCAGGGCTTCCTCAACCATTTACTGCAGAATCGAGGAGACGAATCAAGGAGAAGGAAGCGGGGAAAGAGGAATGAGACACGGCCTTTGTACATGTCTGGAGGGGGTGTAACATGTGCATTTTCTCTTCCAGGAAGTGGTGACTCCTGTAAATTGACAGTGAATTGAGGGGTGGCTAATTTTAAATAAACAGTTTAAGAGTTTTTGCTGAGTGTCATTGTTGCGTTTTTGTCTTGATGGTATAAGAATAGTTTACATCCCAATGGAAATAATGTATGTGTGGTTTCCAGCTTTACATTGATGGGAAATGGGAGATCTGCCAAGTCACAAGCAGTGCTAATAAGTTTAAAGCTGCACTATGTAATTTTTTGGTTGCTTGTTTCTAGGGATTTTCTTCGGCTGTAATGCTCCACAGTATGACATTAAACAGCTCTACCTCACATTTAATCACAATTCCTCAAAAAATACCTAGAAAAACAGACATTCTCCACAGATCTGACCTGTAACTTGGTCTGTGAAAATGGAGAGGTTTAGTGCCATACTGTGAAACATTCCAGACAAAGCAACATCTCAATGGAGAAAAGCGTTTGACATCCTCAACCAGAAAAATTACACAATGCACCTTTCAGCTTGGGATAAATTTGGTAGCCCGACCCATTAGAAGTACTTTTCTGTAACTGAAATAACTCTATTCTGCAAAGTGTATACAATAATTCTGAGGAATGAACAAAACTATTCAACTATTTAAGTTTTGTAAATTTTTATAACACTGCAAAAAAGATCCTTAAAATGCTCATTCAGACAGCAGATAGAAAAAAATGGTCTCTTATAAAGTTTTCTGTGTGTATGGTTATAACTACTTGAATGGGCATGATCTTTAAAAATCCAGAATCAAAACTGGTCTTAAAATATCTGTGACCTTTTTGCAGATGAGTAAGTTTTATGTTTAAGTTGGTAGTGATTTTGAAAGTACAAATTGTAAATATGACATGCTTGGTCTTCATTGAGGATGTCTATTGGGCTACTAATGAAAACATGGCAATCATGTCCTGCTTGAAACTAGCTGGTGTCCTTTCTGCTCCTGGCACCACATACTAGTGTCAAAGACTCATTGTTTTTGAGATTATGGCATATTTGCACCATTGTAAGACATTTTATGGAGTATTTTAACATTTTGGATGAACTGAAAGGGCATATTTTGCTGCATCTTTTTTTTCATTGACACAAACTGCGTGTTTTGGAAAATTTCTTTTCTCAAACAGAAAACTCCCTGTTCCACCTTGTGATGCCACTTGGTATTAGAGGAAGTGTTCCATTGTGTTATATACACCCTTCACTAGAATAATTTGGATGATTTCAGATCAGAATTGCTAAACAAATCTGCTGAACAAAAGGTAAAAAAGCAGTTAACTTGAAAACCGTTTCATGACATCAGAAGGTGGAAGAGAGCATTTTGAGCTTTGGAGATGTACTAATAAAGAGTTACTCAAGTATGTGTGAATGAAACAAAACACAACTCCTGTTACGTTTTGGATGAGGTAACAACATTCCAACATGGCTAAAAACTCATAATAGTCAATTAGCTGTAATATAGGACCTTTTAATTTTGCCAAGATGGTGTTTTCACACTTTTTTTTCTTCAGACATTAGATTCATAGTTGCCGTCAAGTTTTGTGGGCAAAGTCGAGCATACCAAAGCAAGCTTGTCTTTTGAATTGCATGTCTTGAGGTTAAATGAGTTGTATTTAAAGCCCGGACAGATGCTTCCTATTGTTCATCCCCAAAGCCACAATAAGCATGTTTACTCTGTTTGAATAGGCCCTCTTGTCTTTTTCTATTACCCGCTGACAATTTTTAGCATAGTCTAATTTCAGAGTGTCTCAACCGTCCAAATGATACGGCTTTGTTAGAGAATGAGTTACTACCGTTTTTGTGCCCACACATCACATTGGCCTGTATATAAAGCCAAGCAAAACAGAAAGTTGGATTCATGTTGGGAGTTCGTCAGGTCGTGAAAGAACTTGGGTAAGTTGGTTAAAACTTAATTCTTGAATATTTGTCAACATGTACCAAGGTAAAGCTGTTTTTTTGCAGTATTAAAGATGGGTGCCAAAACGGTGAGACTTCTTTGGATGGTGATTGGCGTCCTGTTCCTGCTGACTGTTGTAACCTCTAAACCAGTAAGTTCAGGTTTAATATACTTCGACTGATTTCAACTGAAGTACTATTAGCTGTGATATATTGAGGTCAGTTCAGTTTATGTGCCATTTGTGGTATAAAATAGTGCACAGCATTCATACACCCATTTAAACCAATAAATTAAAACATTAAAAACACAAACCGCACAATATGAACAAAAGTAAGACGCCATTAAAACGTAATTTAGTCAAAACTAAAATAAATGCATGAATAAATAAATATAAAGTACCTACAGCAGTCTTAGTCCACTGAAGACACAAGCACAAGGGTTTTAATTTGTATCTGGCAACCCAAAGTACCTCATCGTGCTCTATGGTTGGACATTGGATTCAAGCAGTAAACTTGGCATTACCCTATATTATAAACAAAACAATAAATGTATATTGTCATTTTTTGCACTTTCCTATTACTTTTTTAAATATATTTTGCTTTGTTTTATCGATTATGCAAAATAATTTGGCATGAAAAATTAGTTTCCTATTTCCATACATGTCTTTCATAATTCCTTGGGCACTTGACACCCAAACTTTTACAAATAAAATTTGACATGCCTGTGATCTGCAACTGGAATTTTATTTATAATGCACTTTAAAAAAAATCTAAAAGAATCTAATCCAATAAAAACCGTCTAATAAAATGTCAGCATCTCAAACTGTGTCGAAGGCCAAAGTGAATAAGAGCCTTTTTAAGAAAAGATTTAAAGAGATTTGCAGAGGGAGATGAACTAGAGGGTAGCTGGTTCAAACCTTTTGTATATTGCTGAGATATTTTCATTTACTTATTTCTATTTTTATTTTATTTTAACTTGTATACATTTATATAATTATGCCTTATTTGACACCAGTCTCTTGCTATTTTTGCTACTTAATTAGAATTTATTGTCGCCATTTATATTTTTTCTCTTTGTCATTATAATGTATGGTTCAAATAATTTCCCTTGTGGATCAATAAAGTTTGTCTTATGCCCTTTATTTAAGGTTTAGGTTTATTTCTCCATTTTCAGATGTCATTAAACACAGCAGCAGATGAGTCTGATTCTGCTGAAGAATCAGACTCTGAAGAATCTGCAGTTCAAGAGGTGGAAGAAGCTGAAGAGGTAGAAGAACCAGAGATTCCAGAGGCTGCTGTGACTGAACCCACTGCCACAGAGGCCCCAATTATGGTGGAACCAACCCCCCCGCCAGCCACCGCCGCCTTGCCCGCTGCCGTAGACTCAACTGCTTTACCCTCTGCTGCTCTGGACCTTCAAACCGTGTTGCCTTCTGATGCTCTGGACCTTCAAACCGTGTTGCCTTCTGATGCTCTGGACCTTCAAACCGTGTTGCCTTCTGATGCTCTGGACCTTCAAACCGTGTTGCCTTCTGATGCTCTGGACCCTCAGACCTCCACAGATGGAATGCAGATGCTCCCTAAACAACCATCACAAACCCCTCTTGGCGTTGATGTTTCACAAGGCGTCCCTGAACCTGACCCTGCCCTCAGTGAGCCCAGTGTTCCGGACCAGCTTTCTACAAACAATGCTATGGAAGTTGCTACAGATTTGACACCACAAGCCAACAATGTGCAACAAGAGGTTCTCCCAACGCTGTCTACTCACAATGCTAAGAAGGCTTCTCGTATGGCTGTGGTTAAACCCGTGCCTGTGTATGTCAATTCTGGGGTTCCAGTTTGCTTTACGTTTCAGTATCCGCAGTATGCAGTGCCACACTACAACCTACCAAGAGGAGACAATTATTAAATGTAATTCTTTTGTTTTTTTACTGTCATGCTTTATGAATTTGTATACTTTCAACTTGACATTGTTGGGCTTATGTGTATGGCTTATTATTAGTTCTGTAGGCGAGGGGAGTTGATCAATAAAGGTGTGTCCATGCTCTGAACAGGCTTAGTTTGGCCACAGTAGTTGTAACTAAAATGGAATAGACTTAAAAAGTATAGATCAGCTGTTGAACCTCACTCTTTGTTGTATCATTTTTGCACATTCATTTTGACTGTTTGCATGCGCTTTGATTAAAATATGCGTAATGTAGTATGTCATTTTTGCATCTGAGTAGATTTAAAAGACAACTTTCTGCACTAGCTGTGGATAGGCTATGCAAAAATATTTTCCTACCTGATCTTATTAAATCTGCTTGATTTAAGTGTCAGGGCTTTTTCAAGCATATAGATACTGTGTTACTGTTTTGAAAATGTTAGTTTGTGTGTCTGAAATGAACTGAAGTCCCATTATTTCATTGTCATTTGTGCCCCTTTTCTTTGATGAAAGAAAAAATGCATTAAACAATCAAATCTAATTTTGTGCGGGTATGTGTTGCCAAATAAGACAAATTGAACTGATAAAACAATCTCTGTATGGAAAAGAAAAAATAAAGTACAGTTCCAAGACTGCAGCGAGACGAATCACTTATTACTCTTATTAATCAGTTAATCCATAATAATTACATGTAAATGACTAATAAAATGATCACTGATAAGCAGTGATAATGGTATTGGATTAATGGTAAACTGATTAATACCTTACAAACTAATTAACAACTGATAAACCGATCATCCGAACAATTAACAAATTAACTACTTGATAATTAACCCATTAAAAATATCAAACAAATCAACCCTTACTCCTCCAGGCCTCCATCATTTAAAAAAAAAAAAAGTTAAAGCTGCAGCCAGGGTAATCATGGGAGGAGTAAACTCACCATATGGCTTACAGCTAAAGTAAACAAGAAAAACAAAGATAAGATAACCATAGCCCATAATAGTCTATACATAGGCTCACTTATGCAGTAATAAAGATTAGATAACGGTCTTACTGCATAAAATAGCTCGGGTAGTGCAAGTGCACACAGAATTATGAGAATTATGTGGCTTGTTTTCAGTGACAAATCCTCCAGCACTGCACTAAAGGTCGCAAAGGCACAGCTGAAGAATAATAATATATATTAACAATAATATTCAATAAATGAATAAAAACTGATTAACACACATATAATTGCATTTTCAGTTAAACGGAAAAAAATGAAATGTGACCTAACCCTAAACAATATGCATTTCCAAAATTGCACACTGGGGGAAAAAAAAAATAATAATAATAATAATAATAATAATAATAATAATAATAAAATTAAAATTAAAATTAAAATTAAAATTAAAATTAAAATTAAAATTAAAATTAAAATTGATGGTTTCGCGGTTCGAAACTTTCAATCCCCTCCCACACCAGAAAACTTACGTAGTGCAAAGGTATTTGGTTAAGGTGTGCCAAGGTGAATACTGTGAGCTATACTTTCACCTAATGTGAATGTTTTGGTTAATGGTTATTGCTGAATGATAAAAATTAGGCCTCAGTGATGAAGAGCAGCTAGTGCGCACAAGGACGTGCAAAAGCAAAGAAAACGCACTCCACACAGCCAGGCCTTTGAGTTGGCAGACGGCGCCCTCTTCTGGACAGAATATCGCTGTGCCTCTAGAACTTTATTTAGCTGCAGAAATATTTTTCACATACTTGTGCAGTATTATAAACCAGGACAGGCCTGAATTAGGACTATTTCAGGTCTAAACTAACTAGTGCAAAGAGTCAACAATAAAGCCTGGACGTGGCCTACTTATATTATTTTTTTTATTTTTATTTTTATGCAGTCTATGAGCGGAATAGAAGTTGCTGAGAGTGAATTATAATTGTACAGATTTGAGTATGTGTTTAAATGACACATGCATTTATGTTGGTCGACACGTTTATTTTATTTCATGTTCGCATTAATTACTGGCAGATCAAAGAAGGTCAAACTTTCACACTCTACTGAGCCAAAGAAATCAACGTCACTTTCTTCTTCGCGCTTGCTAGTTTGACCACCTGCGGCCACTGTAGGCTACGTCAGACGAAAACACATGAAAGCTAATTGGGCTAGCACACTAGCCTCTAATCCGCCCTAGTAACAATCAAAATGGCTTTTACACTTTATTCTCTGATCCAGGCTGCGATTTTGTGCGTAAACGCCGTTGCTGTTCTACACGAAGAAAGATTTTTAAGTAAAAGTAAGACATTTTTACTGTGAAAGTGATTTGTATCCCATATAACCTAATGAAGGTAGTTCGCTAATGGCTAGTTTGACTACTTGGGTGATCGTTATTATTCAGATTGAAATGTTATGCCTGTTAATTGGTCAGTTTAACAAAATGCATGCAATTTTATTTTTATTTTTATATGATTGGATACAGATTGTAGAATGGTTAATTACTTGTTGATATGCTTGACCCGTACAATGAGTGAATTGGTGAGACTGTTGATTATAACAAAGCTTGTGTTGCTTTACAGTTGGCTGGGGGGCGGATCAGGGGGTCGGGGGCTTTGGGGATGAACCAGGAATCAAAACACAGATGATGAACCTGGTCCGCTCTGTCAGAACTGTCATGAGAGGTGAGTGGTTATGGCAAAAGATAAGAATCATTTATCCCATAATGGAAAAGTACATGTTATGACAGTGATTAAATATATAGGGCTGTGCAATTAATAAGACTTTAATCATTTTCTAATCCTTAGTAACAGTTTAGGTCTACAGCCAATACTATGTCAGTTAAAGTATGTGGTTAAATTATTAAAAAGTGTTTATTATTTCTCCATACTGTGTTTTGCTAGATTATTGGATATCTAAAGTCTTAGTGTCACCTATTGGAGCAGTTAGGTTTTTGAAAAACCTCTTCTTAAATCCCCAAATGTAGGAAATTACACCTATTTCAAACAAAAAAATTCTTGGGGCAGGACCCCCAAACCTCCTACATCTTTATAGCTTACCTGTATGATACATCTTTAGTGACAGTGTCCCATATTTTCTACTATAACACTAGACTCAGAAGTACCATTCAAATAAGAAGAATGAATCATTAACAGTTAATTACTTGCATATTTATAAGTCAGTGTAATTGGGTTTAGAATTCTCTGTCTAATTTGATACACAGATATTTCGGGTGAACTACATAACTAAATATAGTGTCTTTACGTTTGCCATAATTGTGGACTTATGGACAGGTATAGCCTTAGACTATATCTTTTTGTACATGCTGTGATTACATAGCTAAAAATGATCACAAGCTAAAGTGTGTGGGAACCCTGTACTTTAAATAAAACTAAAATACTAAATTGGGTAGAATAATGATATACAGTCTATAAGTAAAATTACAAGGGTAGAATTCTGTACAATAAGTGTCTATGATGAAGTACAGCACAGTGCAAGAAGATATTAACACATGCCTCTTTATTTCTACAGAAATTCTGTCTTGATTTGTTCTGTTGTTTGTTTAACTAACATTGCATTTCCTTTTCAGTGCCGTTGATCGGCGTGAACTCTGTCTGTATCGTGCTTTTACTTCTGTTTGGATGAAGGAGTGATCAGTGAAGAGCAGACTGATATCTTTGACCACTGGGGAATAGGCCTGCAACAAACTTTGTTATACATGACAATGAATGTTTTGAATAATAATTTAAATACAAATATTAAATGCAAAAATAAATGCTTTTGATAAACCTTTTCTCATTTGCATCTGTAAATAATGGACATTTGTGAATTACTGACTATCACTATTTGTAGTAAGCTAGGCTGGGGTCTCATTTCTAAAACTTTACATGTAACTGTCATACATGTACAGAGTATGTAATAGACAAAACATCAACTTCTTCAAACTCATTTCTCCTCTGTGAACCCAGAACACCTGTGCCCCTGAAAGCGCCCCAAACACAAGGTTCTGAGTTTTTGGATGAGGCTGTGCATTTCTTTGTCTTTTTGTAGATCACCAACTTAAAATAGAAAACACACTTTGATATTCTTTGGGTATTCAGGAAAATTCTATCACGCACAAACTCCATTATGTATTAGGCAAACAAATTTCACTGCCATTAAGAAACCCAAAATTTCTTTATTTTCACAACTAGTTCTGCCATAGATTGATTTGATTTTGACATACCATTTACAATGCCAGAAGTGATGAAGTGATGAACAACTAAACTAGAGCTCAAATAAAGTCTTTATTACAGTCTATCGCACATAGTTCTTGGGGAACAATTTGAAGAGTTTTCCATCTTGCGTTGGTTCAAATCCATATTTCTCCAACTGCTCTTTGTTGAAAGTTCCTGATTCAAAGTCTTTCTTGATTTGAGGGGCCACAGCTTCATCGAACAGGCTCTGTGCTGTGAGGGGCGGCTCCGTTCCCCTCGGGGCGCGGTAAGATACATATGGTCGTAGTTTAAATTCTTCCAAATTTGGGACCACAAACTCGGGAATCATCTGCCGTATGGACAAGAACTTTTTGCTGGAAAGATTTCGTCCAGTGGGTCTAGATCCTCGACCTTTGTTGTGAGTCCTTGAACCACGTTTGCTGGTGAACTCTGACATCCGGTCTGCTCCTCGTATTATTCCACGCATCAAAGTGGATAAGACGCCCATCGTTACTCAAGAGAGGGCACCTGGAAAAATAAAATAGTGTTAGTATTGCAAATAGAAAGTGAAGGCTTTTTAGGATTAATCTAGTTGAAATGTGTAAAAAGTAAGTAACCATTATAAAATCTACAAGAAACTATGTGCATCTGGTAGTAGTGCTTTAGATGCATAAGAGCAGCATCACAATTACATCCAAAGGTAATCTGCATTCTCTAATGGAATTATCATAGAATAAAGCTATTGTGGAAATTGTCCATAATAGCTTTAGCAAATAATATAAAGGTTATACTATTTTATAACCTACAGAATTAGACCTAAACCTTTTTCACCTTTTTTCTCTGCTGGCTCACATAAAGAGCTTAAAAATGTTGTCAACAATCAATGAATTAGAACATTTCATTAATTGAACTAACTGCAATCATGTGCAGAATAAGGAAAATCGAACTTTAGATATGTTTATTACCAATGGTGCACTAACCTTGGAAGGCCAGTCATTTGGAGATGTTATTGCTTTGCATGAAATGTTCCTTTGTATGCCTTTATAAGTCAAGTTGCAGGTTATATCTGTGTTAAGGCGAACCTGCTCATAGTAAGAATGTCGTTTCTTTAGATTAATGCCATACTGTGGCACATTCTAGGCGAAGTAATAACATGTAGGTGACGTATCCTCCACCAGACGTGTTACACAACAGTGCACGTTTAATGGTGATTGTTTTAAAATGGATAAAACAGGTATATCTTCCAAAATGCAATATCTTCATCAGGTCTTCTGCAGCACAATGATCCTAACATGATGTTTATGTGCCCAAGTTTAGCGCTCTCTGACGGCTGCCACATGTGTTAGTTAACCATCACAATATAATATGCAGCATTCACGTACGTGTTTAGTCCATAATTTAGTCTTTTGGATCATCAACAACATCGCATAACTAGTAGCATCCCTACAACAACTTTGTTATTAACCATTTGAGGCTAAATTTTCTATAAAAAGACTTGTCTCACCTTGAACGGTTCCTGGTGTTGGTAATGTGATGGGCTCCCCAAAATCGGAGCTGATAATTGGTCGGAAGGAATCACAGTTCACCAATAAAATTCTGAGATACTCACAAAGCCCCGCCCCTGCACCGTGCCCTGCATGTGTAAAGAATCGGAGTTAGAGGAATTTAAGTGAGTTTTTCTTCAAAATAAAACTAATATTATTAAAACATTCTAGGAAAACCTGTATTATTCTCATGGTAGAGAGGCATATAATATCCAAAAATATAAAATAAAGGATCACATCAATGCTAAATTATAGTAATTCATAAACAGATTGATAAAATTCACAAAATAATTACTTATCTGTGTGCATTTTGTAAACATTACTTTTATTTTGATAGCGCAAATGTTATCGATTGCCTAGTTGTTTCCGTGGGCTTTACGCTACTACGCGGCATGTATACACAAAAAGTTTGACAAATAAAGGTACGTGATCAGTGTTTTTGCTTATTTGTCTACGGAAAAACATGCCTTATTTAGTCGTTTTTGATTTCCCTCATGATTTGTGGCTGCTGTTAAGCTAAACGATTGCCTTTTGTCGCATTTAGTTGCATGTTGACAGTGTATATCGGAATGAAAGGGGAGACTTCGGGGTGCTGCGTAAGGTCAGACTCACCCATCGCTGATTTATTTTGGTGCACCTACAACTTTTGCATGAAATTTAGCATTGGATAAAAAAACAACATGTGTGAGTTTGATTTTAATGTTTTTATTACGTTTAGATGAAAGAAAGACGCCTGGTTTGTTTACAAAAAGAGGCCAGACCATGTTTGACCTACTCTATAACATGTAATCTATTAAGGGCAAGTAAAGAGTAAAAGTACTGACTATTTAATACCTCATTTATATATCACCCAGACAGCTTTGCACATTGGTTATTTATGGTTGTAGACTGAAGAATTTGGGTCTAAATTGCCCCCAGTAAAATGTCATTCGTAGGATTTGTGCTTTTGTATCAAATTGACCATGTTACTACCATGTGTACTACCTGAGTACTATTTAAAGGTTATATACATTTATGCAGTACATTTTCGAGAGGAACTAGATTTGAAATTTGAAAGACACTCAACCAGTTACAAATTTCATCCACCATCACGTCTGATTGATGCATAGATAGATAAATGGTTTGTTTATACCGAAGGAAATTAAGTTTTCAGCAGCAACAGTAATAATAATAATAATAATAATGATAATAATAATAATAATAATAATAATAATAATAATAATAATAATAATACAACCATTATACAGTAGTAATAGGGTTATTTATTTATTTCAGAAACAGTAATTTAATGCATTCAACTAAATGTACATCCTGTTTTTACCAGATGAGTTATGTGGTTTTTTAAATTATTTGTGTCAACTTCCAGTTAATGACAGTCAGCAATAAATCACAACTCACAAGACAATCTAATCACATGTTATCACAAGCTGTAAAGATACAGCACACTATATAATCCATAGGTGTAGAAAGATGAAAAATTAGGACCATTGCTCTAATAATATAACAATTAAAAATCAAATATTATATTTTTTTGAATGGTAAAAAGTATTGTCTGAAAAAATGTATCTGTATAGCACATTTAAAACAGCCAAAGCTTACCAAAGTGCTGAATAACATTTACAGTGGAATAAAATATACAATAAGCAAAACAGAATTATAATAATAAAAATAATACTAATAACATCAAGGTGCAATTTTACATATATCATAAAATTGCTCTTATTTCTGCTCTTTTTAATTCATCATTTCATATGTTTAATTTATGAAATTAGTAACTTATGATACTAATAAAAGAAGCCAAACAGAAGCCTAACAGCCCTGCCTATATGATAAAACCTCTTTTCATATACCATATCTTGTAGCCTATTTACAGTCAGTCTAGATAAATTCTTCTTTATCAATTAGAATAATTGTCAAAAATAATCAGATTAGTCATAGCAGCTCAACTGTAGTGTTTACGAGTAGTTATACAGGGCTTTACTAAGAGTCTATTGCTGGAGAGAGTCATGCTGTAGTGTCTGGTTACGACTATTGACCCCTTTTTTTCTTCTTGATCTTTGTCCCAGATTTTTCTTTCAGTTGTTCAGTGATTGTGTCTGATCTGATTAAACGATGGCAGACACTATAGAATTTATAATGAGATTAACCTAAACAATAATTTTAATTGTAGACTGAATAAAACAGATCCTAAGTTATTGTGTTTTTGAGCACAAATAGTGGATAAAACAATATATTTAGCTTGTGTTAGAATTCAAATAATATAATAACAGTGCTATAACTGTGTTTTTAGGTATGGACGACAGTGAAGATGAGGGGCTCAGCTGCATATATCCGGTAAATTATTTTGTCTTTTATTTTGTTTACAGTAACATAACTGGTAAATTTAATCTAAATCACAATTTCAAAAACTTTACACTGTCATTTAAGGTAAGGCTTTTTGGGCACAGGAATAAATGGGAAACTTAAACACCAATCCAAACAACTCATTAACAGACATAAATAGGTTCCACCACTTCATCCTCTTCTCACTTGTAGCTCTATATACTGTTATTATTTCCATAAATGTCGTTATTCTCAGTGTTGAGTAGATCCCCCAATATACTTTTAAAATCTAAGCATCACTATACACAAATTAGTCATTTATATTTACTGATGCCGAACCCTCACATTTTTTGATAAGATTATGTAATTTGTTGAAATTATTTGACATTAAGTGGTAGAACTGTTTAATGTCATAGTGTGGAACATTCCAGGCAGAGCAATGGCATAGCCATAGAAAGAAGCAGGTGACAGACCCTCCACCAGAAAAGTTACACAATGCACCTTCAAAAATATGTACTGTGGCTTTTTTTTTTTTTTTAGACAAATTTAGAAATATTGCAACTAAATAGTTTTCTAATTAAACTAATAATTAACCATTATAACAATGTATTACATTACCAGTGGAAGTACTCTGATCATCCAATTCCCTGAGTCAGATTATTTAGACAGGTCACAGGTGTGGTTGAACTGTACATTTTATTAGGCCCACATTAACACAAATGGTGATTGCATTGTTATGATAGCTGCTGTTGCGTTTAGCAGCCCATTATTTGTTCTCTTTGACTTTCTGACCTTTCTGACTTTTGACCTCCCATGCTGTGTGTTGCAGAGCATCTTCAGTGTGCCCCTCGGCAGTGAGCTTACCTCCAAGATGCAGGAGTTCATGGAGGAGAGGACTCAAGTTAATATGGTAATGTCTACACTTTTCCCAGGACCTGAAGAATTTATCTCTAGGAAAGGGGTGAGATGAGATTGGGTCCATGCGAATGAAAATTGCCATAATTTATAATTTAAAAAATTGCAGTTCAGGTCAAAATTTTGGCCTCAGTATTTTTGCTGTCATTCTAGCACTGTTATTTTAAACTACAAGAGGTGTAACTCTGCAGTTTAATTGCCTGGCAGGTCTAGAATGATATCTCTCACAAAGTTAATAATTTTTTTGTCCATGGCGAATGTAAACACAGGGGGGAAAAAATCACACAAAGTCGTGTTGAGCATGTGTTCACAATCTTGTGTACATTTTATTTTGCAAGATCTTGTCACATGAGATCTTATTTTAATAAATAAATTGTGAGGTTCAGTTCACAATTTTGGCCTTATTTATTTTTTATATTCGTTATAGTAGCCATGCTGTTTGGAACTACAGCTTCCCAATAGGTGTAACCCAGTTAAATTTACCCTATTTTGGTCCAGTCCAAATGTAAACACAGGGGAAAAACAAGATCATTTTCCACATGTGTGCGCAATTTTGTGGCAATTTTTATCTCATCCTTTTTGATACTTCATTAAAACTTATGCACTTTGAAAGGAGTTTTGCGTTGGGCTTTAAGAAGATTACAGATTACATGAAGTTAAATTACATTATGTCATTACTGCGTGTGAAAAATAATAAATAAATCTTTCTGTTTAGTGGACGTCTGTGCTGATCGCTGCTGTAACAGTCGTGTCCATCGTTGGGACTGTGGTGTTTCTGCTTTACAGGAAATACAAGAAGTCAAGTAAGTGACCTGTTGTTTACATGTTTCAATCCAACCAAGTTGAATATTTCGACTGTAAAAACAGACTTTTGTCAGTGTTCTTGTAAATGATCAATTTCTTATAATAAAATGTGTTGTATTTTTAGAGATGGAAGCTGGAGTACCTCACTACCGCTTCAGGAAAAGAGACAAAGTGATGTTTTATGGGCGAAAGATCATGAGAAAGGTGGGGATGTCATTTAGAATTAAATTAGATCAGCTATAACATCTGTTAATTGACTCTAATTTACATGTCCGTATTGACTGTGTAGCTTGTTTAATTAGTTTAATTTTTGTATGTCTAAAAAATAAGTGTAAAGAATATTTATAATGTAGCCCTCCTGCCTGAAGCATTAAGGTCTTAGGTTGATCCCTGGACTATGGGGAAGGGCATTCTGTGCAGTTTGCATTTACTTTATCACGTTGCACTGTACAAACAAGAGGCCCAAGACCCACATGTAAAAGATGATAGTCTCAGTATGACCCCTGTCTAAATATATAATACAAAATATGTAATAACAAATAGGGCTACAACTAACAAATATTTCAGAATTCAAAGAGTTAGCAATCATTTTTTGTTTTAATATTGTTTTTGAACTAGATGAAGATGGAAATACATTGATGAAAGGCTTTTATAATTACAAATTAAGTGTATCATTCATGAAAATCCCAACTTGTTTTGTCTTTTTATACCACTTGATATGATAATGCTGCTGTTATTGAAATATGACAGTGTTTTAGGACCTGTATAATCCAATTAACATAAAAGGTGCAGTGTGTAATTTTGCTGGTGGAGAACCTACCACTTGCCTCCATGGAATGTTATTATTTGCCTGGAATGTTACACAGTACAGCATTAAGCTTACCTCTCCATGGAAACAAACATGATGCCAACAAGCCATGTTGCTGGTTAAATGTGACGAGGTTTTTCAAGTTTTTCATAGTATTTTAGAGAAATAAATCGCCTATAATAAAATGGAATAAATGCAAGATGGATATGTTTAATGCCATACTGTGGAACATTCCAAAGCAAAACTATGCCATTTCTATGAAGGCAAGGCCATTTCTGTGAAAGTTACACAGGGCACCTTTAAAAATAGTCAGTGATTATTTCAGTAGTTGATTAGTTTTGATTATTCAGTTTAATTGTTGCAGCCCTGATAAGAAATATAAAGGTGTGTTTTGTTTTTCCAACAGGTTCAGACACTGTCCTCTCCACCTCCCTCCAACTCAAGTTCTGCATCTCGTCAAAAGATGAGGAAGAGGCCCAAAGTCTTAACAATAGCTCGGAAGTACGACCTTTTTTTATCACTTTTGACAACTATTAGCGGTTTGTAATAATGTGTCCCCAAGTGGAGTGTTTTAAGTTTTGTCTTTAGACCCACTTTTATTCTCAGTCTTTTTTTAAGCCAAATGTGCATTGTGTAACTTTTCTGGTGGAGGGCCTGTGAAACGCTGGTCTCCATGGAGATGTTATTGCTTTGTCAGGAATGTTACATAGTTCAAATGCTGTTTTTTCCAGGTATTTTTGAGCTATGAATTTACCTGTAATTTAATACATATAGGGTAGAGCTGTTTAATGTCATATTGTGGAACATTTCAGTCAGAGCCATGACATATCCACGGAGAAAAACATTTGACAGACCCTTCACCAGAAAAGTTGGAGCACCTTTAATTTTAAATTCGCTTTCATTCATTTTATAGTTCTAACAATATTTTCTTTTTTACTTTTTATTTCTGCTTTTTGGAGGTTTAATAAACATACATAAAAGAACACACGATCTAGGGTTCTACAAAAAAAACAACAACATTATACTAGTGCTGTCAAGCGATAATAAAAATTGAGAGATTAATTAATTATGATCTCTAATTAATTAATCTAATTAATCTCACCTAAAATTGCTGAGAAAAGCCTTCAACTTAATGTATTTTCATTTGAATTCATTTTTACATTATTTTCATACTATCATTAACGTTATCATTAACGTTTATATAAGTATCATCACTATTACTGTTACTAATCTGCATAAATAAACTCAACGTTACAACATATAAACCATCACCACATCAGCCCGTTTGACATTAGAATGTGTTTAAAGCAGCTTTGTGCAGGTCTCACAGAAACAAAACTTAAAACCGCATGGCCAATTTGCATAAACTAAGCAGAGAAAAAAAAAAAAAACGCTCTTGTATGCTGATGCGGTTCAGCTTCTACTAAAGGACACGACTCAGTGGAATATAGATGTTCTCTCTGTGACAGAGGGATGTTGATGGTGAAGGTGAGTCTGTTCTGTGTCTGTGTCGCGATGTTTTCAGAGATCATACATGTGCAGGTTTATGCGATGCGGCGAGAATGGGAATGAAAATTAGGATACAATTCTTTTTGGGAGCGAGAGGAGCAGGACTGCACAGTGCAGGACTGTGTCCTAACAACACATAAAAACAGATTTTATAATAAGGCAACTTGCATACAGAAACAGTAAAGTTAGAGATTAAAAATAAGATTAACGTGATTAAAAAACATAATGCACTAAATATGACTGTAATTAATTAATTGCAATTAACTCGATAATTTGATACCCCTACATTATACATTGAAATGGGCTTTGTAAATCAAAACCATTTTGGCAATTGCTTCTCAAATTTACCAGCTTTCAGTTATGATGATTTTTGGCCATACTATATGTATTTTTTAAATTTTTTTATGTATTGTTTTTATTTGTGATTTACTCTCTTTTATTGTCTTAATTTGTCTGTGCAGCACTGTCATGTTCATAAAATGTGCTATATAAATAAAGTGTATTGGATTGAAGCTCATTTTTACTGCTTTGAATGTTGTCAGGATCCTGCGCATAAGAAGGGAGCCCACCATCCTGCAGCCTAAAGAGCCCCCTCCATCTTTACTGGAGGCAGATCTGACCGAGTTTGATGTTCAGAACTCACACCTGCCCTCCGAGGTGCTCTACATGCTCAAGAATGTCCGGTCAGTGGTTGATTTACTTCAAAAAATTTGATCAACAGGGTGTAGTTTTTCAAATCCAACACCAATATCTGTAATAATAATCACTATTGCTATACATTTTCTGCACAAGAAGCTAAGGTTATATCCAATTTGACGGTCATTAAAGTTAAAGACATCCCTGTAACTTTTTATCTGCATTTGATTTGACCCATCTTACTCACAAGCTGTCAGATTACTCGTCTCTAGAGGTCTCATTTATGAAGCTTGCTTACACATTGCGTAGGCGCTCTGTACACCAACCACGGGATTTAAAAACCTGCTCCAAAGCACAATGATGGCAGGGTCCTAGCTGCCTAGCTCCTACCTCTGTGCACTCTGGAGGCATGGGGAAAAAGTGACACTCATGGAGAGAAACAGAAGTGAAGAGAGTTTGAAGAAGTGTTTGATCAGGAAATTATCTGAAAATTCATGTATATAAAAGAATTGCATTCAGATTTGTGCATTTAAGCAGAGCTTACCCCGAAACACGGAGAAGGGCTGTTTATTCCACTCACTGTTCTCTACACTATGGTACTTTGGAAACTACATGTTCTTGTGCACAAGCAACAGCAAAAACGCTAAAACTAACTAAAACTAACATCCACTCACTTTATTTAATTTGTCAAAATGTGTTTCAGGGTCCTTGGTCACTTTGAAAAGCCGCTTTTCCTGGAGTTGTGTCGTCACATGGTCTCCATCCAACTGCACCAGGGGGAGGTGCTGTTCAGGCCCGGGGACACTGATGACAGCATCTATGTGGTCCAAGATGGTCGCCTCGAGCTCTGTATCCATGAGAACGTAAGAGCTGCAAGAGTAAGGACATAATGACTTTTTGAACTGAACATGACGTATGAATGCGTTATCTTTGCAGGATGGTACAGACGCTGTGGTGAAGCACGTCTTAGCGGGAGACAGTGTCCACAGTTTGCTCAGTATACTGGACATCATCACTGTATGTCATATTAATTCTCTCTACTAATAAAAAGGCTATATTATTCATTATCAATAAAAAGGGGGTATTCCACTTCTCTGAGGTATAAATAATTAACACATATTTAGACAGCAATGTTATCTTTTATTTTTGAAAATGCTATCCTAGTTTTTGCTTAAAACAACATATTAAAATGTTTCATTCAACTGAGTTTCATTTTTGCCGCTCTGAGTCCCCAGTTCCCTTGCTCCCTGCACTAAGTCACCCTCCCTTCAGAGTGCTATCCACTAATGAAATTACTGCACATCACATCACACATCTTTTGTAGTGTATTGTTTCTTTTCTGCTTTTACATAATTTGCATAATACCCCCTGTTTAATATTTAGCTGTTTTCTTAAAACCTTTTCCTATATAATATTTATTGAGTACATACATATAGTTGTGATTGTAAACATGTGAGGTTCTTGTGAAGATTACTTACATTCTAAAAACATACAAAAGAATAATCTAGCCACAATATTTACTTATACTTATATACAATATATGTTTTTTTCTATGTGTCTCCAGGGTTACCCAGCTCCTTATAAGACTGTCTCTGCTCGAGCTGCTGCTCCCACCACGATCCTCCGCCTCCCCGCGATGGCCTTTCAGGCTGTTTTTGATAAGTATCCTGAGACGCTGGTGCGGGTCATTCAGGTAAAGACTCTTCTTATAGAATAATATTTAATCTTATACTGTATATTACTCTCATATATTCTCCTATTGTTGTCATCCTTCACATTACAGTTGTATTCATTTGGGTGTTGTGTCTCGTGCA
Organism: Boleophthalmus pectinirostris; assembly: GCF_026225935.1. Taxonomy (NCBI): domain Eukaryota; kingdom Metazoa; phylum Chordata; class Actinopteri; order Gobiiformes; family Gobiidae; genus Boleophthalmus; species Boleophthalmus pectinirostris. The sequence goes on along the minus strand of NW_026571353.1, from coordinate 7,737,104 downwards.
GATCATAATGGTGCGTCTGCAAAGAGTCACATTTCTTGCCTTACACAATTACCTCGGGCTGACAACTGAGCTCTTTAACCCGGTAGGTTGAAATTTTTGAGCAGAAAAGCAGATTTTTGGTTTTGTTTTTAACTTCCGCTTGTCAGTTTGAAGATGTTACTGCTTTGCCGGGAATGTTTCATAGTATCACATTAAACTTCATCCATCTTGCATTCAAACTTTTTTTTTTTAATTCATACTTGCACATAGAGCACATTAAATGTGGCCTAAACTGAGATTCATTTTGGAACTAATCTAGACTAGAAGAGGACCAAACCAGGACTCAACAAGAAGCACTTATTTATTGAATTACTATGTGTACGAATTGTGTTATACAAATAAAGCCTTGCCTTATTACTCTAAATTGCCTTGAAAGACTGTGAATAACAGTGAATTACCTTGCCTCACCATAGATCTGACCTGTAAATTGTGTAGGAATTGTATGGGAAGTAAATTGGGAATAAGTTTTATGCCATACTGTAGATCTTCCTGACAAAGCTATATTTTTTTATGGAAAAAAGCTGGTGGTGGATCAGGAAAGTTTACACAAATGCATTCTTTCTGTCAAAGGAAAGTCAAGCCATTTCGCTGGTGTCCGTGGCTCATGTCCTGGGGGAGACTCACCCACACAAAGGGCTGCGTCGTCAACCATCACAACAAGACGAGACAATGGAGAAGAGTGACTCAGGTTTGAAACATTTCCACACAGTAATTTTTTTTTTACTTAAATAAACTTGGACCACTACTGTGTACTTCTACTTTCAAGCAAAAATACCTCTGGAGTGGCCTTTATTCCAGGGGTGACCAAAAGCATATTATTGACTCGTTTTTACAGAAAAGTCTAATAATTCAGAAATGGGGTCTGCAAAATACAGAAAACCTCGCTCTCTGTCCACACCTATGGCTGTTACAGGTACTTTTTCACACGCACTTGTCTTCTTGTTTTTAATATAAAGACAAAAATAATGATTATGTCATTGACCTAACTGTATCTGCAGATGACATGTCCGACACACTCAACAATGTGTATGAACGAAATCAAGCCTCCAAAGATGAGAACACGGCTTCAAGTCCCTTAAAGGTCTTTCCAAGTTTAATTATTTAAATATTTTATATTTTTAAAACATTCACTGTTAAAGTTATATCCACCTTAAAGCTAGGATATGCAACCTGTAGTCTTACTGATCTGACTCAGGCCTCATGTTAAAAATCAAAACCTCCAGAATTCCCTCACTGAGCTGCAGGCGCTGCACTAGCTCTGACTCATGACTGGCTGCAGATGCTGGGGTTTAGGTTGTGAGGTTTTTGTAATTAAGAATTGTAATTAAGAATAAATCAAATTATAATTGTTAACAAAATGCTGATAGTAATCAATACTAAACCTAGTATCAAAACTAAATACTCTTTTGAGCAGGTATTGATACTAAAAAGTCATATTCACAGGGCAGAAATGTTAATTTTAGAATGATCTTGAGCTGTATCAAGACAAGTTTAAGAGCACATAGACTAGTATACGTACACAGACCATCGTGGAACCTGCCTGACGACTGATTACACAGATATAAGATCGCATGGTAATATAAAAGAATATAAAAGAAAGCATTATGATTTAACATTGACAAAACATTCTATTCTCTAAAGAGTATCATCATGGTATCTGAATACAAGTCTATTCCTTAGGATCTAAATCGAGTTTGAAATGTTAGTATAATGAAAACACTAGCTATCAATAGTTTACCTGAAGTCATATTTTAAAAGCTTAAGTACAAATTCTACATACCCTACCTTTAACATAACGTAAAATGAAGTTACTAAGTGTTGTAGTAAATGTATTTAAAGGCAGAAGATGTTTAGATATCTGAAACAAATCATTGGATAGTCTCTCATGTGGTAGCTGTAAATGGTTTTCTTTACTTTTGTCTTTACTATCTTCAGTCTATATTGAAGAAGAGTGTGACGATGGCGCACACTCCCTCAGCTGTGTACCACTACGCAGAAACCGGAGGGGGACACAGCCAACAGAGTAAAGTCAGTGCCATTTTCCAAGCTGCAAAAAAGGACCTGCTCCAAGTCATTCAATTACAGGTACAAAGCTCCAATTGCGTACACATTATAGCAAATTTACAGTATGCCAGCACATACACACCACTGAATTATTTCAGGTAGAATATCTTTAACCATAACTTTAAATCATGTTTTTGATCTAATATTAAAGGAATTATATCATTTTGGTTCACATGAGGAGGCAGGTCCCTAAGTATTAAGTGTGTACAGATTTTAGTCCTCGCAGTGATACATGTCTTCTCATCATTTTTCCTATAAATAGATATTGATACTTTGCAGTGATATCATGCTGGGGGTGTTCTACATGTGTCTTTATGGTGGAATGTTCAGCAGTTACATGGTGACACAATGCACACATTATCAAACACTGTCAAAATGTTTTTATAAAGTTTGAAAACTCGAGAAAAGATACAAAATGGTTATTAAAGCCAGTATTCATGGTCATGTTTAGGACTTTGATTTTCACAAAAAAGGTGAAAGAGGCTAACTGAAAATCTACACAAATCATCTCACCTGTTGTAGTTCAAGCTAAATCAACTGTTTTTGGTCAGACTGTGTTAAAATAAAGCTCAGATTAAAGTCTAATATCATTTCTGACTGGGCAGTATGCTACAGTTAGCATCACACTCATGACATCAGCTGCAAAATATCAATATGGAAGCCTTACATTGTTGACTACTGACCAAGCCACTGAACTATAGAGGAATATAAAATGTACATGTATTCTGTTTTGGTATTTTTTGTGTGACTGGTCAAGCTATAATTGAATATGTTCATATTTTATGTATCAACAGGATGCCAACTTACTCGAGGGAAGAGTCAATCTACGACACGTTAGAGCCGGTACAACTGTAGCTCACCAAGGAGACCAGGTATGTCCCCAAACTTCCTACTTCACTTTTTACGACTATGTAAAAGAACTTTATTTTTAGCTCAAAACCTCAAGAAAAAGAGATAGATATCCATGGAATTAGCATATTTTTCTATTGAAACTAGTGCTAAATCTAGTGTGGCAGCAAAAATGACAAAAGACAAAAACTGAATTTCGATACTAAGGAAAAGGCCTGACACCCCAATGATACTAAACAATCTTTTTTTTTTTTTTTTTAGACAACAGAGTGTCATTTTCAAAACAAAATAATTTATTTCACATTACCACGTAAATGGTAAATGGTCACATTTTCATATAGCACTTTTCCACCTTTAAGGAATCACTCACCTATTCACACACACACTTTCATACACCAATGTACGCAGACACTGAGGGCAAGTTGGGTTAAGTATTAAGGATTTTTAAATTTTGGGTTAAGTGTCTTGCCCAAGGACACAACGACAGTTTCCATCTGTGGTATCTGGATTCGTTTCAAACTGCCAGCATGTTTTACTAGTTCAGATAAATGTCATGGCCATTCTAAAACTATTGAGGAGCGATCCATTTTTATTTTCAGTATCAATACCTGTTTAAGTGAGAATCTAGCTTTGATCAGAAAGCACTGAATGATGATGTTAGAATATTGCTTCCTCATTAAAAACATACCAGGAGTTGTGTTTTGTTTCATTCACACGTTTTTGAAATAATTTACTATTTTCTGTCTTCTACCTTGTGATGTCATGAAGTTGTAGTTTTCAAGTCAACAGCTCCTTTTACCTTTTGTTCAGTAGAGGTTGGCAATTCCAGGGCTCAGATTATCAAAATTATTCTAGTGAAGGTGTATGATGTTTAAAAACACAGTGAAACAAAACACAACTCCATGATGAGGAAACAGCATTATTATACATTAACATTATTATACATATCTATTACATAGATCAGAAAATCGTGTAATGTAGGTCCTTAAACAGAGTCCTAAAAGTTGTCTGGTCTATGGAAAACTACATTAGTCTGTTTGCAGGATGTGAGCGTGGCGTTTGTGATTTCCGGGTCGCTCCACGTATACCAGAGAATGATCGACCGTGAGAAGGAGTCCCTGCTGTTCGTTGCTCATGCCGGGGAGATGGTAGGGCATCTGGCTGTTCTCACCGGAGAGCCCCTCATCTTCAGTGTCAAAGCACACCGCGACTCCTCCTTCCTCTCCATCTCCAAGGCTCACTTCTATGAGTACGCATCATTTTGTATCTTTTCATTCATATATTTGGTTATGTGGATATGTGGATCAAAGTGAATTCTACCAAATAATAGCGACTGGTTAAATGATAAAAAGTACCTGCCTAGGGTCGAGCGAATGAATTCTAACACTGTGAAGTCAGCTGATGAATCAGGCTACACGATTGTAGTGCGGTCACACAAAAAATGCTGAAAGATATAAGATAAAATACTTTTCGATGCAGCAGCCCACAATAACAATACTGTATCACCAATTTATTTATTTTGACATTTTTGCACAGCCCTAGTAATAACCAGTTGGGGATGTAAAGTTATTCAAATTTTTTGGTACAATATTTTCACGATGTGCATCTCATGGTAACAAAATTGTGAATATACTACTTTAAAAATGCCTTTGGTTCTGTCAAGTTAAGATTTAAAAGTGCTTAATAACATTTAACAACAGTAAAAATTAAGTTAAGTTTGTTAAAATTGGACTTAATTAGAGCAAAGAATTATTGTATATGTAGTTCTCTTTTTTATTTTCGCTATTGCTGCACCATAACAATGAATTTTAGCAGATAGACTTGAGATTCGATATATTGTGATGGCCCACGATATTATTGAGAGACTATTGTCTCTCAGTTTTTTTCCTAAATTTTTTTTTCTTTTTACCAGTATTTTAGTCATACTGGTTTAGTTCATTGATTTGACATTATATTTGAGTAAGAGTTATTTGTACACTTCCGAAAATGTAAGAAAGCACAGCATATACATTCAAAACATGTTCATTTAACAAAAAAAGAGGATCTGACAGTATAATATGTTGACTTTTTCAGGATCATGCGCGAGGAGCCTAGAGTGGTTCTGAACGTAGCTCACACGGTGGTCAGGAGAGTTTCCCCTTTCGTCAGACAGATCGACTTTGCATTGGACTGGATGGCACTGGAGGCCGGGAGAGCTGTGTACAGGTCATTTGAACTATATTATTGTAGTAAGCATTAAAAAACAAGGAGCTTCGAGTTGTTTAATGTGCTTACACCACAACTACAAACTGAAATGTTTCACCTGTGAATCTCAAAACCACTGTCTGTAAATATCTCAAAATATCAGTTATTAATCTCTAAAATGGGAATTTGCAGATTTATGTGTTTATATGTGAATTTATAGTAATAATAATGTATTTTATTTTTAACCCACTTCCCATTTGGGCCCAAATTTGAAAGAGCTGCACAGAGAGTAAAATATAGAAGAATATTATAAAAGAGAATTTAGAATTTAAGAACTTCTTTAGACAGAACTATTTAATAATAATAAAAAACAGAGAAATTCATAGACTTCAATTAAATCAAAAATATTACATTGTTCTCTTAAAGTAGTTCTTTTACCATAAATCTTAAAGGTGCACTATGTAACTTTTTGGTTGGGGATCCGTCACCTTCTATGGAGATGTCATTGTTCTACCTGGAATGTTCCACAGTATGACATTAAACAGCTACCTTTTATTCAATTACAGGCAGTTTTATAGCTCAAAAATCTCTAGAAAAACAGGCATTCTGACTGTGAGCGGTGTTGCCTTTCCACAGATCTGACCTGTAACTTGGTCCGGTTTGGTCTTCATGATAGAAATGTTTAATACCATACTCCACCAGAAAAGTTTCACAATGCACCTTTAAATAAAACAATATTGCAGATACAAGATTTAAACTTTTCTTTCTATTTCAGACAGGGGGACAAGTCTGACAGCACCTTCATTGTCCTCAGTGGTCGGCTGAGATCAGTTATTGCAAAGGATGATGGGAAAAAAGAGTTGGCAGGAGAGTACGGCCGAGGGGATCTTATAGGTGTGGTGAGTGGACGGCCTTAAATCTTTAGACAGCTCTGACAACAATTCTTCATTCATTTAAAATGTGTAATTTGTAATTATATCACATGCACAAAATATTATCTTATTTTTTATTTTTTGTATCAGTAGATTTATTCAACACAAAAAAAGTGCTTAAAGGTGGACTATGTATCTTTTTGGTTGAGGGTCCGTCACCTGCTTGTTTCTATGGATATGTCATTGTTCTGCCTGGAATCCTCCACAGTATGACAGTATGACAGCTCTACATTGCATTTATTTAATTACAGGTGGATTTATAGCTCAAAAATACCCTGAAAAACAGCTCTGACCTGTAACTTGGTCTGGTTTGGCCTCCATGATGACAGAAAGGTTTAATGCCATACTGTGAAACATTCTAGACAAAGCAATAACATCTCCATGGAGAAAAGCATTTGACGGACCCTCCACCAGAAAAGTTACACAATGCACCTTTAAATGAATTACCTGATTTGTTTTCATGTAAACTGTGTTTGTAATTGTGCAATGAGGGAAAATTATTACAACTTTGAAGATTCTCATTATCTTATATCTTTCAGTCTCTTTTTTTCAATCTGTTTATTTATTTATTTTAGTTGATTTCATTCTTTTGTTATTTAATCTATTGAATTGCGATTTTTTTGTATTTTTTGTATCTATAATGTAATATAAAACACTTCTAAGGAACCTTGGAAGAAGAATCAAAAGATAAATGTTGTAACTGGCACTTATCATTTTAAAGGTGCATTGTGTAACTTTTCTGGTGGAAGGTCCAAAAAATGCTTTTCTTAATAGATACATGATTGCTTTGTCTGGAATGTTTCAATGTATTCATTAAGCCCTTCCATCTAGTGGAGACCAAGCCAGACCAAGCTACAGGTCTGATCTGTGGAGAGGCGATCCTGCTCACAGTCAGAATGCTTGTGTGTGTTTTCTTTAAGTATTTTTGAGCTATAAAACCACTTGTAATCAATTAAAAGTAAGGTAGAGCTGCCTAATGTTACACTGTGGAACATTCCAGGCAGAGGAGTGACATGTCCATAGAAACAAGCAGGTGACTGATCCCCATCCAAAAAGTTACACAGTGCACCTTCAACATACTTGTTGTTGTGTACTGTTTTCAGGTGGAGGCTCTGACCCACATGAACCGAGCCACCACAGTCCACGCGGTGAGGGACTCGGAGCTCGCCAAACTGCCTGAAGGAGCTCTCAACTCCATCAAACGCAGGTAAGTGTGCATATGACTTCTCTCTTCGCATTCATTGTTAATTTTAATGGTTATTTATAGGGATGGTACATGATCTCGTGAGAAAAAAAAATTGCCAAAAGATCGTGCACACAAACAAAAAATTATCTTGTGAGATTTTTTTTCCCATTTAGATTAGACAAAAAAGGATTTCATGTTGATGAGGTCATTGAAATCCTGGAAAAGTTTCAGGCCTCTAAAAGTCATGGAATTTTGCTAATTCAATGAAAGGTTTGGAAAAGTCATGGAATTTTAGTATCTCTTTCACGCAACTACGGCGTTCTCTTAAGTTATCATTAGGCTATTATGATTGGTATTATTGATATGAACATATGCGCCTTTTGTTTAAAAGAGATGACAATAAATGCACTGACAATATTTTTAACATTTTGAATGTTAAAAAATCTATATCAAAACTATAAGGTGAGTGGAAAGGGTTAACATTTCATGCTTGGCCCTAAAAGTATGATCAATTCTACACATGTAGGTTCTGTAAAGTCATGGAAAATTCACTTTAGATCATGAAAAAGTCTTGGAAAAGTTTTTGAAATTTTGTCAGTGAAAAAGAGTGGGAACCCTGAGTTCCAAAAGGCAGTACCAGAATGGAAACAAAACTATGAAATTAAATAAATAACAAAATTAGTGGCCAAAATTGGAAACTGAACTGTGAAATGTATAAATGTATCTCATGTCATCTTGTGGAAATTTTGTCTTGTCCCCTAATTATTTATGTTCTGATCTTTTTGTATTGTGATTTTCAAGTATTTCTTATTCTGTAAAGCACTTTGAATTACTTTGTGTACGAATTGTACTATACAAATAAACTTGCCTTGCTTTGCTTGGCCAGGTACCCTCAAGTGGTGACTCGGCTCATCCATCTCCTGGGCCAGAAGATCCTGGGGAACATGCAGCAAGTCAATGGACCCCTGGCTGGTAACAATGACACTGCTCCCAATTCCCTTTATCACTGTATTGCAATGGCATCACGCCAAGGGTGTTCTACATGTATCTCTTTCAGAAGAATGTTTAGCAGTTACCATGGTACACAGTTCACACACAACAACACAAACACAAACAAAAGAAGTTTTAAGATTGTCAAGAAAAAATACAAAATATTTAAACAATGTATTTTCAGTCTGTGATCAATTTGAGCGTTCATGGTCCTGTTTAGGAGTTTGATTTTCAACTAAAAGGTGAGCATGACTAACTGAAAAACTGTTGGTTAATATTAGCTTCACATTTGTCTTACTTGTGTTACTTTTGTTAATAAAGTGAATAGAAGTGATACAGTTATATACTTAAAGATGTACCGTATGACTTGGTTTTCTACCTGCTTGTCTCCATGGAGATATTCATGCCTTTCCTGGAATGTTCCACCTCACCTCAGATTCAACGCAAATTCTATCTTGCACTTATTCAAGGTCAGTGCAGCACAAAAATACATGCATTCTTACTGTGATCAAGATTGCCTCTCCACAAACCTGACATGTAAATTAGCCTGGTGGTATCAGGAGCTAGATAAGCTTAATGCAGTACTGTGAAATATTTTCGGAGGCAAAGCAATAACATTTCCATGGAGACAGGCAGGTTGAAGAGTTTTCTCATGTTTAAAATGTAGGTACTTTATTTTGTGTTTTCTTGGTTTTCAAAGTAAAACATAAAGACAGTTAATGGATTTAAGAATTCAAAACAAGAACTACCAATGGCAACTTCTTCTTTTACAGATGCTAGAAAAACCTAAATTTCTTGGTCTTTGAAACATATACGAATACAGATACAGGCATTTAATACTGTGTGGTCCCTGCAGCTCGGGGCCTGGGGCTCCACACTCCGTCCAGTAAATGGGACAGTGGGAATCCAGCTTCAAACCTGTCCACCGTGACCATCCTCCCGGTGTCTGACGAGGTCCCGCTCACCGCCTTCACTCTGGAGTTGTACCACGCGCTCAGTGGCATCGGTAACGCACACCTTAATGCTTACTTACATTTCCTTTAAAGTTCATATCATGGTTCATCATCCAAACGAACACCCAATGTCAAATGCAGACACAAGATTTTTCTAGGCTTGACTTGTCTGTTTTGTTAAATAGCAACTCCACTTATTTTTTGCAGGTTTGTACATAACTTTAAGACAAAAAAAAATAGACTACTATAAAAGCATGTTTTTTTCTGAAAAATATACAAAGAAAAAAATCTCCATTGTGAGGTTTCTTGTATCTCCACAAACCTGGAGAAGACCCTCCCCCTGCTTGTTTCTATGGAAATGCTGTTCCTTTGGCTATAATTTTCCACAGTATGACAAACAAATCTATTTCTATGGAAAATGTTCCAAAGTATGGTGTTAAATTTCTATTTCCATAAGATCAAGCAGGTGATGTGCCACCTCCAGAAAATGACATGTTGCTAAAGTGTTTTACTTGTACAGGTCCCATTCTTCTCTTGACCAGTGACACCATTAAACAGCGCCTGGGCTCCGCAGCTTTAGACAGGTGCTGTAACAATAATATTAAATGCACTGATATGTTTTGAATATTACATATTTAATATAATCTATGTTTCCCTGTGTAGTGTGCATGAGTATCGACTGTCCAGTTGGCTGGGGCAACAGGAGGACATTCACCGTATCGTTCTGTACCAGTCTGACCCCAGCCTGACCCCCTGGACCCAGCGCTGTATCCGCCAGGCCGACTGCATCCTCATCGTGGGGCTGGGGGAGCAGGAGCCCACTGTGGGAGAGGTCAGTGCGAAAGACACTAGCAAGAGCATCAGTATCAGAGGGCACGAAATAGTTTGCTTTTCATATCGCTTGTCTGATTGGGTGCTGTGGACTGTGCCTCTTGTCTCATTGGCTGCTGTGGACTGTCTCTTGTCTCATTGGCTGTGTTCTGTCCCTCAGTTGGAGCGTATGCTGGAGGGCAGTGCAGTGCGTGCTCAGAAGCAGCTGGTGTTACTGCACAGAGAGGACGGGCCTCCTCCTAAAGGCACAGCAGAGTGGCTCAACATGAGAAGCTGGATCTCCAGACACCACCACCTGTCCTGCCCTCGGAGGGTCTTCTCTCGACGCAGTCTGCCCAAACTGGTCAGCTCTGAAACTGACGTCTTGTTTACTGTACTTTAATGTTGCTTCTCCAGTAAAAATCTGTAAAATGTAAATTAGGGCTGCACAATTAGGGAAAAAAATTGTATTACAAATTGCTTCTTGATCATGGTAAAACTATAATTTATATTTTCAACAGGTATTATTGCACCAACTTAAGTCAAAATTATAGAATCGTCAAATCTGTCACATGCACTTTAGTAAGGTTTTGTGTTTTACAGAGGGAGTTGTACCAGCGTGTATTTGAAAAGTGTCCTGATCGTCACTCCGACTTTTCCCGATTGGCCAGGATCCTCACTGGGAACGGCATTGCTGTGGTGCTGGGAGGAGGTGGGGCCAGGTACTGCAGCTTTTGTCTCAGCTATTTGTGGAGTTTTTAATAATATTTAGCATTTACACAGACAAACGTATAATATTGACTTTTATCTTATTTGTGTTTCTCTTTATTGTTTTGTTGCAGCAGTGTCACAGGTAGGGATTTATTGTGCAGCTTTTGTTAGAGATTATCTGTTTATCTCTCCTATTTACATATTTGCCCGTCCCCATTTACTTATTTGAATCAAAACATCAAGCAGCACTAGTTTTAGAATGATTTTAGATACAGTAGTGGTGTGCTGTCTATGTGCTCTGCGTGCTATGTTTTTATAATATTCTCTTGTCAAAAACATACCTCAGATTGTATTTTGCTTAAAAGTGAAGTGTGTAACTTTTCTGGTGGAGGGTTAGTCACCTGCTTGTTTTCATAGATATGTCATTGGTCTGCCTGGAATGTTCCACAGTATGACATTAAACAGGTCTAATTTACATTTATTCTGTTACAGGTGGTTTTATAGCTCAAAAATGCCTAGAAAAACAGACATTCTGACTGTGAGAGGGGTTGCCTCTCCACAGATCTGACCTGTAACTTGCTCTGGTTTGGTCCAGACAAAGCAATAACATCTTCATGGAGAAAAGCATTTAAGTCGCTGTTTAAATTTTCTCAGATTATTACGTCCCAGTTATTCCTGCATTGTTTTTATGTCCATAAAACTTCGCCAGACTCGTTTTGAGCATTTCTACCATCAAATTGCATTCACTAGAGCTGTGTGCTTATATTAGCAAGTCAGTCACGTTACTTATGGCTAGTTTTTTTTCCATTGCTCATTCCCACTGTTGTCAGTAGATGGTGTGCAAACACAAAACTGAAAGGTTGTATGGAGGATTTTTTTTTTGTTTTTTTTGTTTCAAGTTGTCAATGATAGCATTATAGAGATGCAGTAGCCTTGTAATTATGATGACCAAAAAAAGAGAATAAAAATTCATCAACTCTGGACGTGGTGGGGCCAGCTAAACATTTGCCAATAGATAACGACACGGCCTCGTTATCTGTTAGCTGACAGGCTATCAATCAAACTCCCTACGTTTCTAGCGTAACTGACCTGCCTGCGCGCCGCCGGTACGTGGTTTACGTACGCCTGTCACGCAGTCCACAGACGCAAGACGCACAGACGCTGTTTACTCCACCAATGCAACAGTTCTTAGCGGCTTTTTTTGACCTATATCTTCCTCGCAGTTAGCACAAAGTTTGTTGCAATGGCAGACAAGAATCCAGGAGCAGTTAGCCGCAAAAGAAAGTCCGTTTTTGAGGTCGCTGAAAGAAGAAGACAAGGGGAAAAGCAGCGAAGCCAAACTAAGGTGATTCTTGTAGATTCATTCCAGCGATGGCGCGACTGAAGCAGACGCAGGGTCTAAAGACTGACGCATTGGTCGCCAAATTACTCCTGGACAGGTAACTTCTGCTTATTATGAAAACGTACTTTATTTCCAAGAGCTAGTCAAACGTTTTTCAGGACACGAAAGCGATATCCTATGTCTGAAAACGTAATTTTCAAGGCAAAGAAAGAGTCCGCTTGCTGCTGCGTGTTGTAGCTAGTTCATTCGCACTGAATCTCCGCGCAACCTTCTCTGCTCCCCTTTCCTACTCCTGTCCCCGCTGCCGTTCCGCTCTTCCCCCTGCTCCTCACTTCTACGGGCACGGAATCTCCGCGCACCGCTCCCTCTCCTCTCTCCTCTCTCCTCTCTCCCTGCTCCGCTTCTCCCTGCTCCTCACTTCTCGTCCGCGAACGAAATGTCCGCACACCGCTCCCCCGCTCCTCACTTCTCCGCCTTGCCTAACCAACACTGTAGTTAGTTGTTTACAAGTCATGTGCAGCTCACCGGCTGTAAACAAACCTGTTTCTGGCGTAGTGAGGAGGCGGGAGAAGGCGTTTCTACGTAGGGAGCTGTAGGGGAGGGGGGGTGTTTCACGCATGCGCAACATTTGAAAAAGGACAAACAGTCGCTGGAATTTCTCGTTCCTTGGAAAATCCTCTAAAACTTGAAGTAAGGAGATTGCAACTGATAATGTGTGTTTTGTAAATCTAGGCAATACTGTAATTTCTCAAGGCCGATAACAGTACAAACCATAATGTGTTCTTTAAGTTTAAAAGTTTATTGTGTAAGTTTTCTGGTGGAAGGTCCATCAAATGCTTTTTTTCCCAGGAGATGTTATTGCTTCGTCTGGAATGTTTCACAGTATGGCAGTAAACCTGTCTATCATCACAGAGTCCAAACCAAGTTACAGGTCAGATCTGCGGAGAGGCAACCCCACTCACAGTCAGAATGTCTGTTTTTCTAAGTATTGTTAGCGTGATCCGTGGAAAATGATGACTGGAATCGATCGATTAAAATCACAAAAGTTTATTCCCTATTCAATACAATTCTAATACAGAGCTCTGGGTCAAATCACTGTCCCTGATGGCCTACAGCTACACAGGACTTAAGTCAGCCAGTCTTAACACCTGTGTTTTCCCTCCACCTAGAAATATAAAACAACCACATGAATATGCAAATGATATGTTGACCAGGTTCACGCCTTGGATCCTCCCTGAAGTCTCTCCGTTTATGGAGATGACCACCATATTCAATTATAGGCATGGTCTATTTAGGCTTGGTGCCAGCCAGGATGACCCCACGTAATTTTTGAGCTATAAACCCACCTGTAATTTAATAAACATAGAGCTGTTTAATGTCATACTGTGGAACATTCCAGGCAGAGCAATAACATCTCCATAGAAACAAGAAGGTGAAGGACCCCCAACCAAAAAGTTGGGGGTACATAGTGCACCTTTGATTTAGGTTTATATTTTCTCTTCATATTGGTCTTACTGCTCTGCCTGTATCTGTGACCAGGGGCTGTTCTCAGGTGGGTATCCTGAGAGCACTGAACGAGGCGGGGATACCCATAGACCTGGTGGGGGGCACGTCCATCGGCTCGTTCATGGGGGCGCTGTACGCAGAGGAGAAGAGCAGCAGCCGGATGAGGGTCAGGGCACGAGAGTGGGCCATGGTGAGTGCCTTATTTATTTATTTGACCTTTATTTAACTTGAACAAACTTTACTGAGTCACAAGGGAAACTACTTGGACACAGTAGCTCACACATCACAATATATCATAATAACAAAACAGAAATGGTAATAATACATTCTAAGAGACTGGTGTCAAATAAGATGTATGTATAATTATATATTGTTCTAAATGAAGTAAATGTGTTCTACTTAATCTCAATTTTTTTTTTTTGTAGTTGTATAGGTGTACACTGTAGTGTTTTACTGTTCTGGCAAGAATTTTGCTAGCTCACGTCCGAACAGCCCCCACAGTGGAGTGTTTTAAGTCTCGTCTTAAGACCCACTTTTATTTTCTGGCTTTTAACACCGCATGAGTTGTGTGGTCCTCTGTTGTCTTTTATTTATTTTACTTACTTTTTGCTATTTCGTGATTCTTATGGTTTTCCTTTTATGTGATTTTTATTGGTTTTATTGTTTAAGGACTGGTATGATCAATTTTTTTGCAATTTACCTTTTGGTGTCTTAATTTTTTTCTTCTCTGTGCAGCACTTTGGAAACTACTTTGTTTGTAAAATGTGCTTTTGTGCTAGCTTTGTTGTTGGTTAGGGTGACCAGATGTCCTTATTGACCTGGGACAGTCAAAATTTTTTTTTCAATTTTGTGTCCCCTCTCCCATCAGATGTATACAAACCAGTGATTTGTCCCAGTTTTATACAAGAGATGTCCCAGGTGTCTTTATTTTTTGACCAATTTGATCTAAACTAGGGCTAAACCATGACTAAACCAGGACTATATCAGTTCTAAACCAGGACTAAAACAGGACTATCACAATTTTTGACCAATCTGATCCTTGCCAACAGTAAAGAGAAGCATAAATTGCCATTTTTTTAGCCAAAATACTGAAAACCGTGTTTGCAAATGACCATAAAGTCTCTCAAGTTTCGACTGACACGAGAATGCACAATGTTAAATGCTCTTTTCACAATGTATTTATACCAACCATCCCATCCCGGGTGTGTCCCTGTTTTGAATTGTGAAAATCTGGTCACCCTATTAGTGGTGGTTTTCAGATTCTACAATGTGACAACGTCATATTCCCAGATGAGGGGGCAAGACGCAGTTTTTCTGTAGAGTGTTGTGATGTCATCTGAAACCCAGCTATATGTTTTAGATAATCTTTTGAAGCCTGATGATGTTAACCAGGGACAGAAAGCAGAGAAAAAAAAACTGACCATATGAAATTATACTGTTGTAGCAAAGATTTCGGGGAAATTTGTCTACAGTGTATTTGTGAACATTGCATTACAGACATTGTATTATTCTCTTATTCTCTCTCTTTCTCAGGACATGACGTCTCTGTTCAAAAAGATAGTGGACCTGACATATCCGATCACCTCCATGTTTTCTGGAGCCTCCTTTAACTCTGGGATCAGCTCTGTCTTCAAGGGAAAACAAATAGAGGTAAGGTTGTTTTAAGTAAAAGTATGGATACCAGAGCAAAGAAATACCCAAAGTAAAAATATCACATGAAAAATCTCCATAAGTAAAAGTATTAAAGTACTTCAAGAGTATTAATTTAATTTATTATTAAATTATTTCATGCATATTCTGAGATCTAATAAGGCTTCAAATGTAGTGATTTTGATACAGATTTGTGCTGAATTTTGTTCACTGGAAACAATAAAATACATTTTTCTTGCTGTTTTTCTTTGTATGTTTTTGTTTGGTCAAATATGAACATGTTCAAATTAAACCTTCAGCCTTTTTAGCAGGTCTCACACAATAATAACAACAACAAAACTTTTACTTTTTAGTCCTGTTCAAAAATGTAGTAGAGTAGAAAGTACTGCTTTCCCTGCCCTCAGATGTAGTGAATTAAAGGTAAAAAGTATCTACCTGAGAATGTACACAAGTAAAGTACAGATACCTAAAGTTTATGCTTAAGTACAGTAATTTACTACTTTTATTTAGTTACATTCCACCACTGATAGTAACATATCTTGCCTTTATATAAAAAAGTACATTTATAGATGTGTATAAACTCTTACATTGGCCAAAGAGAACCGACTGGCCTTCTTAGATAATGCTGTAAAAAATGACAATACCTGCTTTTTAATTCAGATTATCCACTGTTTTCTTTTTTATTTTTATTTATTTATTTGCATTGATTTTTTTCCCAACTTTTAATAAAGCCAACTTCTATTAGCAGTATTGTTACATACAAGATGAAAAGTACTGTTCTGTGTTTATCATTTATGATGTTTCTTCCTTTAGGATTTGTGGCTGCCTTATTTTAATATTACCACTGACATCACTGCTTCTGCCATGAGAGTGCACACTGACGGTTTGTTCAGTACAATACTCGTTTCTAATGTTGATTACCAAATTATCTCATATATTATTATTATCATATTATATTTCTCTCAGGTTCCCTTTGGAGGTATGTCCGAGCCAGTATGTCCCTGTCTGGGTACCTGCCCCCTCTCTGTGACCCCAAAGACGGACACTTACTCATGGATGGGGGCTACATCAACAACCTGCCCGGTGAGTTTGACTAAGACCACTAAATGTAACACTAAATGTAACACTAAATGAAACATCATGATATCGTATCGTCAAAAGTCTCAATAATATCGTGGGCCATCACAATATATCGAATCTCAAGTCTCTTTGCTTAAATTCCGTGCTATGGTGAAGCAATAGCGAAAAGAAACAGAAGGAACTACATTTACAATAATTCTTTGCTTTGTTTCAGTCCAGTTTACACGATAAAATCACTTATTAAGCACTTTTAAATCTTAACTTGTCAAGGCATTTTTAAAGGTGCTCGAAGTAATTTTTTGGTTGGGGGTCCATCACCTGCTTGTTCCTATGGATATAACATTGCTCTGCCTGGAATGTCCCACAGTATGACATTACACAGTTCTACTTCACATTTATTAAATTACAAGTGGTTTTAGAGCTCAAAAATCCCTAGAAAAACACGCATTCTGAGTGCGTGGTCACCTCTCCACAGATCTGACCTGTAACTTGGTCTGGTTTCGTTAGAAAGATAGAAAGGTTTAATACCATACTATGAAACATTCCAGACAAAGCAATAACATCTCCATGGAGAAAAGTGTTTGATGGACCCTCCACCAGAGAAGTAACACAATTCATAGTCAATATTTTGTCGCATATTCACATTTTTGTTAGAATCTATCAAATATGCTACCGTGAGATGCATATCGTGAAAATATTGTACCGGGACATTTGGATATCGTTGCATCTCCACTCAACTTCTTTATTGTTTTCGAAGCTGACGTGGCTCGCTCAATGGGGGCGAAGGTGGTCATAGCCATCGACGTGGGCAGCAGAGATGAAACTGACCTGACAAACTACGGGGACTCTCTGAATGGATGGTGGCTGCTCTGGAAGAGGTTCAACCCACTGGCCGAGAGAGTAAAGGTACACTACCAGTCAAAAGTTTTAGAAGACCACACTTTTACATTTTTTTTTTTTTTACTGTTTACTGTTTACTGTTGACCAGAATATATTCTAAACTTTTGATTCATGAAAGTGTCCAGCTTTGGCAGATATAACAACTGAACACACTCGTGGCTTGTTCTTTTCACAACAGAAATTAAATATTCCTCAGAAGGTTCTTCCCAAGTCTGTTGCAGAAGTTCCCATAAATGTGTGGCACTTGTAGGTTGCTTCACTCTTCAGTCCAGTTCATCCCAAACCAACTCAATGGGGTTTAAGCTCTGAGACTGTGCCGGACACTCCATGTTTTCAAGCTTTACCTTTCTTTTTTTCGTTCTTTTTTCCTGAGGTAGTTTTGGCAGAGCTTGGGCTTGTATTTTGTTATCTTTTATCTTTTTTTTAACCTCTGGCCGTTCAGTTCTTACCTTTATATCATTTCAAGCTCTTCATTGGACTTGCACGACTTGAAGTGCAATAAATAAGTGGAAAAATTAGGGTGTTCTAAAACTTTTGACCGTTACTATAAAGCCATTTCAGAAATCGAGCTCAAAACCTTGTCTTCAAAGTTTATTACAAACACAATATTTTATCATGTTAAAGGTGCATTGTGTAACTTTTCTAGTGGAGGGTCCGTCAGATGCTTTTCTCCATTCTCCAAATGCAGACCATTAAGACCTGTGGAGAGACAACCCCACTCACAGTTAAAATGCCAATTTTTCTAGGTATTTTTGAGCTATACAACCACTTGTAACTGAATAAATGCGAGGTACAACTGTTTAATGTCATACTGTGGAACATTCCAGGCAGAGCAATGACATCTCCATAGAAACAAGCAGGTGACGTACCCCCAAACACAAATTTACATAGTGCACCTTTTAAGTGTAGGTGGCTATCACAGCAGAAACCATTAATTTAAGATTTTTTGTAGTATAAATTAGGCTAAATATTAATTGTTGGCTGTTTATTTTAAATTAACATACATACTTAATACAGAGGGTTGGATTCAATAAAGCTGATTACAGTAAATAAGGAATTAAAAATGTTTTGGCTTCACTAATTGTAAAAATGTGGTGTGGTGGTTTTTTGTAACTAAGCCTTTGGTGGTAGTATCATGTCTTTTTATAGAATACTTTTGTACTTGTAGTTTAATTAAACCCCTACAAACTTGATTCCTGTATTAGTTTATCAGTTCAGACTTAATTCTTCTCTAAAATGTGAATGCTCCAAATCCGAATCCTGCTTTTTAAAACATACTGAAAATATAATCACCATACAATCTCATTTAGCCCTTACCGTTTCCCTAACATCCTCACTAACTCATTATTTTACACTTAGTCACTACAGATATGTCGTTCTTTTTGTAGGTGCTGAACATGGCAGAGATCCAAACCCGCCTGGCGTACGTGTGCTGTGTGCGTCAAATGGAGCTGGTGAGAGACAGTGAATATTGCGAGTACATTCGCCCGCCCATCGACCACTACGGCACGCTGGAGTTTGGCAAGTTTGATGAGATCGCTGTAAGTGCTCCGGCTTTATTACATCTGCTTTATTTAGGTTTCTGAAAGGCGCATTGTGTAACTTTTCTGGTGGATAGTCCGTCACCTGCTTGTTTCTATAGAGATGTTATTGCTTTGTCTAGAATGTTTCACAGTATGACATTAAACAGCTCTACTTCACATTTACTCAATTACAGGTGGTTTTAGAGCTCAAAATACCTAGAAAACAGGCTTTCTGACTGTGAGTGGGGTCGCCTCTCCACAGATCTGACCTGTAACTTGGTCTGGTTTGGTCTCCATGAAGATAGAAAGGTTTAAGACCATACTGTGAAACATTCCAGACAAAGCAATAACATCTCCGTGGAGAAAAGCATCTGACGGACCCTCCACCAGAAAAGTTACGCAATATACCTTTAAAGGGCCAATATTTTCTGTTTTCTGAGGTGTGTTATAATGTTGTTTCCTCAACACAAACGTACCTGGAGTTGTGTTTTGTTTCATTCACATGTTTTGTGACAAACCCTGCATAGTTTTTGTCTTAAACAGAATGCACCTTGTTCTTGTTCCACCTTGTGATGTCATGGGGTAATACAGGAGGTGCTTCACTGTGTTTTTAACTCCATACACCTTCACTAGAATCATTTGGATGATTTCAGCCCTGGAATTCACAATCTCTACTGAACTAAAGTTAAAAGGTAGCTGTTAATGTGAAAACTACCACATGACATTACAAGGTGGAACAGAACATTTTGAGCTTTGGAGCTGTAGACAGACTAATAAAACCAGGGTTACTCAAACATGTGTGAGTGAGACAAAACACAATTCCAGGTCTGTTTTTGAGGAGGTAACAACATTATAACTCATCTTAAAGCTAACAAGAGTCAATTAATTTCCAGGCAACTTGAACCGATATGATGGAAATGTGCCTGATTAGCCTGATTGACTCTCCTTGTGGTTCTGGTTCTGGTTGCAGGAGGTGGGGTACCAGCACGGAAAGACTCTATTCGACGTGTGGCAGAGAAGTGGAGTGATCGACAGCATGCTCAAAGACAGGCATCAAGAAGAATTTCATAAAACCAAAACTGGACACGTGAGTACAGTGCAATCTAATCCATACAAAGCAATAACACAGTCCCAGCACATTTGACTGAGACTAATTATTTGTCTCTGTCAAATGTGTTAGGACTAGGCTAGTAACTTTAAAGGTGCACTATGTTACTTTTCTAGTAAGAGTGTTGCACCGGGTTGTGTTCATGGAGATTGCTGGGGAGATTGTTTTCACTGGAATGTAATCACAGTATATTTTCACAGTGTTTTTCGCAATAAAACAATACCTTAAACTATATGCATTCTACTGTAATTGTCCCACCTCTCCACAGATCAGACCTGTAAACTGGCATGGTGCTTGTCTCCATGGTAATAGATAAGTTTAATATCTTACTGTGAAAAATTCCAGGTAAAGCAACAACATATCCAAGGATGACAGACCCTCCACACGCAAAGTTGTACCTTTAAGGGAATTTTGAGTATTTTGATGGTAGCTTTGAGTGAACTTGTGGTTAAACATACAAATTTTCATTTAATTTATGTATTAATTTTGGGCAAGTAAGCATTTAGCATTTTACTTTCTTTTACAATGGAACAGAGTATTAGCCAAATTACATTAGTGTAATCATAACAACCGAAACAAAACAACAACAACAAAAAAATTGCCCAAAAAGAAGTGAGAAGAAGAAAAACTTATTTAATCCCACCCTCTTTTCTAATTTAACCTCAAGAGCTTTCTTTTGCATTCTTCAGACATTTTACATTCCCTATCTGTGTGCATTCCAGGTGGTGACGTGTCCAAATGCTTCCTTCACTGACTTGGCAGAGATCGTGTCCAGAATTGAACCTGTGAAATGTGCTCTCACAGAAGGTAAAAATAAATGTATATTTGGAGGTTTGATGCCACTTACTCTTAATCAGAGTTACTTTCACTTCAGTACTTTAAATTCTTTTGCATACATATTGATACTTTGCAGCTGATGTCATCCACTTTCCTTTAATCTGATCTTTATTTACACAATCTGACAATTAATAATAGTAATATTATTATATCATTTATGAAGTGCTTGTCCAGACACTCAAAGACACTTTAGAACAGGGGTGTCAAACTTAAATTTACAGAGAACCAAAATTAAAAACTGGGCCAAACTAAATATTCATTGAAAAATTTCAACAACATCTGCATGTTTTCTCTTCTTTTGAGATGTGTAATGTTAAACCTTTTCTGATTAAAATAAATGTTTAATAATAGTTTTGCTTAAACATTGAATCCAGCATGAGAATAATATAAAACAATAACAAAATTTGACATAAATCATGTCTCTATAGCCTGTAGCCAGCTCTAATACATGTTTAATATGATCTCGCAGGTCAAATATAATTATATCGCAGGCCAAATGTGGCTGCTGGGCCTGAGTTTGACATGTCTGCTTTAGAACACATGTTAAAACAGTCAAAAGAGCAATAAGCTAACAAAACAGTAAATATAAAAACAGTGAATCATACTGAGAAGAGTTTCACATTAAAAGCTATTCTAAATAAATAATTAAGAAATTATTTTGGTGGAACTATAACAGTTGAGCTGATTTTGTATGGTTTAACAAGTCTGTCTTAAATAACATTAATGTTACAGCATGGTTCTGTGTGTGTTTCTATTTTCAGACAATGTAAAAATGCTATGTGTTCAATACATTCATGGTAACTGCTGAACATTACTCTATAGACATACATGCAGTAGCCCCCTAGTGTGATGTCACTGAAATGTATCAATACATAAGTGAAAGCTATACAATATGAAATGCCAAAAGTAAATAGTAAAAATAAATATAATAAAAGAGTGACCTCACTGTTGTTGCTGTTTTAGGGGAACTCTCGGATGAGTACCAGACAGACTACGACGAGGAGACTGTGGAGAGCGCTCTGTCCGATTTTGAAGGTTTTCCAGCTGGCAGCGAGCACACAGAGGGAGAGGAGACCGGCGAAACTGTATGTAACAACTACTATATTCCGTACACAACACTGATAGCATCTCATAACAAGAAGGTCCCAGGTTCAATTCCCAGACCCTGCAGCGTATTATTTGTGTGGATTTTGCATTATTTTATTTTTGTATAAAGAAAATAAATGCTGTTTTCAGTCCCAGCACTGGTATCAGTTAATATCTGTAATTGGCAGATACTTAAAGCTATAGTATTGAAATAAGTATTGAAACTGAAATGCCTGCATCCCTAATGTTTATATATACTTTGACGCAGTTATGTTAAATTAAATTTGAGCTAAACTACTTAATTTTTGTTATTATGTATTTAATAGTCTTTAAAATAATCAAAACAGATCTTGGCTGCAGGTGCTGGGGTTTAGATAGTGAGGCTTAAGATCAGAGAGAGTCCTTTAAAGTTTAACTGGATTTCAGCATTGAACCTGGGTCAGTCCATATTCCTTTTTCAAGGAATCTCTCCTATGAGCCATCTCAGATTTGGCTGAAAAAAATTCAAAAAATTTCTAAAATTACCAGATGAAAGAATCTAAAATTTTTGCTCAATCCTTTCAGGCGTTCCTGAGTTATGGCCTGTTGAAATTTTGGGGCCATGCTCTCAAATATTCAGGTTCAACAGTTAATTTGCAAATATCTGCTTAGAGTAAATAGATCTTGGACCTCAAAAATTGAAAAAAAAAAAAAATTGAGCAGCAACTAAATTTGAGATTTATTTGCCGCACCTCCCTTAATAAAGATATCCAATATTTGACCCAATATTGAACAGATTTAGAATCTATGACCAAGAATCTACAATAATACAAATTCTCAGCTTCCTAGCTCTATTTTTTATGAAATGACGGTCTCTCAAATATGCTTATAAATTAAGGCTTCTGAAAAAGTGAGCATGGCC
The DNA here is from genome assembly GCF_026225935.1 of Boleophthalmus pectinirostris. Classification (NCBI taxonomy): domain Eukaryota; kingdom Metazoa; phylum Chordata; class Actinopteri; order Gobiiformes; family Gobiidae; genus Boleophthalmus; species Boleophthalmus pectinirostris. Next base: position 7,714,453 of record NW_026571353.1, on the reverse strand, counting down.
CCAAAATTTCAACAGGCCATAACTCAGGAACGACTCAAGGGATTGAGCTAAAATTTGAGATTCTTTCATTTGGTCATTTTAGAATTTTTGGGAATTGTTGTCAGCCAAATCTGAGATGGCTCATAGGGGAGGGCGGCTGATTTCCTATGGACTGACCCACCTAGCAACACAAATGAGAGATTCACATGAGGCTCATTCTGCTTTCTGATTGGATAATCGCAGAGAACCAAAACACCAAATTATAGCATAAACAACTAGTCCATCACATCAAATGTTGTAGCTATTAAGAATAAAGCAGCATTATAATAGTCATCAGTAAAAACTATATTTGATTTCAGCATGTTTACTTTATGGAATTGTAAAGCAAAATCTTACATACAGTTCCTTTAATCAAATTTTAAGTGAGATTCAGTCTTGGGGTCTAATGGAGAGTTCAACAGTCAACTTGGAGTTGACTGAAGAAATGTGACTGTTTTTTTGGTGTTAAATTGCCTATTTCATTAATTTTAAGTAAAATTAAATTGTGAATTCTCAGTTTCAGTGTTTATTATTATTTTTGTTTCTATTTTCCAGGATGAAGAGATCTATATTCGCCACAGATTAAAGAACACCAGCCAATAAACTTTGCCATAGCCTCTTTGCATAGGCTTTTATTTTTTCATTTGTGCTGCGAAACGTTTTGCCAACTTAATGTGAATACTTTTAAGCAATAATGTTCAGTTTTTAAAGGGAATTTTAGTCAAGCCTTTATACAGTATGACAAATACTGGATTTTTTTTTTTTTTTTTTTTATTTGCCAAAACGGTTTTACTAAATGCAGTGTCACTTTTGAAGCTACCACAAAACACTATTGGTTGGTTCTTTTTTTGTTTTTTTTGTTTCATAGGATATTTTTGCACACATTTCAGTTACAATAGACTTTTGAATGCACAGTATTAATATCCCATTTTCGGGAAAGGGAGTACACTTTGAACAGATGGACTGCATGTTTGTCTATTAACGGAATTTTCAGCAGTTACCATGGTGACACACATTAGCAAATAGCTTGATAAGTTTTTAGAAAAGCAAGCAAAAATGGATTTAAGCAACACATTTTCATACATTATTTTGAGACAGAATTGTTTAACAGCACCAATAAGCTCACTTGTTGTACTTCAGTTGTTTCTGATCAGATTCTGTGAAAATACAACTCAGGTTAACGTCTCACTTGAGTACGAAGCTTCAGACAGAGCAGTGCCTACAGTTAGCAGAGACAACCATTACACATATGGGCAGTTATTATGAAGTTATTGTTTTATTTTCAGTGTAAATGTTTAAATATATTTTAGTCCTGTTGGCAATAGGTCCTAGCTTTTCATTTTTCAAGTGTAATTTCCAAACTTCACTAATTTGAAGAAAAGGGAAAATATGGAAACAATTTAAATAAATAAAAAAAGTAAATACAACTTAGAAATCAAGGTTAATAGTTTCAATTTAAATCTTTAATTTAGGTAGAATTGTATTATTATTTGAAGTTTTGCCATAACTTTGATGAAATTCCCAGTCAAATATACTGTACTGTGATTTTTCAAGTAACAATGCAAATCGAGTAATGCTGTATTCATTGTTTTGTTATTGTTTTATTGTTTGTAATGTTAATGTGGTCCGAGAATTGAAGAGAAGAGTTCATTTAGAAGTCTATTTACCATCAGTACAGGACCCACCTCTCAAGACATCGTAATAGTGTTGTCCATTTTAGTCTAGCATGGTCCAGTCTGCCTATGCTTCCGTTGTAGGGAGTATTATACCTCTGATGACATAGGCCGAGATAACAAGGGCTGAGCTGGCAGCTGGAATTTCTCTAACAATGTGTAGTATTTTGTTTTTGTTTAGTTTTTTTGTCACTTAATTTCAGCAGAAAATTGTAAGTTCATCTGAAATTTTTACTGTATCTCTAAAAAAAAAAGTACTTTACTTCGATAAAGTACCTCAAAGCATGTCCATGATGAGTAAGTGCTAAAAAGAAGCTATGACAACACGTCCAGTTTTAAATATTTAAAACTACATGTTATTGATGAAACTGTGTGATTGTGATGTTTGTTTTAAAATAAGTTTACGTGTGATTGTGGTCAAATAAATCAAAAACATGTCTCAAAATTATTGTGTTTTTTTTGTATTATGAATTAAGTGCTATATTTGGGATCCTGTTTGTTTCTGTGTGTTTTTTAATTAATAAAGTAGTTTAAAGCTGCACTATGTAACTTTTCTGTTTGCCTTCATAGAGATGTGATTGCCTGACACTGCTAGGCCAGGTTGCAAGTAAGATCTGTGGAGAGGCAAGCATGCTCAACACACAGGCAAAGCAATATCTATATGGTGACAAGTGGCGGACTCTTCACCAGAAAAGTTACACAGTGCAGCTTTAATTTTAGTGTATCATTACCGATATGAAGTGAAAGAAAAAGTAAAAGTTGTGTGTTTGATTTTTGAGTCTGGCAATTTCTTGACTCCAGTGTTAGTCCCTTTATTAGTATAAGCAACCATGACAATAATGAACAAAGAAAACTATAAAAATGTTAATTTACTATTTAGCTAAAAGAAAGTTAAAGGAAATTTTTATTTGAATTTACATTGAAATCAAAATCTTTCCTGTTTCTGTCCAAATATTAGAAAGGTGATTCAAAATTTCTAAAAGATTAAGGATAAGATAAAGGTTCCTGCCTAAAATATTTGAGGCCAACAAATTTTTCCTCATTAGTGTCCTCAAGTCTTAATCGTAGACTAATTATAAAAGTAAAATAAAATAAGAGTTCATGACAAAAATTCATAGCCCTGCAGCCTATGCATTAAAGAAGATAAAACTCAAAAGAGGGTGTTTTTAGTGAATTAGCAATAACATAATGCATAACTAAATAATGTGCAATCATACAGTACCACTGGACATTGGAAACTCACTTACAGAGGTTCAGCAGGTGGTTGGCTCGCATACTTGGAGTGCATGATAACATATCATATGTTAAAAATAACTGCACTGATCCAGTCAAATCTGTTCTGTGAGAAGGAACTGAGAACTGGACCTCATCAAAGGCTTGAGTACATATATTATTATTCTAATACTGTAAAAAAAAATAAAAATAATACAAATAAATAAATAAATAATCATAATTCTGTAATTAAAAAGACGCATTTTAATGGGTCTATAAACATTCCTCTGAGCCTCCTCTGTGGTCAGGACTTCCTCACCCATTTCCTGCAGAATCGAGGAGAGGAATCAAGGAAGCGAGGAAAGGGAAATGAGCCGCGGACTCGGGCAGTTTTAACGCTGCTTATCTCTTATGGGCCACGCCAGCTCCCTTCTCTCCTCCTCCTTTACCATGGCGAAGTTGTTTTCTTAGTAGATATTCGACGGTCGTGTCGTTGGGAGTGCGTGCTTTATGCGCGCAGTGCGCTCATTGTTGTTTGACTTCCGCTCGGGCTGCGGATGACCCTGAATTTGTCACAGATTCTGTTCTCGGCCAACAGGTATGCCAACCATTTAAAGTCTGGTTTACGACTGGTTTATAGATCCGCATCGGCCCCACTCAGCTGAGAGCTGACGTCCTGACGCAGACTCGAACAGTACTAGCTTCTGCGGAGCTCATCGGGGTTCAGGTGCATCGTGGGAATGCAAACTATTTAACTTGAATTAAATTGTAGTTTTATTTGCTGTTAATAAATAAACAAGTACACGGCAATCACCGCAAGCTCTGATAGGCTTTCATGTGGGTCGGGGAGCTGTGCGGCACTTCCGAGTAGATTTGACGCAAAACTATAAACCAGTCTTTACTCTGTAGTTCTGTTTATTTCTGTATAGGCTGGTTTATAGTTCTGCATCAGGCCTCCGGAGAGATTTGACGCAGAATTATAGACCAACTTTAAATAATAGACCAACTTTAAATAATGCTCTTGTCCCCATCCAAAGGCACAAGGCACTCAGCCTGCAGCTCTTCTGTCTCCTAAAGGGCTGTTGTTTTGTCCTTTTTTTTTTTGGCACATCATGTCCATATCCTGGTCAAAGTACTAAGAACTTAGACGGACTATTTGCTCAAGTGCACTCTTTTGATAGCATAGTTTTTGATTTGGTTATTTCTGCATGGTCCGCAGTATTTGTTTTGTAACGTATTTTTAGTACTATTCTGTCCAGTGCTCAACCCTCAAGCCTGTGTCTTCCCATTTTCCATAAATACACAAAGACATGATAAGACAATACACTGCAACTTCACAAACACGATATGATGTGCAGTTTCATTACCTGAATACACCCCAATTGTAAGGGCTCTATGGATATGGCATTGCTCTGCCTGGAATGTTCCACAGTATGACATTAATCAATTATACCTTACATTTACCCAGATACAGGTGGTTTTATAGCTCAAAAATACCTAGAAAAACAGGCATTCTGACTGTGAGCGGGGTTGCCTCTCCATAGATCTGACCTGTAACTTGAAGCATGAAGATAGAAAGGTTTAATGCATACATTTCAGAAGTAGTAACATCTCCATGGAGAAAAGCATGTGACAGACACTCCACCAGAAAAGTTACACAACGCACATTTAAAGGGACAGTCCGGAATTTTGGACATAGGACCTCATTTCCTAGTTAGCCAGCGTTCAAAATTTAAGACTGTTCCTTTAATTTAAAGTCACATTTTGTCCACTGAAGCTTTTTTTGTGTGATTTGTGCTTACAGATCCCAGCCAAAAGGCCCAGGAGTCATCATTAATAACTACTACACGACAAAGGATCGAGAAATGTCATCCAAAGCAGAAAACAGTCGTATCATGCAGACACTCAGAGCAAATGTAGCAGCTTTCATGGATCTTCTCGATAAAGATTTCTATAGGATGAAAAGAAACGTGGATAACTGCCATTTAATGTCAAACAAAATAAAAAATGTTCACTACGCTCTTGGAGGTTTCATATTTGGAGTAGCTGTTTGTGCACTGACTGTTTTTTCTTTTGATGCATATGTTCAGAAACTAATTTTATCTAGTCTAGTCTTTATCCTGTTCGTTGCAATAGTTTTCATATACAAGTCATGTCTAGATGGAGTTAACTTAAACATTCTAGAATTTAGGAAGAGCGTTTATTCATATGGCATTGAACTGGGCAAACTGAAGCAGCGCTGTGAGGACATCAAGGGGACTTTGGGATATGGAATTGAAAAAGACATAGTGGAAAGAATTGAGGAGACTATCAAATACCTACTCGAAGACTTATTGGCCCTCCCAGACCAAGCAACTCTACAGACCATGAACCAAGTGCACCAGGAGTATATGGAAGTATTAAAAAGTCTGGAAAAGATCGATATTTTTCTTAGTTTCTACAGAGAGACAAATATCTAAATGAGACCTGAAACTGAAGAAGAGCAATTTTTTTTTTTTTTTAATCTTATGAAATGTCTTAAGTTCCTGTGATGGTCGAATCTGTATTTTCTGTGTGTTTGAAGCATCTGTTGTCTCCCACTGTCTTCATGCAGAAAACCAGTGTTGCAATTTGTACACCACCCAAAGAGAGTTCTCCTGGGAAACCCTGGGTCTTTTTATAAATACGATATTTAACAACATTCTGTTTTCATGTTTTGTATGTGAATATACTGCCTTATTTTATTAAAAAGAAAAGAAAAAAAAGAGACTTTGACTTTCTCATAAGGGGGCAGCAGGGGAAGTTCGATCACTGAACAAAGTGGCATTGTTTGTGTATGGTGGATGCTGTATTGGTTGTTATGGTGGTTATGGTGGTTGTTATGGTGGTGGTTACTATGGTGGTTGTTATGGTGGTTGCTATGTTGGTGGTTATGGTGGTTGTTATGGTCGTTATTGTGGTTGCTATGGTAGTTGCTATGGTGGTTGTCATGGTGGTTGTTATGGTGGTTGCTATGGTGATTGTTATGGTGGTTATGGGTGTTGCTATAGTGGTGGATGCTAAGGTGTTTGCTATGGTGGTTGTTATGGTGGTTGCTATGGTGGTTGCTATGGTGGTTGTCATGGTGGTTGCTATGGGGGTTGTCATGGTGGTCGTTATGGTGGTTGTCATGGTGGTTGTTATGGTAGTTGCTATGGTGCTTGTCATGGTGGTTGCTATGGTAGTTGCTATAGTGGTTGCTGTGGTGGTGGTTGCTATGGTGTTTGCTATGATGATTGTTACGGTCGTTATGGGTGTTGCT